>NW_024412432.1:2857241-2929756 GCF_014898765.1 Herpailurus yagouaroundi | reverse complement strand
AGAGACTGTGGCTGGCAAACATCAACACTCCTTTAGTTTTGGTGAAGGCATTAACCAGGAAGGAGTCTACCATCATAGGAAGAATTTTGCTAGAAACCTCTCTTGCTCTACTGTGGATTCGACACTTTATAGGTAAAAATTACCTCCCTCCATGTCTATAATAGGAATGTATGTTTCATGGTATGACTTGGAAAATAACTGAGTTGTTGCCTTTGCCTTTTTGTTATGAGCATTAGAATCTTCTATTACCCAAACTGATTTTGATGTGGATCTGGCTCTCAGCCAAGACAGAAAACCAAAATCCATACCAATGATGAAAGAAAACCATCCCACGGTGGTCCTACTTTCCATGTGTTCAAAAGGAGATTATGTGCAACACCAGACAAATCACTCTGAGAAATAAGGTGCAAACTGTGGTCCTGCCTCTCAAGCTGTGGCCTCCCTCTGTCTCCTGAACAGGAAAGCTGGGAGGAAACTCAGAGGTCAGCTGAATGAAGCTGCCTCATCCACTGAGATGAAGGAATGGGCTCAGGCTTTACAGAGGTTTTATTTCTAAAATAAACAAGAGGGGCAGAAGTCAAGATGACATACTTTAGATTTCATAATGTTTATGATGGGCAATGGGGACCCATTCTATTTTTTACCAGTCTGTGTACTTGAGTTATTACACACACACACACACACACACCAAAAAAGAAGGAAAGAGAGGCTCTGGAGGTAGAGTTACCCACCCAGTTCACATAAGCGAGAGACCCAGGCCAAGAGTCTGGGGCCCCATGCTGTACCAGTGTGCAGCAAACCCTCCACAGAGGGACAGAGGGTAAACATTCTAGGCTTCACCATCACAATCGCCATCACAACTACTTTACCCTGCTGGTGCAGCTCAAAATCAGCCAAGGGCAATATGTGAGCAAACGAGTTGACCATACGCCATTAAAACTTTATTTATGGACAGTGAAAACTAAATTTTATATGAATGTCATGGGTCACAAAATGTTTAGATTTTTTTTTCAGCCATTTAAAAATGCAAATGGGGCTAGGGTGCCTGGGTGGCTCAGTCTGTTAAGGGTCTGGTTCTTGATTTCAGCTCAGGTCATGATCTCACAGCTTTGTGGGTTCGAGCCCCACATGGGGCTCTGTGCTGGCAGTGCAGAGCCTGCTTGTGATTCTCTTTCCCTCTCTCTGCCCCTCCCCCGTTCATGCTCTGTCTCTCTCTGTCCCAAAAATAAATAAACGTTGAAAAAAAAAATTTTTTTTTTTAAATTTTTTTAAATAAAATAAAAATGCAAAGGGGCATTTTCTTCTCACAGGCCATACAAATCAGGCAATGAGCTGGATTTGGCCCCAGGGAGTCATGGTTTGAAGACTCCTGATTCAGGGACAATTTTGACATAACTATTACTTTATTGTTGTATATATAATTCTCAGTTCACATAGTATGATCACTGTGACAAATCTATATTGATCCTTATTTTTATTCTCATTTTCCCTCATAAAAGAAAGCAAGATATAGCTAAAAGAGAGAAATAGCTTTCTCTTCCCACCCACCCATGTTTTCCTATATTTTCTTTTAAACGACTTAATGGATCATCATCAAGACGTTAATGCTGGAAAAGTGGGAACTTGAGATACAAACCCATTTCAAGCCTCCCAGTTCATGATATACATTCTGACAGCTTCACCCATAGAGAAATAGTACTGGGTGCTCAACCTTAACTTTTCTTTTTATCTCAACCAAGGGGCTTGACATATTACATGTTACCTTTTTGTAGATGCCAAAAATTGTTCCAATGGACACAAGGCAGTCAATATTGGAAGATCCATCGAGGGGATCAAAACAGACCACATATTTACCCTGAGCAGAGAAAAAGGAAATACAACTTTACTTTTAAAATTATAGCAAAACAACAAGAATACACTAAGGGGATAAAACAAGGGACTCTAGGGGAAAGTTCAAGAAATGTGAGTCATTTATCCTCTGTCATGGAAGGGATAAGGTGGCATACAGAATAAAAACAACAACAAAGTATACATCCCAAAAGATCATTAGGCAAAGAGAACACAGAATAACGGGTCTAGATGAAAATGATGAAATACAGATAAATAAGTCAAAAATTCCTACACTGTTGATACAGATGGATCATGATTTTGGTTTGAGTTTCCTGGCAGCCAGAGGAAAAAAAGAAACAAGGTTAGTCACTTATTTTTCTTTATTCATAAGGGGGAAAAACGTAACAATTCCTTAGGTGAAGCAAAGACAGAATTAAGATCTGTAAAAAATCTTCTCGTGCAGATAAATAATGATACTTGAGGTTATAGTGCACAGAGCTCTCAGCAATATCCCTACTGTGATTCCCAAAGGGCATAACTCTCTGTGGTAGTTGGACTATCAAAATGTCACTCTTCGAACTGGATTTTCAGCGGTGTGCTGGAGCTGGTCCCTATGGGTGCCCAAGAGCTAATGGTGCACATCTCTTCCCAATTGTGCTTTCAGTGATGTCATGTTGGTAGCTTGAAATAAACTATGGGAGTATTGACACAGTTGAAATTGGCATGTGCTACACATCAGAGATTTTTTTTTTTTTTAAGAGAGAGAGGGGCGCCTGGGTGGCTCCGTCAGTTAAGCGTCCAACTTCGGCTCAGGTCATGATCTTGCGGTTTATGAGTTCAAGCCCTGCATCAGGCTCTGTGCTGACAGCTCAGAGCCTGGAGCCTGCTTCTGATTCTGTGTCTCCCTCTCTCTCTGCCCCTCCCCTGTTCACACTCTGTCTCTCAACAATAAATAAATGTTAAAAAAAAAAATTTTTTTTTAAAAAGAGAGAGAGAGAGGGAGGGAGAGAGTTTACCAGTACACCACTGGGGATTTTCCATCTCCAAATCCACCACTTTAAGATGTGGTTTTTAAATGTTCTGCATCAAATTAAGAGGTTTCTCTGATTCCCTGACCTATTGCTCTTAACAAATCACCCTGGCTGATGCAGAGGAAGCTGTCATCTGGAAAACAGAAACATGCCGATTATCAAGGCATGTTACAGTCAGGGAAGTTTGAGGTAACTGATAGAGGATATTAAACACAAAATTCAATCCACATGCCTAAAACTGCCAAGTACCTTGAGAAGCCCAGCAGAGAAAAACATGAACTTTGAATCTGACATGAAGTGGTATTTTAGGAATGATGTAAAACAAGTTAATCCGATATGGCTTCCCACCCCTCTTATAAAGGTCAAAACTGGGTAGCAGCCAACCTCTTTAAATTAATCCTCCAATTGCTTTTTTCTAATGCTACTCCTTCCTGTCGCCAGTTCATCTCAAACAGGGAAAGGCAGAAAGCCCATATAAGTGCACATCACATCTCAAAAGGTTTTTTTCAAATCATGATTGCTGTTCTTCAAAAACTGGCTATACTCTTTCATTCACTTCTTCAACAACAATTTATTGTTGAGCCCCTACAAGCTGCCAGGCAAGATGCTGGGATACATAAAAGAATATAACCCATCAATGCCTTCAAGAAGCAATCAAATCAGTGGGATCCAAATAGATTATAATGCATAAATCAGCGATAGGAATTGAAAGCAGTTTTTTTTAAGTGTATTTATTTTGAGACAGAGTGCACAAGTGGGAGAAGGGCAGAGAGAGAGAGAGAATCCCAAGCAGGCCCCATGCTGTCAGCATGGAGCCCCACACGGGGCTTGATCCCACGAACCGTGAGATCATGACCTAAGCTGAAATCAAGAGTCGGACACTTAACTGACTGAGCCACCCAGGCAACCTGAACAGTTTAAATTGGCAAGAAAGGTGAGTGTGAAGGTTGGCTATTTGGTGGGTGGAGATGAAGCAAAAGAGGTAGTTAACAGAAGCCAGACTTTGAAGAGCCTTGAACATGACAACAAAAATTTAGGGTTGGGGATGAGTAGGAGTACATAAGAGTCTCTCCAGTGTATGAGTTCAGTGGTGGGGTGGTATTGGCATGAACTATGGTGTAGACAGTAAATTTCAGATACAGAAGTGAGGTGCAGTCTGTGAATGATGACTGATGGTTTGAGAAGAAGATAGGATGATTCCTAGGAATCCACCTTGGCTGAACAAGTGGAGCCATTTATAAAGCTAGGAAGAAAATGGTTACATTGAACCCCTCAACAGTAGAAATGCAGACCCACCCTTTTTTCGGGCTCTACTATAATGGCATGCTTATCTTCTTCTGACACAAGAACACAGGTGGCAAAGGATGACTTTAACATGTTAATAACCAGGTCATTGGAGAGGACATCCAGCTTCTTCACTTGGTCACCTGTCACGTTGGTAGAGCCAGCAATTCCATAGCTAGAGGAAAGAAAAGCCACAAAAATATAAGCCATGACCACCAGAATATGCTAATGCACCTATAAACCCATTGGAAACGGGTATTAGGAGGATTTAGAAGACAGGAAGGAAGACACATGGTTTGGGAGAAAAAAAAAAAAAAAAGAAGAACGGTCATCTCCCTGGATTATTCATCTGTCCAGTACCTATCAAGTTTCCCAGCACACGTCTGTGGTTACATCCATGTTTCTCAACCGTTTTTTAATGGCCCCTAAGAAGGCTTTTTAGCTTTTTTTCCTAATCACATTCCTCCATGAAATTTTAATTTGAATACTACAAATATAGTGTATATCTGTGCTTTATATATTAAAAAGACTGATCTTTCTCACTTCCCCCCAAAACCAATCTTTACCTCCCAGAAGCACAGGTTTAATGCAGAATGAATCTGCTGAGAGGTACAGCAGGCAAGGGAAACTTCTGGGGGGGGGGGGGGGGGGGGGGGGGGGGCAGGGAGCCTTAGATATGAGCAAAGACAAGGGATGCTATGATTTTAGAGCTGTAAAGCTCCTGAAAGAAAATATTGACTGGTCGCATCACCTCATTTTATAGAGAAGGAAGCTCACACCCAGAAAGCAACAGGCTTGTCTGAACCAGAGAAGCAGAGCAGAAGTGAGAAGCTGCAGGAAGTGGAAAATCTGGAGTTTCTACTTTATTTTCAAGGTACCTGTAAGTCAGTAATTGCAGAATTCCAGAAGCGGAGTGGCTTGTGCAAAATGCAGCCTAGTTTGCTAGAATGAAGTAAGAGGCAGGTTGTTCTAGCCCGGTGTTGAGCAGGAACACTGAGAAGAGGGAAACGTTTTGGAGAAAATGCACAGTCCAAGAGAAGCGATTGCGTGTGGGGAGGGCAAGTAGGAGCGTTGAAGACACCGCCAAACAGCTGAGAGTGGGTGACAAGGGGCACAGTGTCAGCCCTCGCTGAGGCTGCCAGGAGCACTTGCCTGGGAACCAGTGGTCCCAGGAGCCCCTGCTTCAACTCCTGCAAATGCGTTTTCTCTAAACAGAACTCACATGTCTCTGGCTGGACGGACAAACCGGAGCCAACACTGGGAACCGTGCCACCCAAAACGCCTGGCCTGGCCTGACCTGGCCTGACCGTCTCCAGAAGGTAACTCCGGCTTCCCAGCAAGCCCACCATTCGTGGCGCCTCAATGTCATTCACCTGCCCACCTGGGGATGGTGTCTCATCCCACCAGCCCTCTGCCCACTGCCACCCTTCCCACCGTGTCGCTCCTCGTTCATGAGTCAAAGACCGAGGGATCTGTCAGACCCACAGCTGTAGCCCGTGGTCCAGGCATTGGGTCCTCTCCCCACATAATCTTTCTCTCACCTCAACGGTGAGGCCGATGCTGCTGGAGAAAGAAGGCAGCCAGATTCTGGGTGGAATGACAGGGGCTTGGCAGGGCCACCAACCCAAATACACCTCCCTCCCTAGCCCCACTGGCCCTCACTGCTGCTCCTTCTAAAGTCACTATGAATTCAGGCAGGCAAACAGGCTGTGGAAAGGAACCTGAGCTCTCTAACAGAGACCCAGCTCACACCTCACCTCTGCAAGTCGCTTTCCTCTCTGTGCCTCCTTTGGTGCATGAACCCACTGAGGGCAGTGATACCTTGTGCGGTGCTAGAGGACTCCATGAGATGAGGCACGCAAAGGGCTTAGCACAGCCTTTGGCATGTAGTAGTAGGAAAAAATGTTAATTATCTTGGTTGCTCTCTCAAGGGAGCCCTCATTAGGGATCTGCACCTGCTGAGGGAGGGGAAGCGGGGGTTTCGGAGAGCCCGCAGGCTTCATCCCCCATCATGTTAGCATGGATGGTTTATCCTTCACTCCTGTGAGGAGGACGACAGGGGTATGTTTTCCTCCATTGTGTCCCGGCTTCCAGCACATAGTAGGCCCTCAATAAACACTTTCTGCATGAATGAATGGCATACACCCAGGAGAGCAGAAACCTGAGCCTGAAGGAATGAGTATAGGAGCAATGGACTTTCAAGGTCATTCCACACCTTAGAATGCCGGGGAAAGCCACTGGCATGGTCTCCAGAGGGCCAGGCCTATGGGGACAGCTCCACAGAGGCCTGGAAGCCTGGGGCAGAGGGACGAGGCACCTGAGGTAGGCATGGGAAAGGCCTATTTCACACTTCGGCCTATGTCCCGCCTGCTCAGGTACCTCGTCCAGCAGTATGGGGGAAGAAGAGTCAGACTCCAAGGCTTCCTAGAGGTTCGTGTGAGTGTCCATTCATTTCACAATATTTATCATGCCCCCAGGAGATGTTCTGAGTGCTGGGGGTACAGTGTGGAGCAAGACAGATGAGACCACTGCCCTCATAGAGCTTATATTCAAGTGAGTGAGACAAACAAGAAACAGTAAGTGCTCTGGAATGGTCAAGACCACCAGCCTGGTTCCTCACTGCTGCCCCGAGTGTTAAGCTCCTGTTCTGGGTCACAGCGGGTGACACCACCTCTCTGTAATGGGTGTCAGGTACGCCATATAACACTCTGGGGACACGTGCTACACCTGGCACTGAAATGGCCATGTTCCCTGCCAAACCAGTGCAGGTAACTGGCCACCTCTCTGGCTCCAACTCCCTGCAAGGTTGGGTGGTTACCTTTCCCTTTCTCCTCTTTACGCCATTGAGGGTTGAGCTGTTCTAACGAGAAGGACCCTTTCCCAACTATCCTCCAGTTGCTTGTGAAACATGAAAACAAAATATATGGAGATATAATGTTCTAGGCCCCTCAAACTCAAAATTCAGGTACTTTACAACTTTCTTAGGTCATCTTGTGGCAGGGTTTCCCCTGGTGACGCCTGGTGTTTAAGAAAGTCTTTTATAAAGGCATAGGAAAGTGATTCTGAGGTAGAATCAGGGTTCAGGAGAATGAGTTCCCAGACTGCCGCGTTGACAGTAATTACAACCAAGTTCATATCCTATCACTGGGTGTTCTTTGCGTTTTGTCTTAGCACACAAAGTTACCCTGACTCGTGTTTGTCCCCTGCATTATTCCGCTCAGGGATGATAAGCCAGGCAGGACAAATGCTCAGTCGGGCTTCTCCCCAACACACCACAGGAGGGGCCCTCAGAAGAGCTGCAAGATGTCCCTGAGGGAACACATTTCCACAGCCCAATGAAAAGCCAGAAGCATGCAGGGCTCCTGCAACTCTGACAGAGGAGAAACGTCCTCAGAAATACCCTCAAGGAACTAATTAGCTGAACAACACATGGAGCTTATTTTCTCCCAAGTTTTCAGAAACCCTCTTGAAACAAGAAATGTCTGCCTTCTGATCAGTCATCATTCCTCAAAGGCCCCAAAGGATAGATGACAAAGAGCCTTCACTGTGTATTCCGATGGCCACAAGGACAGAGCAGCATCACCCGCCTTTGGGATGGACAGCAGATGTGGGCCTTGGCTTCTAGTGAGGCGGCCCATGCCTCTGCCCGGCCACTTTAACTAGGGCTTGGAAAGTGAATCAACTGTGTTCCCCAAACCAGAATTCTAGACAGATTCCAGAAGAGCCCAGCAGAGGCCAGAAGCCTAGCCTGGTGTAGAAGCAACTTTCGTGCCAGCTGTTGTGAACAGGAGGGCACGGAACCAACTACCCTTTCACACACCACCAGGCTCTTTCTTACATCAGTTCCCAATTGCAGTTCCCTGGGGCCAGAATCAGGCAGCAAACGAGGCTGCAAGGTTGTGGGGAAACCATAATACAACTCTGTCAAAAAAAGCCTTCCAGAATCCAACTATGCCTTACGATCAGTGGAGAAAGAGAATCAAGCCAAAAGGTGAAAACATGGGTTGCCCTAAGCAAGCTGTAAACCTCTAGGCTGAGCTCCACCCTCCACCCCACACAGAGGACTCAGTTGGGCACTGATCATGCAGAGATGGGGTCATCAGTTGTGACCGAGCTAGTCATTTGATCTGCCAACGAAGCTTTTCCTAAATGCAAGTTATCACAGAGGGAAAGGGCACACATCATGGGCTATAACTCCACGTGATGAGGGAGCATAAGTCAAGCTGAGGGGCAAGCACCAAGTAGCATTACCCCTGCCTTCCCCAGGCAGGATATGTGTGACATTCCTCAGACAATCCTGGCTGCCCAACAACAAAGGAAAGGACAGAAAACAGATGGCTGGACGGGTCAGAGTCTCCATCAGTTTACAAATCTCTTAGTCAATTACAAGAAAAAGGCAATTTTATTAATAGCCTAAATCTCCAGAAACCTATAGACTCCCTTTCCTGGAACCCCAACACCACCCTCTCCTCCATAGTGATGTGGGGGAACAAAGGAAGGAAGAAAATGGCAGATAAAATTGAATCTCCGTATAACCTACAGCCCATTGACAGATACTTGAGGCAGGCAGAGTAAAAGTTTCTCCAGGAACTCCCTACTGGTCTCAATGTTAACACTTTGCTAGAGGGAAGAACAACCTTGGCCTGACAATAGCTAGGCCTCCAGTAATCTGTGAGTCTTTAGCATATGAAAATCTCTTTGGAAACTTCCCTTTTGACATAACCTCCCTCAGCCCCAAAGTATATAAAAAGCCACTCTTCACAGCCTTAGTGCAGCTTTCTGCCCACAGGTCCTGTCCTCATGCTTTAATAAAATCGCCTTTTTTGCACCAAAGATGTCTTCAAGAATTCTTTCTTAACCGTCAGCTCCGAACCCCACCGTCACCCCAAAACCTCATCACACAGGCTAGGACTCTAGATTACTGGAGTTCAGGTCCTGGCTCTGTCACAGGCTAAGCAAGCCAAGGAAAGTCACTTAAAATCTCTAACCTTTGGTTCATCTGTAAAAATGAAAATTAAGTACATCTACTTGGTAATATATGGGGGAAGCGAGGGTCAATGAATTGATATAGGCTTAGAATAGAGCCTGGCATATATAGGTGAGTGAGCAAGAATTGGTATCATTCCATTCTCATCCCTAATTTTCCTTGGAAATAATACACCCACGCTAAGAACCAAGGTGGGTCCTGGCAAGAACACTGCACCAGAGACACCTGGGTCCAAATTCTGTCTCTCCTTCTGAGTATTTATCAAGGTGCCTCAATTCCCTGATGGATTGTTTCTGCTTCTACATTTTGTAAGGATGAGGGTTAATCCACCAATGCACCTGGTTCACAGCAGCCAAACGGCAGCCATGATGTTCTCAAGCAAGCCCCACAGGCGTCCACTGAGTAAATGTTAGTTGATGATGGGGGAGGGGCAACCATGACCTCTAAACCAGTTTTGCCAGCAACTTTTGAGAAGTCAGCCAGTGCAGAACTGTGTCACAGGTAACTGGCAACAAAAGAAAGTGCTCAAAAGTTTGCATTTGAAGAGTCTTAATGGGGATAGTATTGCATTTGAAATACCTTCAAATGCACTCCATTTTTATTCAAATTGTTGGCCTTGCAGTCTAAGTAATTCAAGGGTGGGAAGCATCCTGTCAAGGTTTGAGTCCTTGTGAATTGTTCCTTTTTAAAGGCGTAGACACATAAGAGTTCTCTTTTTGGAGGTTGGGGAACAAAAATCAACTTGAAAAGTATCTGCTTTCACTTGCACTGTAAACCTCCCTGAAAAATTTGAAAAAGCTACATTGCTTTAATTCATATAATAGGGAACTCCTTAAAAGGATAGGCTAAATTTGGCCAGTATTTTAAAAGCCTTAGACATTTGGGTTAAATATTAGCATTGTGTTTCAAATTTGCACATGACTTCTAGAATGGATGTGGCATTTCACAGCCATAAAGTTTGTGATTTATGATGATCAGGGGAAAGCCGCCTTTAGCAACATTTCTGTAGCACAGCCCGAGAGACCAGGATTGGAGGCAACACCCCTCTCAGGGAAGAACTCTCCAGAGCATTTCTTCCTGACCTCAACAGGACAGCAGACAGCAAACAAAAGAACCAAATGAAAGAGCTCATTTTCAGAACACCCACCTGAAGAGAAAGGAAGACAGATTACTATTTACTCCTTATCACTGCAGTGGAACGTAATAAGACCTGTTATTGATTGATTCTGAGGTAAATGACCAACTGTTCACCCAAACAGGGATATCCAAGGGTCACATCGTAAGTTTGTTGAAAGGGCGCCTGAGTGGCTCAGTCGGTTAACTGACTTCGGCTCAAGTCATGATCTCGGGGTCTGTGAGTTCAAGCCCCACATCAAGCTCTGTGCTGACAGCTTGGAGCCTGGAGCCTGCTTGGGATTCTGTGTCTCCCTCTTTCTCTCTCCGGCCCGGGGGCGGGCGCCCCGCCCGCTCCAAAATAAACAATAAAAAAAAAAAACAAAAAACTTTGACACAAATGCTTGGAGCAAAAAAAAAGAAAAAGAAATTCGTTGAAGAAGAGATGCCAACCAGAACAGCGTTCAAAAGTCGCAAACCCCAACCTTCGCTTGTGTTCCTGCCAGTCAAAAGCAGACAAATAGGATTCCCTGTGACTGGCTGTGCTTCTCGTATGGAAAGGAAGTTACAGTTCACTCTCTGGTAATAAGGAGAAGATAATTTAAGAAATATAAAATAAATCTGATAAAGTTTGAAAAATTCAATATCATAAACTCTGCAAATTTGAAAATAAACATGTTAACTGATCTGTAATTCCAAAATTAAAACTGAAGTTCCTTATTATTTTTTTCCACCAAACAACCAAGAGAACCCCATATATAAAAGCAACTTTTATGGGGCACCTGGGTAGCTCAGTTGGTTGAGCGTCCAACTTTGGCTCAGGTCATGATCTCAGGGTTTGTGGGTTTGAGGCCCGCATCAGGCTCTGTGCTGCCAGCTCAGAGCCTGGAGCCTGCTTTGGGTTCTGTGTCTCCCTCTCTCTGCCCCTCCCCCACTCATGCTCTGTATCTCTTTCTCTCAAAAATAAAAACATTAAAAAAAAAGTTTTTTTTAAGTGCTATTGGGGCACCTGGGTGGCTCACTCGGTTAAGTGTACGACTTTGGCTCAGGTCATGATCTCACAGTTTGTGGGTTCAAGCCCCACATCGGGCTCTGTGCTGACAGCTCAGAGCCTGGAGCCTGCTTTGAAGTCTGTGTCCCTCTCTCTCTGTTCCTCTCCTGCTTGTGCTCTTTCTCTCTCTCAAAAATAAACATTAAAAAAAAATTTTTTTAAAGCAACTTTTCTGGATACCACATGAGCAGTATAAGAGGTTTCCTGTAATCGACCTGATGGTGCAACGTTGCTCTAATATATAATGTTCCATCCTGAAATACATGCCTGGGAATGTATGAGTGCACATGGGTAACTACTATGGATTGAAAGGCAAAATAGAAAGACATACCAGTTTATAACAAAAATAATAATAATCTTCAGCCTAACAAAGTAATGACGATATTGGTACCTGTTTAATGAACTCAATTCATCCTTACACAACGTTCTGAGGTTTAAGAAAAATGGTGGTCTCCATCTTATAAGTGGGAAAACTGAGGCTCTGAGATATTCCATCAATTGCCCAAATCCTCACAGAAATTGAATAGCACAGCAGGACTCCAAGCCCAACTCCACTGCTCCCCAAAACATGCTCTGAACTCCTGCATGTTCTGTTAAATCCAGTCCTGATTTTCTTCCCCTCTTCCTCTCTGCCTCAGGGCAAAGGTGCCAAAATCCAGTGGCCAAACCGTGAGGCAGGATTTCTTGCCCTAATCCCACACAGCCCATCCAACAGCAGGCTGAACAACACCTCCAACTGGATAGCGCTCCAACATAACAAGTTTAACGTTTCCAAAATGTTGGAATCACCTTCTCATCCATCCCCAGCCTCTAAAACCAGCTTCTGCTTTGGAATTCTGTTTTGGGGGTTTGTTTTGCTTTGTTTTTGGATGGCATGGCCCTACTCTCAATTGCTAGAACCTTCTCTTTGAGAACCTCACTGCCCTTTCTCACCCAATCCACACTCAAGACTTCCCTGGGGTCTCTCTCCACTCCCCTCCAATGCTCCAGCTCAGCTCAGTGCTTTCCTCACTCCCCACCCTCAATGGCTTTTCCCAATATTTCAGCTGCCTTCCAAGTCTAGACTTCCAGCCATATCTTCCCCAGATTAATTGCTAATCATGCCACTGACCCACTCAACAACTTGTACTCACTCTCTCCCCTTTGCACACACCCGCAAAATATATTCACCCCTGCCATTGGATGCTCCTAACACACTCAAATTTAACATCCACAAATGCCCCACCACATGTGCTCCTTGCTTTAGTCAAACTAAATGAGCACATTCTCCAGAAATATCTTCTCACCACCCCTTACCTTCCCTCACACAACTGCTCACCTCAAAATGCTCTCTAGCCATCAGGACTTGGGATCATCTTTCCCTGCTCACTGCCAATGCCCATCTCAGTGCCCCACAATCCTTTGCATCCATCCACATTGTATTTTTGGCATCTCTATGAAAGCATCTTTCAGGAACTCTATTGTGTTTTGTAACTAGTTCTATACTTGTCTTACAGCATAAACTCTCTGTTGTTCTCATCCCTCAATCTCTCCTAGAATTCTGCACATTGTGGGTGTTCAATAACGTTCTGTTGAATTAAACAGAACCAGCGAATTCTTCAGGCAATGATTTGGAAACACGTACAAAGGGAAATCAACTTCATATGCCTTAAGCAAAAGCCTAAACCACTGGAGAACCACTTTCTCCCAAAGGAGTGAAAACAAAGACAAGAGCAATCACTTCAGTTTGAACCATAAATTCATCAGATCCACTTACAGGCTGACTGTTCTCCTTGGGAGAACAGAAGGTGGGTTGCCCCTTGTATGAATGTCATTACCTTCCCTCCAGAGAATGGATGGAGGGGAGGCAGAAGCACAGAGATAAGCCTTCAAGAACAGGTTTTCTAGAAGCACAATGGCTTCTTGAGGTACAATTCTTAATTTGCATCAAAAATAAAATTAATGGGTAAGGTTTAGAGTCAGATGAGCTTTAACTGACTTGGGGAAAATAAAGTCAGAGATGCGTGGTATAAAGACTCCCAGCCTGGGCAACAGGTCTATGCACCTCACCCTCAGCCCTCCCCTCCCCCCCCCCACCCTCAGGGCCCTCATCTGTACAAAGAGGGCTAGACTAGGTGACTTCTAAGTCTTTCAAAACTCTGTGATTCTATGAATGTCTTATCAACTACAATGAAGCTGGCTACAACAGCAACTATCAGTTGAAAGAGAGAGAGACAGACAAAGAGAAAAAGAGAGAGAGAGAGAGAGAGAGAAAGAGAGATATCGCACTCCAGACTCTACTTTTAAACTGATGTGTCCCTGGTAAGACATGACTGAGCTCTATAAACTGGCTTCTGTGAGGTTCCTGCAAATTTGCAATCATGTTGTTCCTCTGGGTACATGCCCTCCTAAGGGCAAGTCTTCAGCAGTAACAAGTTATTTGCAGGCACGGCCTTTTCATCAAAGCCTATAATGAATGTAATTTGGAGGCCTGGCTTGAGATCTTGTCTTACTGCTGCCTGCCCAACTGACCATGTCATACTGAGATAACCAAGTTCTTATTTTCCCACAGGGGTTCAGAAGTGTCCAAGTTCCTGGTCCTCCCCTGTCAACTACCCACACAACCAGGCATCAACCCCTATTCCATAGGTACAACACTGCTTAAAACAAAGACCTGTGTAATGCCCACCATAGAGGAAGGGTTAAATAGCCCATGATACACTAAATAGCTCATGAAACACTACACAACAGTTAAAAAGAAGGAGGTGGATTTATATGTCCTGACATTGAAGGCTTTTCATTATATATATTAAATGACGGGAGCAAACTACAGAAGAATATATTGTGATGCCATTTTGTTTGCTATATTACATATAGGCTGTATACATATGTAAATACATATCCATATATAAAATTGTATGAGTATAAAGAAGTATCTGGGAAGATAACCAGTAAATTATTAATAGTTGATACCCCAAGAAATGGATATGAGATGAGTTTCACTTTTTCCCTTGTGTTCTTTTGAGTGATTTGAAGTTTTGTCAAGGAGTACAACTTATTAGGTAGCTTATAGTAATAACAGCAATATATTTTTTTCAAGTATGTTTCACGTCTGACGCAGAGCCCAATGTGGGGCATGAACTCACAACCCTGAGATCAAGACCAGAACTGAGATCAAGAGTTGAACGCTCAACGGACTGAGCCACCCAGGCGCCCCACAACAGCAATATTTTTTTTAATCTGGTATTTACAACTATCTGGTCTAAAATACACACTCTAGGGGCACCTGGGTGGTTCAGTCGGTTAAGCATCCGACTGTGTCTCAGGTCATGATCTCGCGGTTTGTGAGTTCGAGCCCCGCCTCGGGCTCTGTGCTGACAGCTCAGAGCCTGGAGCCTGCTTCCGATTCTGTGTCCCTCTGTGTCTGTCTCAGTGATAAATGAACATTAAAAAAATTTTTTTTAAATATACACTCTTATCTAGCACCCTTTTGTCCAGGTCCCTCTAAGGCTGAGGCTATTTTATTTTATTTTATTTTTTAATTTTTTGTTTTAACGTTTATTTATTTTTGAGACAGAGAGAGACAGAGCATGAATGGGGGAGGGGCAGAGAGAGAGGGAGACGGAATCAGAAGCAGGCTCCAGGCTCTGAGCCATCAGCCCAGAGCCCGACGCGGGGCTCGAACTCACGGACCACGAGATCGTGACCCGGGCCGAAGTCAGACGCTTAACCGAACTGAGCCACCCAGGCGCCCCAGGCTGAGGCTATTTTAAAGGTGAGAAAGATACACATCAGAGCACATCTTGGGTTTCTGAGTCTTTTGAGGATTTTGAAAGGTACTGACATGTTTTTTAAATAATACAAGAAATGCCAAGCACCGTTTTTCACAAAGCTCCCTGGTCCTCAAAGGCAAGAAAGGTGGTGAGGGCACCTATACTTGTAAATTAAATCTGAACGAAGATGTTAACTGAGGATTTCCTAAAACAAAGGCTCCTTAGAAACATATTAAGAGTGGCTGTAGGTGAAATAGTAATGGAACCACCACCTTCCTAACATACTTGTTCCAATCCCAGCAAGGCCCGTCTCTGCTTATCATCTGAATAAACGTGATCAACACCCCCCCTTTTTTTTTTAAGAATTAGCTCCGCCAACCCACTGTATGGGACCAAAGCCAGACAGCTCACTAGAAAAGGAATCCAGGTCGTCCACATTATATTTTTTCGGATCAGCTATGAGCATCATACACATTTTTACAGTATTCCTAAGTGTAGGAAACATTAGGAAGCAGTGTGGGCAGTCTGAAAGCCCAGGGACATCTCAGCTAAGGCAAGGACCAATCTAAATATAAAGTACCTGTGCACACCAGAGTAAACCGAAGGGTATCTGTGTTACTTACAAAAGCCTCATAAAAAGGCGCCCTTTGAATCCCATGGCCCATGATTCCTCTGCTACACACACAACATGATGTGCAGATTCTCAGCATCTGCACCACCTACCGCAGAGCTTCTTGGAAATGCAGACTCTCAGACACCCCAGACCTATAGCAGCCCTTTGCTCACAATCATTGCTACTCTTGGGAGCTCTGGGCATGCAGGCTTCCTCCCAGCCTACCTTGGGTCTCCTTTCTTCCTAACGGGACTTGTTTAGGGTCAGGGAGGTACTACTAAATCAGAAACCTGAGCTTGGGACCCCAATTCCAGAGGAAGTGAAGGAGGTCAAAGAAGACAAAGGGAAAGGAGGCACCCGCGCCAGCACTCTCCTGTAGGAGGCCCGGTTGGGTATGGTGGGCAGGCCAGGTGCTCAGCCTGGCTAGCCAGTTTCGCCAGGGAGAGGCGGAGAGTGGGTGCAAAGGCAGGTTGCTCAGCCCAGAGGAGAGGGCTGCAGAATGGAGACGGCTGTGGACTGTGAGCCAGGTCCCCCCCACCTTGGGGCACCCCCAAGCTCAAGGGAGGGGAGCCCGGGCATAAGTGCAGTTGGACAGGCTTTGGGAGAAAGAGGCTACCAGGAAAAGGGAAAGAGAGAGACAGACTCCCATCTGTCAGACAGACAGGCAGGCTGGCATTAGGAGGAAGGGGACCACACATCCCCAGCGGAACAGACAGGACGCTGCTGCCCGATGGCCAGAGGCCTGACTCACAGGTGCGCAATGCCCGCTTTGCGCACGGCGGTGGAGATGGCTTTGACCGCAGTACAGAGCGAGTTGAGCAGCTGGGTCATCTCGCCTGTGCCGCGGGCCTTCCTGCCCTCTTCCATGACGAAACGGGTCAGGGTGACGATATCCGTGTCGAAGGCCACCCGGTCCGTCATGCTGAGGCCGGGCTGTGGCGGGCTGGGCAGCAGGTGCAGGCAGCAGGTGCGTACGGCTGGGCGCCGTGAGAGGAGTGAGCAACCGCGCAGCGTGTCGGCACCACTCGGAGCTTAACTGGCCAAGGCCAGGTTCAGGCGGCGTGTCCTAGGGGAGCCTATAGACACAGATTGCCGCCTCCCGCCCCCGGGAACACCTCCGCGCCCGGGCCTCCGCCCTGCTCAGATTGCGGCTCCGCCCACGCCGACCCGCGGCTGACGTCCGGGATCCCGGCCGCAGGCTCTGCCTCCAGGCGCCACCACCTGTCCTTCCTCCGCCGTCGCCTCACCACGCTTGCGCGCCGCCTGCCCAAGCCCTCCGACATTGCGGAGCGGGGCTCAGGGCCACCTGCACGATCTCCGCGAGTCCCCGCAACGACCCTGCCACGAGGTACAGCCCTGAACACCCCTCCCCTCGTTATAAAACGGAAGTTCGGCAGGTTACGTTAGTGCTCCCTGCGGCGGGCTGGTGGGTGCGCGCTCTAGGCCACTTGCGGGTGTCTGCGCTCCCGCTCCTAACGGCTGCCGCTCGCCGCCCCACTTGCCCCCTGGTTGCCAACCTGCCCCCTGCCCTCTACCAACCTGCTGGGCCTGTGATCTGGCTCTTCTCACCAACCTCCAGAGAAGTGGCTTCCCTGTGCCTCACTTGTCTGATGGCCCTGGCTAGTTCCTTCATTCGGGCTTTGAGGAGTCCTATAATCCCAGAGCTATCGGCAGACCACAGTTTTCAGTGTCTACGTGTGGCAGAAAAAAACAGTCGCCGACACAGGGAAATGCCTCCTGAATGCCCCCACTGAGGCCAGAGACTCAGTAGACCACATCCTGATCTCTTTGTAGCCACGAGCTTTTGTCTTCAGGCAGTTCATACACTGAATCGTGGAACAACATTTATTGAACACCTACTATGTGCCAGGCACTGTCCTGTGCTGCACTGGGGACAGAGCCTGAACAAAACAGACAAGACTCCTGCCTTTTTTTGACCTTACATTTTAACAGCGACGATAAAACATAAACAATAGATGGGTATGTTAGATGAGCCATAGGAGCTGTAGAGAAAAATGAAATAGGAAACCAAGACAGGGAATGTTGAGGGTGAAGGGTTAGACAGAGTAGCGAAGGAAGCCTTCACTGAGAAAAAAGGCTGGGAAGCGAAATACTTAAATATAATATCTGAAACGTAACGACTACTTCTTTGGCCTAGAAACCAGCTACAGCAGCTCCGTTCAAGGGTTTGCGGGGTTCTGTGTCAGAAACTTAGCCCCCGGGACATCTCACGTTAGCTAGGACCCCAGAAGTCAGCTGGTCCAATCCAGTGCCTCTGATGTTTAATCCTTTGGAAACTGGCCCAGGTGAGTGCTCGAGAACTCTGGATTGGGGTAGTCAGGCCTGCTGGATTCCCAGCTCCAGCCTCACCAGCCCAGAGACCTAGGCCAGTTACCCAATCTCTTTAATTCCAGTATATTTGCCTGGTAAGCGAGATGACCATTTTAGCTGGCAGGGGTGTCAGGAGCATGCCGAGAGATGCTGTTGCCAGAGTGCTCAGCTCCAAGCCAGACACAGAGGATACACTAAATACACGCCAGAGACCTCTCTGTCTAGCTCGGTTGCTGACCCCTGTCGTTGAAGGATTTTTTTACTGCAATACCCAGTGTTCGTTGTCTCGCTACTTGGAAGAATGACGAGGTGGGCACCAAATGAGCAGCAGGCACAAGTTTATTAGAGTATAAGATCAGAAAGGAAGAATAGTATGAAAGCTCTCTTTACAGAGAGAGGGCATTCGAAAGTGAATGCTTGAGGACTGCAGGCGAGGGTCCTAGTTTCATAAGGTTCTGGTCATGTCCCCTTCCCTTCCCCCTTTTTCCTTCTCAGGTCCTACCCTTACTGACTGGGTAGCTCTCGGTACTGGGTTGTCCATTCCTGATTGGCTCGTTTGAGGGGGGGAGGGGGCATCTGTGGCCGTCCATTCCCGATTGGCTCATTCTCATCGTGAGGAACGTTCCTTGTGGGTCATACGTTTTAAGGTCTACTTGTTTTCAGTTAGGTCTTTCATCAAATTCCTGAGGGAACGTGAGGGGGAGTAGGTGGTGTCTGTTACATTCTTAAGGGGAACCTGACGCCGGAGGGGGTTTGCTGTGGTCAGACCCTCCCAGCATTGTTCCAAACTATGTGTTTTTCCCCACCCAGGGACCTCAGGTCTGTCCTTTCCCTCTCTGCCTACTGAATCGTATCAGTCCTATCAGACTGTCACCACAGTGACGGGAAGCCCACCGTGGACAAGGCAAACCATCCCCCTTAGACATAGGCCCGTTTGCATGGCGATCGAGTACGCACTCCGGAGCCAGACCGTCTGGGTTACCGTCCTGGCCTTGCCCGTCGCCGGTGGCATAAGCCTGTGCAAGTTCCTAACCTCGCTGAGGAGCATTTCACTCATCTGTAAATGGGGGGTAATGATGCTGGCCACCGCATAGGGTTATACAAGCGACGCCGGTGAAGTGCTGCAGAACCGTGCCCAGGCTGCCGTGAGTGCATGCCGTGTAGGTGTTTCCTTCTTTATATGGATAGTGTCAGCTGCTGTTGTCATCTGAACAGAAGAAAGACATTTCCCTTGCCGTCACAAAGGGGCAGAAGGGACATAGAGATGATAGCCTCAGCCTGTATTTACCTATTGCAATAGTGTCCCCTCTGTCACGTTGGCTGACTGTGACCAGCTCTTTTCTGGGTCAGGATGCATAAACCCGTCACCTGTGTGTTGGCCAGAGGAAGGAAGGTGCAGGACCAGCGGAAGGTGGGCTCCTCTACACACAGGACCTCTCCCTCCCGGTTCCACCCACCCCCCGTGGCAGAGCTGCTCCCAGCAGGACCCCAGCTTTCTCCTGCTGCCTCATCACAAAACACACTCAGCTTCACACAGTAGCGCAGATTGGAGTAACGTGTGCCATATTGGGACTCTTGTAACAGCTAGAAGTCCTGCGAAGAAACCGCTCACTGTTTCCTCACCTGGCTCCAACCCCAGGAGATCAGCTCTGGTTTGTGTCAGTGGCAGGAAGTGGACAAGGTACAGTCTAGATGGTAACTCACGACCCCCACCCCCACCCCTGAACCCAGGAAACTTCTGCTTGCTTCTTCCGGCCCCCAGGGCAGTTAGTGTGACAGGGAACAAAATATCAGCTGGTTGCCTGGGAAGGGATTGTGGCAGCACGGTCCCCATGTGAGTCCCCAGCTCTTGTGGCCTCATGGAGGTAATGGCAGTAGGACCAGTAATCTCGAAGCAACAGAAACTGAACAGCCAAACTGCAGAGCTAACATCTATTGAGCACTTGCTAAGTGCCCAGCACTCACTGAGGGCTTCCCAAGTTTAGTCATCCCAGTGCCCCTAGGGAGTGGCTTCAGCTCGTACTCCTATCCTTACAGATGAGAGAACTGAGGCTTTTCAAGGTCAAGGAACCTGTCCGAGGCTTGTGGCCAGCTGGGAAGTGGCAGAGCCAAGATGTACACCCTGATCTATCTGACTGCAAACCCCATATTCCCAGTGGCCTACTGGTTCCCTGCTAAGTGACATTCGCCTCCATGGTGAGGCTTTGAGCCTGCCAGCTACAGCTTCAAAAGTCTGCTCTACAGATTGTCCACCTCTCAGCTCTAGAGCTACTTTTGAAGCCTGTGCTCATTCATTATTTTACTCAACAAATAGTTATGAGCACCTGCCGTGTGCCAAAACCATACCACATGCTTTAGGTACAGTGGTGAAGAGGACAGACATATCTCTTTTCATGTCAGGTTTGCATTCTCTATGAGAGATAGTCAGGAGACAGAATCACATAAGAAGCAAAGATGCAAAACCATCTCAGGAAGCAAAGAGTCCTAGGAAGGACACAAAACAGGGCAATGAGGTAGGAACTAGTTAAGGGAATATTTCTTACGAAATAACCTTTGGTTCAAGACTGAACAAAACAGGGAAAGGAGTGAATAAAGACCTCATAGAAGAACAGCCAAAGAGAGAAGCTGGTGCAAAGGTCCTGAGGTAGCAATGGGCTGGTGCATACAGTGAACAGCAAAAAGAAGGCCAGTGCAGCTAGAAGAGTAAGTGAGGAGAAGATACACTAGAGATAAGTTGGGAAAGTGAAAGCAAGAACCAGATTAGGAAAGACCTCCAGGTCATTGAAAAGACACTTGTGTTCTATAAATAGTATGGCAAGTGGCTTCTGGGTAGCCCAGTCGGTTAAGCATCTGACTCTTGATTTCAGCTTAGGTCATGATCTCGTGGTTGTGAGATCGAGCTCCATGTCAGGCTCTGTGCTGGGAGCCTGCTTGAAGATTCTCTTCCTGCCTCTCCCCTGCTCAGGTTCTCTCTCTCTCTCTCTCTCTCTCTCTCTCTCTCCCCGTCTCTCTGTCTCTCTCAAAGGAATAAAACAGAGTATAAATAGCATGGTGAAAAGCCACTGGAGGATTTTCAGCTGGAGAGCGATATGACCTGATCTGAATGTGTGGGAATGAACTGTAGAGGGTCAAAGGGAAGACCCAGCAGAAGGGTTTGATCCAGCCCCTACTTGATTGCCTGTAAATATGTGAAGAATGCAGTCATAATCTTCCCAAATCTCTCCTTCTCTACCAAATATTTTCACTTCCTTCACCTGTTTCTCCTGTGGCAAGGTTTTGAAGTTCTCCCCATCCTGCTTTGGACCCACTGACTTCTTGAAACTCCTTCCCAGACCATGTTCTAGTTCTGTGGTTCCTCCTCTTCTCCAAATCTGCTCCACCCCATACCCCAGTGGTCCATTCTCCTGTGTAAAGCAATTAGCCCTATTTCCTTACCCCTCCTGAGAATATTAGCAACGGGCTGGTTACCGCAGCACCAGGGTGGGCAGAGGGGAGAAGCTGAGCCACGGTGCGGTTGCAGTAAGGAGCCCAGCAGACCCTGCCTAGAGCTCTAAGCTGGGATGACCTTTCAGAGTTGTCCTGGGTTGGGGGCAAGAGGGCCAGCAATTACATCCCCAGGTCTACCCATCATTAGCTATAGGCTGCCCTGGAAAGGGGCATGACACAGGATAGGTGGCTCTCTTCTGCCAGGGTAACAGTGCCAGGGGCTGGAGAACAAGTTTTTTGTCCTCAGGGAAGAACCGGGTGGCATATCCCAGCATCCACTAGAATAAGCAAAGAAGACCAGGACTGGAGGCAGGGGCTGTCCCTGCATCGCTCAGCTTCCCTCTCCTCTGCGTGTTACCACTTTCAGACATCCGTCCCCTTACAGTAGCGCGTATGACCACAGGCATTTCCAGACCCATGTTCTATAGCTGAGCTCTTCCCCCTTGTTCCAGCAAAAATTGGTGTGGAATTCTTACTGGCCCAGATAGGTGACCATTCCTCAGCTGATGATTGTCGTTAGAGCGAGAACGCTGGATCTGCTCTGATTTATAAAAGATGTTACGAATGTTAGTAACTACCTGTTAGACAGATTCAGTGAAATCATGAGTAAAAGCACAGGGCCTGGAAATTAGGAAATCCTCAATCTACATCTGCTGCTGCTGCTGTTAGAATTTAAATAGGCATCAAGGGTTGGTAGCCAGGATGGAACATTCTAGGGCCAGGGGAACATGAAATAGCCTGAGAAAGCTGAAGATGAATCTGAAGGACAGTGAGCAAGCCAGATTGACATGGTGGAGTGTGTCAATGAGAGACCAATGGCCAGCAAGCCCGGAGAGCAGTTTGCCTGAGACTACAGAGGGTTTGAACAAGAGGAGAAGGAGTTGGAATGTTGTCCTGTAGACCATTGCCACTGTGGGTGGCAGTGACTTTGCTCTGCAAAGTCACCTGTCCACCCATAACAAATACAGAAACTGAGCACAAAAAGCCATAGCAATTTGACAGAATAAATTTATGTCTATTGAATCTGATAATAAATATTTGGGATGTATATTTTACATCTTTTTTATTTCATTTTTCTGGAAATTAACTTCTAGGGTATTTTATGAAAACAATGACCCATGATGGACTGGAAATGTTTTTTAAAACTGGTCCTTCACCCCAGATAGTTTGAGAAGCAACACTGAGGCCGGCAGAGGGCCATCAAAGTTTTATGATGAGTAACATGTGCAGGATACTACTTTTCCTAGTCGTAACACATAGGGTAGATTGAAGTGGAGAGAAAATGGAGCAAGAAACGACAAGCAGGAGGCTCCTGTGACCGTCTGGGTTAGAGTCTGTACCGGCCAGTGGCAGCAGAGACCTTGGGGAGGAAGGAATCAGGGCGGGGACTCCTTCTCTACCAGGGTCTTGACTGCATGGAGCCTTTATGTGCAAGGAGAATTATAATCTTCGTAGGTACTGACCTACCTAGAGGCCCCCACACTCCAGACACCATGTGGAGTAAACCTGGGACTCCGAGCAGGACCTTTGGACAAGATGACATTGCCACCTGTCTGATCACACAGACCCGCAACCTCAGTGGAGTCTTGACCCTGCTGTATTCCTGGGCCCCACACCCAATCAGGCCACATTTGTTCTGCTTCTGAAACAGCTCTCCCATCCCCCTACTTCTCTCCAGTCTCCTTTCTGTCATCGTCCATCTCTGCCCTTAATGCTTTATCTCCCCTGAAGGCGCTCAAATCTTGTCACTCCCTCACTCCAGAATCTCTCATGGCCCCCCACTGTCTGGGAAAAACAAACCCAGCTCTTGAGCAGGACGTGTAAGACCACCACTGCATGTCACCAAACCCCACAATTCCTTCCAGTGAACTCCCTTTTCTCCCTCTCCCAGTGTTCCAGCTGCTGCAGAACAGCTTCCTGCCCTTTCCCCCTTCCTCCCACATCTCACTCGGCGGCAATGAATTTGTACCTACTACATTGAACCAACTCCAAGGCCACTCCCCGAACCAAAGGATGCATAGGGAAATTTGACCATTTCATGGTCTGCCGGGGTGCTCACCTGAGACCTGGCTTCTGTGTGACGGCTTCATCATTTTAGCTAATGAGAAGAAAGGTCACAAAGGAGGCATAAGGAAGCTGCCTTGGCTGGGTTTCTTGCTGATGTCCTAGCTGCCTGTCATCTAGTTTAATCCCTTCTTGAAAAGGAGGGGATCAGGGCAGAGCCTCCTTTTTTACCAGGATTTTGGCTACGTAAGAGTTTCAACATATAAGGAGAATTATGATGAATTGGGTACGTAGGTGCTGATCTACTCAGGAGGTTCCCACAATGTAATGAGGTGTTTAACCCGATTTATAGCAGAAGTTTAGACAGGTTTACTGTGGTGTCTAATGCCATGGAGTAGTAAGTAGCAGAGTGGGGATTCGAACCCAAACACTATACATGTTGCTTCTTTATCATCAGATGAGACTGAGAAAGGAAACACCCAGATTCCAGGACCAGCTCTGCCAGAAACCAGCTCACCTTAGGAATGTCACTTAGTATCTTTCATCAGAGTGGGGATTTGAGCCCAAGCACTAAGCATATTGCTTCTTTATCATCAGATGAGACTGAGAAAGTGAACACCCGGATTCCAGGACCGGCTCATCTAGAAACCAACTCACTTTAGGAATGTCACTTAATTTCTTTGAAAAATAAGGAGGTAGAACTACATGTTTTTTGCCAGATTCCTTCCTTCTCTTACATTCTTTGACCCTGTGTAGTAATAATAGCTGCTATTTGTTGAGTATTGTTAGCATGAGCCTAGCATCATGCTAAGTGTGCTTTCAAACCAATTATCTCATTTGATCCCACAAGGCCTTGTGACTAAGTGCAGCTGTGATTGCCCTTTGACAAAGGAGGAGATTGTGGTTTGGAGAAGTCAAGTCGCTCTCCCAAGGTCACACAGTTAATAAGCAGGGGAACCAGGTTCTAACTCAGATGGGCTCACTCCAGAGCCCATGCCCAGCCTGTCTGGCTCCCAGACTCTCCAAATCCAGGTCTCCTGTGAGGCTTGGCTCTCTCCAGCCTCAAGGCTGGACCACCCGCTGCCTCCTCACTGAAACCGTCCACCCACCTCCACCAGCTCACTAGTCGTTGGTAATTTCCTTCCACCAGACCGGTCTCCAGAGGCCCAGCCCCTGTGCTGGGTCAGCTACCCTCTTGTGGTCCCTCCTGCTGCCTGGATCTCCTCCATTATTTTCTTCCTACTTTGCTCTTTCCCTTCTGCCCTCCACACTGGGCTATAAGCTCCAGGGACGGCAGGAACTGCCTTTGCTTCTCCAGGGCATGGAACAACACACTGTACCGTGAAAGAAAATGTGTTCACTTAAGAGCAGGACTTGCTGAGGAGATAGCAAAACTGAATGCTGCTTCCCCTCAACTGGTTCTCACCGGCTGATGTGACCCTAGAAGCTAGGCCCATAATGGCAGTCACTGAAGACTCCTTTGTGACCAAAGAACAATAGGACTTTTTCTAAACCATCCTATCCAGGGTACTATTGTCAATCTTTAATTAGCATAGCCACCTTGAAACTGGTTTTTCCTTTCTTTTTTTTTTTTTTTAAAGGAGAGGATGATTTTTGTTTTAATTTTTTTTTAATGTTTTTATTTATTTTTGAAGGGGAGAGAGACAGAGCATCAGCAGGAGCGGAGCAGAGAGAGAGGGAGACATAGAATTTGAAGGAGGCTGCAGGCTCTAAGCTGTCAGCACAGAGCCCAACTCGGGGCTGGAACTCATGAACTGTGAGATCATGAACTGAGCCGAAGTCAGACGCTTAACTGACTGAGCCACCAGGTGCCCCTGATTCTTTTTTTTTTTTTTTAAAGCTTATTTATTTATTTTGAGAGAGAGAGAAAATGAGTAGGGGAAGGGCAAAGAGAGAGGGTGACAAAGAATCCCAAGCAGGCTCTGGCACAGACCTGGGTGCGGGGCTCGATCTCACAAACCGTGGGATCATGACCTGACCCGAAACCGAGAGTTGGACACTTAACTGACTGAGCCACCCAGGTGCCCCTGTTTTTCCTAATTCTTTTTTTAAAATTTTTTAACGTTTTTTATTTATTTTTGAGACACAGAGAGACAGAGCGTGAACGGGGGAAGGGCAGAGAGAGAGGGAGACACAGAATCGGAAGCAGGCTCCAGGCTCTGAGCCATCAGCCCAGAGCCCGACGCGGGGCTCGAACTCACGGACCGCGAGATCGTGACCTGAGCTGAAGTCGGACGCTTAACCGCCTGAGCCACCCAGGCGCCCCTGTTTTTCCTAATTCTTAAAACACAAACCCCAAGTTTCCTCCTCCCAGAAATCATGTCAATGAATTTCTTCACTGGTGTATTCCCTTGCCTGGCAAGTAAAAAACTCAGCATTATTATGACTTATGGTTATGATTAATCATTCTATTTATGAATGGCTCTGATAACTCTGCTTTAGTCTTTGGCAGCATGTAGTAGGTTCAGCAAAGTTTTGTTGAGCATCATAAACACAAACAGCCACTGCCTTGGGTGAGGGGTAATATCTCCATGGATGCCTGAAGCACCGGGGGGCATCCCGGCGAGAATCTCTTCTCCCCAAGACAACTGGGGAAACATTCACAGAGCGAGTGAACTCAGGTTTGCTCGTCATCTTTTATTTTTTCCTAATCCAGTTCTTTGTTCCAGCCTTCCTTTTCCAGCGTAGATCCCAAAAGGCATCAATTCAGCGTCCTTCTTGGCAATATGCTCAACACCTTACCTTCCTGTCTTCCATCACCTCCCCCTAGATACGCTCAACCATCTGCTCTCCCCACTGGGCACTGCTGGAGGTCACACCAACTGGATACCTGGAGTTCACCATAAATTCATAAGGCGACACTTTTCTCTCAACACTGTTGGACATGTCTCCACCCAGTTCACTCACCTATTCTAAAACTTCCAGCCACTCACCTCGTCCTTCACTGATTTACTAAAAGCCTCAGCTAGAAATCTAACTATATCTGCCCCAACCAATTCTTTAACTTCTCCTGCCTCAGCTAGAAATCTAACTACATCTTCTGCAACCAGTTCTCCTTCCCTCTTTGTAAAGCCACTTCTACATCTGAGTTTTGGAGCCCATCCACTGACCTTCTCAGTAAACTCTGCCCCACCTCCCCTTTCTCCTTCTTGCATATTCACCTACCTCCTCTCAGATGGATCCATCTCATTATCAGTTAAATATGTTCAAATCCTTCACAT
Organism: Herpailurus yagouaroundi; assembly: GCF_014898765.1. Taxonomy (NCBI): domain Eukaryota; kingdom Metazoa; phylum Chordata; class Mammalia; order Carnivora; family Felidae; genus Herpailurus; species Herpailurus yagouaroundi. The sequence continues at coordinate 2,903,032 of NW_024412432.1, read as the reverse complement.
CTTAAAAGGAAACCAAAATCCTTCTCTCTCTCTCTCTCTCTCTCTCTCTCTCTCTCTTTCTCTCTCTTTTTCTTTAGTAATCTCTACATCCAGCATGGAGCTCAAACTCACAACCCAAGATCAAGAGTCATATGTTCTATGGACTGAACCAGCCAGGCACGCTTCACAATCCTTCTCTTAACCCCCTTACTCCTCTCCAGCTACAGTTGCACGGTCAAATCTCTTGAGAAAATGGAAAAAAGGTTACTTTCACTTCTATTCGCCCATTGAAAGAACTCTTGCCAGGGTCATGTCACTGATGACTTCCATGTTACTAAACTTAACAGATAATTTTCAGTTCTCCTCTTGACTTCTTAGGAACACATACCCAACATACACCCTTTTTCTTGCAACTTTCGGAGTTTGTCACACCCTCCCCTGCTTTTCCTGTTACCTCTCGAGTTCTTCATGGACCCTCTCAGTGGGTGGTCTCCCAAGGCTAGCTCATGATCTTAATTACCATCTGTTTTTTTATGGCTTCTAAATCCAGTCTCCATCTTACATCTCCCCTTAGAGCTCCAGATCCATATATCCAATTTCTCCCCTGTTTTGCTAAGCCTATATCTTAGAGCTGTGTTAAGATCACAACAAAATTGACAGGAAGGTATAGAAATTTCCCATATACCCTATTCCCCACACGTGCATAGCCTATCCCATTATCAGCATCACTCACCAGAACAGTACATTTGTTACCAAGGATGTACCTACATATACACATCATAATCACTCAAAGTCCTTAGTTTACCTTAGGGTTCATTTTTGGTATTGTACATCTCATGGTTTGGACAAATGAATAATGACATATATCCATCATTACAGTATCACATAGAGAATTATCACTGCCCTAAAAATCCTCTGTGTTCTGCCTATTCATCCCTCCCCCCAACAATTGATCCCTGATAGCAACCGATCTCTTTTACTGTCTCCACAGTTTTGCCTTTTCCAGAATGCCATATAATTGGAGTCATATGTATGTAGCCATATCAGATTGGCTTCTTTACTTAGTAATATTCATCTAAGCTTCCTCCATTTCTTTTCATGGCTTGATAGCTCTTTTCTTTTTAGTGCCAAATAATATTGCATTGTCAGGAAGTAGCACAGTTTATTTATCCATTCACCTACTAAAGGACACGTTGATTGCTTCCAAGTTTTGGCAATTATGAATAAAGTTGCCATAAATGTCCTTGTGCAGATTTTTGGGTGGACCTAAGTTTTCAACTCCTTTGAATAAATACCAAGGAGTGTAAATGCTAAATTACAGGGTAAGAGTATGTATAGTTTTGTGAGAAATCACCAAACTGCCCTCCAAAGTGGCTGTGCCATTTTGCATTCCCACTAGCTACACATGAGAGTTCCTATGGTTTCACATCTTGTCAGCATTTGGTGTCATCAGCTCCAACTGCGTCTTGACTTCCCTACCTAGATGCCTACCTTGATCAAACCCAAGACTGTACTCATGGTCTTCCCACCCCCTCCACACCAAACCAGATCTTCAGCCCAATATTTTATCTCTTGGATGATGACATGACCAACAAACAGAAACCTAAGTTTCTTCTTTGATACCCTCCTCCCTCATTCTCCATATTCAATCCACCCTCAATTTTCTTATTCATTTTATCTTCATCATGCCTTTTGGATTGGTCCAGTTCTCTTCAGCTTCTCTGGTGCCAGTCCAGCCCAAGCTACCATCTTTCATACAGGCTATGGCAAAAACCCCTAACTGGTCTTCTTCTATCTACCCTATTCCCTGTGTGGCATCCAAAGTGATGTTTCCAAAACCTTGAAATGATCATGAAACTGCCTTGTACCTAGTGGGAGCTTAGTAAATCTTGGTAGGACTGAACTGAATTGAATTGATGCTCCATACTATTAATCAGAGTGCCATACCAACTCCACTCTGAAATATGTCTTGGGCTGTCATTTACTGAGCAGAGAACTATGTGCTCATTATTATGCTGAGTGATTTTCGTGTGTTACCCGATTTAATCCTGAAGACATTATGAGATGGATATTATTTTATTTAATTTTTATAAATGAAGGGGCTGCATCAGTTCAGATCTCTATGGAGAAAGATGGCACACTCAACTCAGGGTGATTTCAGAAGAATTACATAAAGGGAGTCTTGACAAGGCTTTGTGCAGGGGAAAAGTAAGACACAAGAGAGGATGCAATACTCTAGGGCAAGTAAGGACTGGAAGGACTTCATTACTATTCCTAGGCCTGAAGGTTACCAGGACCTCCTTACCACAAAGAGGGCAGGGTGGAGGAGGCTGCCAGTCAGGAGCTGAGACCAGGGGTGGAAGGATGACAGTGACCCTGAAGGAACATGAATAAAATGCCCCAACATTACTTTCCTCCCTCTCTCTGTGACACTACATTGGCTGAACCCAACTGGAAGCCAGAGAGCAAGGGAATCCTTGATGCTGTATTATAGTTCAGCTTCCCAAGGCCTATAGCATCTGGGGAAGGATGGAGAATAGAGCTGGAGATGCAAAACTAGAAACATGCAGCACGAGTCCCAAGAGCACAGCCCTCAGAGACAGAGCTCTCTTCCCCCTAAGGTCTAGGCTACCCACCTCCAGAGCCCTCAGAAAACATAGACTCGTTGTGCACGTAACCACCTTCTTGGAATGGAGATCAGAGAAGTTGAGTTCTTCTGCCAGCCAAGTAATGACGAGTTGATATTCTGAGACTGAATCATTAACTGGGACAGCATGGGCGGTGGTCCAGGAGATATAGGAAGTACAGAGAGGACATATCAGGGTGGTCACCAATCCAGCAATTTCCCAGTATCCATGTCTAGGGGGATCCAGAGGAAGGGAGGAAAGAAGAGTCTATCCTGACCTTATTCATCCACAGGGTGGAGGGAATATGAAATCCAGCCACTTTTATGACTCATGCTATGGATCCAATCCTATACTTTAAAACAGGTCATTTGAGAACTCATCTAATGTCCATTTTGCCCTGATTTAAATCTGGCCACTGTGGTTCTTATGACACATCCCATATCCTTAGACTTCCCCAGTGGCTCACTCTCCAAAATGAGGATCAGAGAACATGGGGACATCCCACACTTGCATAATTCTAATGACCATCTGCAAAGGAAGTTCAGTGAGCTGTTACTATCTATTATGAGCATTCTTTCCAACATCTTCCTCTTTCTATTTTCAACGGAAACTTTTTTTTCAGAACATTATTTATTTATTTTGAGAGAGAGAGAGAGAGAGAGCGAGCGAGCATGGGAGAGGGACAAAGAGAGAAGTGAGAGAAAGAATCCCAAGCAGGCCCCACACTGTCAGCACAGAGCCCAATGCGGGGCTTGAACCCATGAACCGTGGGTCATGAAACCAGGAGTCAGATGCTTAACTGCCTGAGCCACCCAGGCTCCCCTCCACAGAAGCTTTTAAGACTAGTAGACATCAACCAGCTGAAGGAGAAATACAAAAGTTATTAACCAAGAGGCACCAATTCTGGCAAACTTGGCTCAGTGCTGACAATTGCTCCTTCTACTTCCTTAATAATTGAATACAACTCCTGCTGGCCATACATTTTGTTGTTGTTGTTGTTATGGTGCCACAGGCTGCTTGAAAGTTTTACTTCCTTGTCCAGTTTGCATAAATTTGTCATCAATAAATTTTTGTTCTCAACATAGCCCCTCCTCCCACCATAGCAAATTATTGGATGCATTTTTTACATGGCTATGTTGAAGAAACGTATTTTCAGACAATATGAAAATGTCAAAATTCATCATAGCTTTTATGCTACTCAATAGACAACTTGAACTTGTTGAAGCTTGACCACATGTTGACATCCAGACCAAAATATGAGGACAATAGCACTAAAGAGGACTGTAGTGGGTTGAATGGTGGCTCCCTCCAAAAGATATGTCCACCCAGAACCTCTGAATGTGGCCTTATTTGGAAAAAGGTTCTCTGTAGATGTATTTAAGGATGTTGAGATGAGTTCACCCAGGATTACCCAGGTGGGCCCTAATGCAAGGACAAGTGCCCCTTCAGGAGAAAGGCGGAAAGAGATTTGAGACATACAGAGAAGAAGGTGATATGAAGAGAGAGACAAAACCTGGAATGATGTGGCCACCAAACTGAGGAGCATGCAGAGCTGACTCCTTCCAGGAAAGGTTCTCCCCTGGAGCCATTAAAGGAACCGCAGCCCTGCTGACACCTTGATTTTCAGATTTAGTCTCCACAAATGTGAGGAAATACATTTCGGTCGGTACCTAGGCCATGGTACCTTGTGATGGCAGCTACAGAAACTAACACAGGGACTCTTCAAATCCCCTGATTGAATTCCTTTGTTACAGATGAGGAAAATAACAGCATTCACAAGTATGAAATGTTTCACATAACTGGTCATGTTCAGTCTCTCTAGCAGCTCCGCGAGGTGGCCATTCCTGCTCAAGAGGGAACTTAAGCCCAAAGAAGTTCAATGATTCATGCAAGAAGAAGTTAACTGGGCAACAGTCACAGCAGGTGGGTTCTTCCTGCAAAGCTGATACTTTTCCCACAGAACTTCCATGCCTGGGGTTCAGAGATGTGCAGCAACATGTCCATATTAACACAGGGGATGAGAAATTGTCTAGAACACAGATCTTTTTTTTTTTTTTTTTTCTCCCCACGGCTGCTGTAGGGGGTCTACCCGTATGACAGTTGCATCTTAAGGTCAAAACTGTTGAACAGCAAGTTAATTTGATTAAATGGGATGACTTCAAAGCTCATTGCTTAGATCCTGGGGCTAAATAAAAATTGATGCCTCCAAACGCAGGGGTAGTAAGCCACCAGTTATTTGAATGGGTGGTACAGGCTGTTCATTTGTTCATGAAATATGCTTTAAGATTCTCCAAACACTCATAAAATCAACATAATCAACAGCTCCCCAAGGCCAAGCTGGTTTGGGCGACCCTCCCTTCTGGTTTATCTCATAAAATGCTTTATTTACGTGCTACAAGGGCCCCACTTCAAAGTCTCAGTGGTTCCAATGGTAATGAGTGAATAATCCAGTTGAGCAAGTAATCAAAGAACAATAACAATTGTTCTAACCATAAAGCCCCCAGTTTGCAATTACTTAGCAGTTTAAATTCACTTCATTTAGAAAATTTTGCCTCTGAGGCAGGCTGAGACTCTCATTCAGAGGCCAATTAGATTAAATTAGGAGTGACACGTTAGCTGGGGAGACTTAATTCATTTTGGGTTATTTGTAGCTTTAATTATAATCCAGACACAGCCAGAGCCACATTTTGGAACATTTTCTTGCCTCTGTGGGTGCTGGAAGTGATTGGATCCCTGGGAGAGATGTTCCAGGTGGCATGTGGCCAGCCAAGTGACCGAAGGCTGCTTTGTCATCAGACTCTGCTCTAGACCTATTCTCCCAGCTGCTGTTGAAGACTCATAGGAAGTGAGCTTGTCTACAAGATCTTCCTTTTTAAAAAGTAGCTTTATTAAAATATAATTAACAAAACAAACACATTTAAAATACACAATTTGATAAGTTTGACACATGTATATACCTGTTTAATTATTCTCACAATCAAACTAAATAAACATATCCGTTGCTCTCCTAAATTGCCCCATATCCCTTTGTAATCTCTCCCACCTTGACCCCACACACTCAGGCAAACACTGGTCTGTTTTTTGTCACGATAATTTGTATTTTCCAGGATTTCACATAAACAGAATCATACGATAGGTACTCTTGTTCTTTCACACAGCATGATTACTTTGACATTTGCCTAAGTTGTTTCCAGTATCAATAATTGATCCTTTTTTATTGTTCCATAGCATTCCATTGAATTGATATACCACAGACTGTCTCTCTATTCAGATGTTGAGAAATGTGGGCTGTTTCCAGGTTGGGGTTGTTACAGACAAAGATGCTACACAATTTATGTGCATATGTTTTCATTTCTCTCAGCAAAATACATAGGAATAGAATGGCTGTATCATATGATAGCTATATGGTTTCTTTTCCAGAAGCCACCAAACTGTTTTCCAAGCCATTGTACCATTTTACATTGCCATCAGCATTGTATGGAAAGTTCCAGTTGATCTGCATTCTCACCAGCACTTGCTATAGTTAATCATTTCAATTTTGCTTCTTCTTTTTTTTTTTTTTTCTTTTGAGAGAGAAGGGGGGAGGGGCAAGAAGAGAGAGAGAGAGAGAGAGAGAGAGAGAAGCTTAAGCAGGCTTCACGCTCAGCACAGAGCCCGACGCAGGGCTTGATCCCACAATCCTGGGGTCACAACCTGAGGCAAAATCAAGAGTCAGATGTTCAACTGGCTGAGCCATCAGGGCGCCCCTCAATTGTAGTCATTTTAATAGTGGTATCTCATTGTAATTTTAACTTGCATTTCAATTATGATAATGATATTGAATATCTATCTTTTCATATGCTTATTTGTCAACATGTGTCTTCCTCTCCCAAGTGTCTGCTCAAATCTCTTGCTCATTTTTAAAATTTAGCTGTGTTCTTACTGAATTTTGAAAGTTCTTTACATATTATGCATACAAGTGTTTTTCTCAAATATATGATTTGCAAATATTTTCTCCCAGACCGTGGTTTGTCTTTCCATTCTCTTAACAGTATCTTTTGAAGGGTTGAAGTTTTTAATTTTGGTGAAGTTCTGTTGACCAAGTTTGGTTTTTTTGTTTGTTTGTTTTGTTTTTTATGGATTGTGTTTTGGTGTCCCATCTAAGAAAATCTTTGCCTAGCCTAAGCTTGCAAAATTGTCTCCTATGTTTTCTTCTACATGTTTTACAATTTCAGGTGTGCCTTTAGGCCTACTACATTTTGAGTTAATTTTTCTTTTTGGTGCAAGGTACAGATCCAAGTTGAAATTTTGGCATGTGGAAATCCAGTGGGTTGGTACCTTCCCTTCTCCACTGAACTGCCTTTGCAACTTTGTGAGAAAAAAGTTATCCGTATATATGTGCATCTCATTTCTGGAACATTCTATATTCTGTTCCATTGATCTGTTTGTCTGTCTTGTAGCAATACCATATGTTTTGAATATTGTATCATTAAAATAAGTCTCGAAGTCAGGTAGTGTTAGTCTTCCAACTTTGTTCTTCTCTTTAAAAGCTGTTTGGGCTATTCTAGGTCCTTGCAATTCCATATGAATTTTAGTTTATCAATTTCTACAAAATCCCACAAGAATTTTTTTTTTTTTTTTGAGAGACAGAGAGAGAGAGATAGCGTGAACAGGGAATGGGCAGAGAGAGAGAAGCAGGCTCCAGGCTCTGAGCTGTCAGCACAGAGCCTGATGTGGGGCTTGAACCCGTGAACCATGAGGTCATGACCTGAGCTGAAGTTGGATGCTTAACCAACTGAGCCACCCAGGCACCCCACAAGATCCCCCAAGAATTTTGATTGACATTTTGACCCACAATTACAGCAGCATGTGTCTTGATTTATCTAGCTATTCTTTCATTTCTGTCGGCAGTGTTTTGTAGTTTTCAGGTTACCTGATTTGTTCATCTTGTCATATTTAGTCCTATTTTATAATTTGATGTTATAATAAATAGCATGTTTTTTTGTTTTAATTCAACCTCTGATAGTTCATTGCTAGTATATGTAGAGGGAAAAACTGATATAATGCTGTGTCTGACCACCTGTTGTTTTGTCCAGCCTTTTCCAGGTATTTCCAGGTATATTCCCCGTTATTCTCTGTTATTCCCTGTTGGCTCAGAAGTCCTCTTTGAAAGTTCCTAATTAGAATTTGGATTCCTTTCTTCTTTTACATGGCTGTATCCCTTTCCATTCCTAGCACCTGACTGCCTTTTTATTATATCATAATTATTATCATTACCATTATGATTATTAAGCTTCAAACTGCATTGTAATTTCTCATTTGCTGTAATTACACCCCAGAACCAGAACAGATGTCAGGCAGTTGAGAAGGAACTTTTGCACCAGGGTAAAGGCTTGATTCTCCATTCTTTTAAATCTCCTGTTACTGAAAATTCCCATAGGGTAGTTTTCCTCAAATTCTGGTGTGCATCACCAATCATCAAAGGAGCATATTTTTAAAATATAGATTCCCAGCAGACCTTCTGCCCCATCCAAGGAAGCTGAATCCAGGAAATCTGTATTTTTAAGCCACTACACAGGAAAGTCTGTTATATACCAAAGTGTAGGTACCTCTGTTACAGCCAAGTCTTGTGAACCACCCGGTTCAGCCACTTGGAAAACCACTGAGCTGTAAAACTTGTCTCCTCGGTGTTCCTATTCTTCATTTTTTCTCTACTCAGGCTCTTTGGTTTCTCAGTTCTCTCTCTAGCAAAGCAGACTTCGGCAAATTATTTTCAAGTGTTGTTCTAAGGATATCATATTGGCATGCTTTCTCACACTTGCTTCCGAGAGAAGTTACACAGTCAACAGCCCCTCCTGCCTAGGAGGCCCTGTGACCCGGCCTCAGCCCAGTCCCCCACCAGCCACAGCTTACTGGTTCAGGGTAAAGTAAACTGGAAGAGTGGCTGGCGCTGGTCTCCTGCAAGGGCAGTGTCTAAGCTGGGCCGGAGCAAGTCCTGCATTCCCTGCCCAAATGTCCAGAATGGGTAAATCCATAGAGACAGAAATCAGATGGTGGTTGCCGGGGGCTGTGGGGAGAGGGGTGGGGTGTGGCTGCTTAGGGTTATGGGGTTTCTTTGGGGGCAATGACAATGTTTTGGAACTAGATGGAGGTGATGGTCACACAACATTATGATTGTACTAAACGCCACTGAATCGTTTACCTTTGAATAGTGAATTTCCACCGAAGAACAAAAGTCTGAGCAGTGGGTGCTGGGGTGGTGATGCGAGCACCCCAAAGCTTCCAGAGGTCATGTTCCTCAGGAGATCCTAGAGGATTCACCTTCTGTGTCAGGGATGGTGAGGGACACCAGGATCACTCAGAAGTTCTATGTGATCACCTCTGCAGGCAGGGCCGAGGGTAGGAGAGAAGGTCATGGAGCTTGGCTCTCTTAGAGCAGTGGGGCTTGCACCTTAGACTGGAAGCAGGAGGTCAAATGGCAGGGCCCCGGGTAGATGGGAAAGGGAAATTCTGTCTCCGTGCCTTCTTTTCCTTGGCCCGGATTTTGAAGAGTTAGGCTAGTTAACAACATCCCTGAATGATAAGGAAAATGGTTCCAGCCATGTGGGGGCAGCAGCCAGGTCCAGAGGCTTCCCTGTGAGGCAGTAGCTCCCAAATGTGGGTGTGTATCAGAATCTACTGGAAGCTTCAAAATATTATACCTACCCCAGGGCTTCACTCCCAGAGAAGTTTCATTTCAGAAGGTGGAGGAGAGGAAGGGCAGGTGGGAATCATATTTTCGAACATCGATCCAGGGGAATTTAAGGCATATTCCCTAGAAGAGAGCAACTGCTAGGAACCCTCGGGTGCCACTGAAGATGAGTAAAACACAGACCAGCATGAACAGAGTCCTGGGTGGTGGAGAGCAATGCAGAGCCACAGTAAAGGGTTTAGATTTTATCCCATTTGCAAAAGAAGACATTGGAGCATTACAACTGGGAAATGATAGGATCTGACTCACACTTCAAAAATTATTATCTCAGAGCAATTAAAATACCATGATACTAAAGGGTTGATCTTATCCACTTGTAGAAGAAAGGCAAATTGTAAGCTTTTAGGGTCATGCAGGGTAACTTCCCTTCATATCTCCGCTGTCTGCCGAGTTTTATCTAAAGCAAGTGTGAGTTGGTAATTCTAACATTTTACCAAGGAATTCGAAAAATATTGGCTTGGCAAAGACCTCAAGAGAACATGTGGTCCAACCTGCAGACTTCCAGGTAGGTCCAGACATAAATCATCTCAGAGAGATAAATACCCAAATCACATGCCAATGCTGATCCTGAGAACCAGCTTCCCATCTTCTCTGGTCTGACTAGGACACTCATCACCACTGATTAGAGGTTCGAAAATGTTCTCCTTGTTCTAAAGAAATTAAACAACAAGAAAAACAGGAAACTAAAAAAATGTGGGATACCTTTAGATGCTCAGAATCTGGTTTCTTCATATCCCCCTCAGACCACTGCAATCTACCATTTGACTTTTTCCATTGAATGCATTGATTCAATTCACATCCAGTCCTCAAATGTTGGTGGAGCACCCAGTAACTGCATGGTCCTCGGAGGACACAGGATGGTCACTGACACCTAAGACAGGTCCTAAAAAAGGCAAATTCGACCTCTTAAAAATCACATGAAAAGTGATATTTATAAGCATGGACACATGATCTCTGTATGTTAGTATGTGAAAATAGTAATGCAAATGTAAACAATATTGTAAATTTTAAAAAAGAGGGAAAGACTGGAATAATTTTCTTTTTAATATTTATTTGTTTTTGAGAGAGAGAGAGAGAGCACGAGCTGGGGAGGGGCAGAGAGAGGGGGACAGAGGATCCCAAGTGGGCTCCATCACTGACAGCAGCGAGCCTGATGCGGGGCTCGAACTCTCAAGCCACGAGATCATGACCTGAGCTGAAGACGGCCGCTCAACCGACTGAGCCACCCAGGTGCCCCTAGAATAATTTTCAAGTTACAAGCTTAAAAGAAAAACAATAATAAAATGTATGACTGTATGCGCAGCATTCTTCAGCTTGTGTTTTAAAAGCTGTATATAAGTGATTGGAAAATCATATCACAGGACTTCTTGTTTAAATCACTTGCTATTATAAGAAAAGGCAACATAATAAAGAGCAAAACAAAACAAAAAATAAAATAAGGCTGCTTGTGGTATGGCAGGAGGCAAAATGAAACACTGGAAAAAATCTGCCAAGATCCACATCATCCTGATGTTCTCCGTTGTTTTCAGATACCCTCCCAGCAGTTTTGCTGTCTCGGGCACATATCGACACACGCCGGTAATGGGAGCATATTAGAGCAGCAGTACTCTGAGGAATCCGTCCGGCTTTTAAATGTGGTTCCATTATGGCATTACGCGGCGCCTCCGAGTCCCATGGCCACGTACAGAGGATAGGAGACGTGACCCAAGGAACTCGGGCAAAATGACAAAGGAGACCAGTCAGGCTCTGTGGCAGCAGATAACATTTTCTTCTTCCAACAAACCACAGAGCCTTTTAAAAAACAAATAGAATAATGATGTGGGCGAGAAGTACCCCTCCCTGGGATCAGCAGATGGAGAGGAAGAAAGTAGAAAGCAGGTGAATTGCCAAAAAAAAAGGCAGGAAAGTGAAAAACATTAAAATTTCAGAGTTAATTATATACCACTGCTCAAGAAATGAGAGATAAGAAGCCAGAAAAATACTAATTTAGTGAAGGTTGAACAAACAATTCTTCTCCCAGAGGCAAAGAAAGGAAGGAGCAAGCATTTCTAAACTCTGGCGATTACACAGATGGCAGAAAGAATAAAGACGAAATTTCATTGACGACGCAAGCCCACATAATAAGGGAGAGTATTAGGAAGACAACGGCAGTCTGAAGTGTTTACAGTGTTGAGTGCAGCAACAGCTCAGCAAGCACGTAGAACGCATTATCTGAGTTGTGAAAAATTACCCTCAGAAATCATGGAAATTAATCCAGAAGTTAAACATTTATTAAAAACAAGATTAGAGATTACAGGAGAAAGGTCGAGTCTGAAGGGTCAACGAGAGCTGCCATTAGCTGGTTTCTGCACCGCCCGCCAAGTGGGTTGTGTTTGATTGGGAGCGCAAGGTCCAGATGGAAGTGGAGCTTCTGGGGGCCCCATCCTCTCGGGGGGCCACCAGTCTGTGCACGGGGAAATCGCCATTGGTGTCAGCCGTTCTTGCAAAAAGCGGATGATGCAACGAGAACTCCTGACCCCTGATCCCTCCGGGACGTTCGTAACCTGGGGAGGGAAGTCAGCCTCTGGGTGGCTTGAGTACTGGACAACATTCAAAATTGAACCCAGCCCCTTCCAGCACTAGGCTGCCAAGGTATTGACTCCAATGCCCAGGTGAATGAAGCACTTTGCTGTGGGTGGCAGAGTTTTGCCTCCCATCCTTTTTTGTCAAAAGCGTCAAGCAAACAGGAAAGATCATTTGAATAGACAAGGGAGAGTCCGTCTGACGTGTTTCTTAGCACAGCACTGGAAACGAGGGATGTTGCAGGAATGTGCACAGAGCCATTCTGTGGGTGCAGGTGAAGAAGAGGTTTTCTTGATGACTAATGAGTTTGTACCATACACCCCTCTGCGTGTGAGTTCTTTCCACGCCAAGAGTGAGATTCACCTAGTGTCAGGTCCTCTTGAAACTGCAAAAATGTGAATGGCCCAGAATCCTCAGGTAGTCAAGAGAGAAACAAAAAGGAAATTTTCCTGTCCTTCTACTTTGGTCTAATTTATTTTCTTGTGGGTATGCGTTACCGGCTCCTTCCCCCTAGAACTCCATGAATTTGGACATATATAAAAATTTTACATGACCCAAATTTTCATCAGGAAAAGAAATAAGATTCAAAAGAAAAAAAAAAATCCATCCCCTTAACACCCTTTAGTTACATTAGAATTTGCAGCCCACAGCCTGAACTTCTCAAAACTCCGTGAAACCCTATTCTCTCCAGCAGGTGCTATTTTGGGAGACAAAGTTGGAATGGTTATGAACTTGGGAGTCAAAAAGGTCTAGGTTTTCAAATGCTAGATTTGTCAGTTACCAGTTGTGTGACCATGAAGGTGTTCAATCTCAGTGTCATCAGTTGTAAAATGGGAACAATAACATCTACCCTATGGAAACATCCAATGCATGAGATAAAAGGCGTTTTAGCACAGTGACTGGAGCATAGGAAGATGTCAGTAAATAGCAGTCGTTGTTGCTCTTACTATTATCATTATTATTAAAATAAGCTAGAATTTTGGAATAAATTTTTTCTCTAAATGATTAACTTCAAACCATTACATGGACTTTAATACAAACCACTTTCTGGGCCAAATGTGCCATATGAATAAATGCATGCTATACTGTGACAAAGCAAGAAAGCACTCAGCATTAGAAATATCTCATGGTGCACCTGTGTGGCTCAGTCAGTTGACCGTCCCACCGGCTCAGGTCATGATCTTGCAGTATGTGAGTTCGAGCCCCACGTCAGGCTCTGTGCTGACAGCTCAGAGCCTGGAGCCTGCTTCGGATTCTGTGTCTCCCTCTCCCTCTGCCCTGCCTCTGCCTGTGCTCTCTTTCTCTCAGAAATAAATAAACATTTTTAAAAAAATTAGAAATATCTCATACAAATATTAAGAAGAAAAAAATTAAGTGTTCTATCCTCCAGTAACTCTTCTTGAGTCAGGTGTGTTTGTTCTTTCGCCAGGCACCCTAATTTCAAACTGAATGAAACATCTGGTATTTCTCCTGATGCCTAAAGTTTTGAGATGTGACAATGTTTGTATTCCAGTATCCTACAGTTCCAGGAAGTTCAGGTGATGACATAATATAAATTCTAAAATAAGAATACATTGTGAAAAATGTTTGTGTTTCAAATAATGTGCATTCATATTCAGAGAGAAAAGGAGAAAAATGGGTCTTCACAGAGCTCCTCCTGACCATGATTAATTGTGAATATATGGCTCACACTTAGGAGAGTGAAATGTATCAGCAGCAGAAAATAGAAGTGCCCTGGGCACTTGAAGCACAAAAGGATTTAATGTTATGTGAGTTATGTGCTTACCAAATTATCAGAAAGGTAGGAGGAATCGCCTTCCAGGAGCTGTTTGTTGCCTCACCATTGTCAGAAAGGTTGGGAATCGAGAAGTTGCCTTCTGGGGTATCTTTGATGCGGGTCAGGGATCAGAAAACCTCGTGGTCTCAACTGTTTCCCCAGAACCACACCTCTTGTCCTCCATCTGCACTGGCAAGGGCAAGTGTCCTTCGCCTCTTGACTCCCACGTGGCTGTGCTGTAGCATCTTACCTCCATCCCCAGGTTTGCCAACAGAAAGAGTAGAAATGTGCTCTGTGCTAACTTCCACTTTCAGACATCCTGGGAGCACATCTACTCCAAGTAACCCCAATTGTATCCAGAACCCAACTATAGGAGTGTCTGGAGAGGAGCTCTCTTACTTCTGAAGGAGGTGCAGGTGAAGGTGTGAAGGAAGGCTTGCTAGAAGGGGCTGGAAATGATGATGAGTAGTATAACCACCCTCGCGTCCCATGTGGTGTGGAGCGGGACTGGGTCTGGAAACTGAAGAGCCACACGTGACCCCGGACTCTGCCCTTGCCAATAGCTGTGTGGTTGCGGTGAAAACTTTTGGTTCCCTCACAGGTAAAACAAGGAGGTTGGGCTACACCCTTTCTAAGAACCCTGTCAGTTCTTGAAGCAAAAATGCACTTCTATAAAAAGCATGAGGAGAAACCATCTCCTCTCACCATCCTCCTGCCCTTACTTCCCAAATGTAGCATTGTTTTTGTCTTCGTGGTTCTTGTCTTTTCTTGGAAGCTGATAGTGGCAGCTGGAGCTCAGCTGTTCTCTGCTTAGAAGATTCCTCTAGAAGTCCTCCAACAGATCCCACCTTGGAACTTTACAATATGATGGAGTTGGGTGTAGGTAGAAGTAGGAATAGAGCAAGAAAAAGAAAGTTGGCAGGGCCGAAGTTCTCTGATCTCACACCTGAATTTCCAAGAGTCCCTAGATAGCCTCTGCCATCAGCCAATATTCTTTGAGCCACTTTCGTGAACAGAACTGAGCTGAAGACCTGTTTCAGGGCCCATAGGTTTGGCATTGGGCCTCCACACAGCCTAAGACAAATCTTTCTTCTTAAGAAACTCTCAGAGCACTGCTTCTCAGACTTCCATGTGTATGCAGAGCCTTGGGATCTTGTGAAAATGCAGGTCCTGAGCCAGTGTGTGTGAGGAGGGGCCAGAGATTACACATGTCTGACAAATTCAGGTTCCACGACCACTGCTTGGTAGACCATGCTTTGAGTGGCAAGGTTTAGGTTTGCACGCACCACACTCCCACCAGCCTCACCCCACGTGGGCTGATTTAAATGCAAATATCTGGGATAGACTGTCATAAATTGAGGATTCTGTAAAGAACCCTGAAGATAAGGAGCTGAGGGATTTTTTTCCCCAGTAAATATTAAGTACCGATCCTGATGCAATAGGCACCACACAATGTGTTGCTTAGAGACACATAGACCAATAGGTCTGGTCTAACAGTTGCTCCCCTTCCCATATCATAACTTTTTCCTTGCCCACCCTTTCTTCTGAATCTAACTCTCTGGGTTTGGGCCTCAGTTTCCTCATCTATAAAATGGGATAGAAATATCTACCTATAGAATTGGTCAGAAGAATAAGTAAGATACTACATGCCAAGAGCACTTGGTATATTACTAGAAGCTTTGAAATGTTACTTGTTTCCTCATCATTATGGGTGTCATTGCCTAATCCTGCTTCACCCTGGCACCTCTCTTCCCTCAGGTGTAAAGAAAGATACTACTCACAGTTGCTTGTCTCATCTTCATAGCATGGAAAATCTGCCATTCACTCTCAAAGGATAAGGGGAATATTGATTGAATGGTATGAAACAGAGTTGTAAAAGCTTGAAAAAAATATCTTAAGTTTGTTTATTTATTTATTATGAGAGAGAGAGAGTGAGCAAGCAAGCAGGGGAGGGGCAGAGAAAGAGGGAGAGAGAGAATCCCAAGCAGACTCTGCACTGTCAGCACAGAGCCTGGTGTGGAGCTCAAACCCACAAACTGTGAGATCATGAGCTGAGCCAAAACCAAGAGTCTGATGCTTAACCAACTGAGTCACCCAGGAGCCCCCAAAAGCTTGAAAATTTTTATTCTAAAGTGTTACCCTGTGAATTTATAGAACTGCTTGGCCTAGTAAGTAAGGGTAAGAAAAACAGAAAAAAGTAAGTGACAAAAAAGAAGAAATTGAGCAAATGATCAAAATATAGGCATAAATTAAGAATGGGGATGTTCATGGCAGCTTTGTATCTAATGACAAAGAAATTAGAAACAACCTAAATGCCCAGCATTCCAGATACGGGTGGTAAAACACTGCATATCTGTACACAGAATATTGCATAGCCTTTAATGTTTACTTTAGATTGTTAGAGGCATGAAAAAGGCTTTTGACATGATGTTTGGAGTAAGAAGAAAATCAAGCTACAAATTTGTATATACCAAATGAAAACAAACAGAGAAAAAAGGGAAGAAGGAAACATGCTATAGTGTAAATCGTGGTTGCATCTGAGCGGCTGTGGTTTTGTTTGTCTCCTTGTACTTCTCATACTTCTGAAACCCTCAGTAAAGTAACCACAGTGTATTATGAGCACGAGTGCTGGAGCCAGATTGCGGCTGTACTGGTGTTTTTCCCTCTTTGCCACCTACCAGCTGGGCTAGTCACTGCACACAGTTCTCTCCATGTCTCTATTTCCTCATCAGTAAACTGGGGATAGTAATAACATTTAACTGTTGGAATCCTGTCAGGATAAAATGAGTGAACATGTATGAAGTACTTAGAGCAGTGGCTTACACAAAATAAGTGCTTTGCAAGTATTAGCTCTTATTATGTTCATTGTTATTCATATCATCAAAAGAAAATCAGTAAAAACTGAAAGAAAGATCAGGAATTAGAGAAAGATCTATAAATATTAGCATGAGATCTGTTTTAAGTCGACATTTTATTTTGAACTAATTTTAGATTAATAGAAAAGTTGCAAAGAGTTCAGAAAGACCCCGTATATCTCTCACCCAATTTCCTTGATTGCTAACGTTTTACATTAGTATAGTATAGGCATCAAAACTGTGACATTATCATTGGTACATTACTATTAACTGAAACCCAGCTTTTGTTTGAAATTCACCTATTTTTCCATTTATGTACTTTTTCTGTTCTGGAAGGGTAAGATTTCTGAATTCTGACTAATGTGGTTGGGTTGGTTTTAATTGTGAAGCATACATAAAATCTTATAAAACAAAAATGCAGTGTTTAAAAGAAACAAGAAATAGAACACCACTCGTACCTTTGAACCTCACTTGGTATCCTTTTTCCATCACATTTTCCTTTCACCTTTCCACCCCAGAGATAATTATCACCCTGAATTTTGTGGCAATAATATCCTTGCTTTCCTTTATATTGTTACCATCCAGCTGTGAATATCCCAATAAAATATTTTTGCTTCTTTTTGAACTTTATATACGTGAAATCATATTGTATATACTCTTTCATTCAACATTATTTTGTGGTTGGGTTTTGTGTGTGTCTATGGCTCATTCAGTTTCATTGCTATGTGATACTCAACTAATGTGTCTTTTGTTATTTCCTTCTGCTCCCTACCCTTCCCTGATCAAACAGACCTTCTGCTTTCATGCCCTAAGGATGGCAATAAAACAACAGAAAATCAGATTAAAATGCTTTTTAAAAAATTATTACTTCAAAAGCCCAGATCTTCAAAGATTTAAAGCTTAAACAATAGATTTACTATAGGATTTCTCTGCCTCCACCTTATAGACATTTTAGTCCAGATAATTCTTTGTTGTGGGAGTTGTCCTGTGCATTGTAAAATGTTTAGCAACATCCCTGGTTTCTATCTACTAGATGTTTGTAGTACCTACTTCATCCCCAGTTGTGACAACAAAAAAATATCTTCAGACATTGCCAACATCCCTGAGACAAAACTGAGAACCACCAGTTTTGAAGACTAAGGAAAGAGCCCATGTAAACTGCTTGAATCACATGAAAATTCTCTAGATGGGGGGCGCCTGGGTGGCGCAGTCGGTTAAGCGTCCGACTTCAGCCAGGTCACAATCTCGCGGTCCGTGAGTTCGAGCCCCGCGTCGGGCTCTGGGCTGATGGCTCAGAGCCTGGAGCCTGTTTCCGATTCTGTGTCTCCCTCTCTCTCTGCCCCTCGCCCGTTCATGCTCTGTCTCTCTCTGTCCCAAAAATGAATAAACGTTGAAAAAAAAAATTTAAAAAAAAAAAAAAGAAAATTCTCTAGATGGGAAATTAAGAGAGTGAGAAAGGAATACAGGAGCATGGAATGAGATGCCTGTGAGATGGGCTCCAT
The DNA here is from genome assembly GCF_014898765.1 of Herpailurus yagouaroundi. NCBI lineage: Eukaryota > Metazoa > Chordata > Mammalia > Carnivora > Felidae > Herpailurus > Herpailurus yagouaroundi. Next base: position 2,885,000 of record NW_024412432.1, on the reverse strand, counting down.
AGTCAGTCCCACCCCATGACCAGATCCTGGGATACAGGGTCAAATGACCAAAGCTCAATGTTTATTGGGGACTCCAAAGGAATTCATATTCACCATGTCCAGGAAGAGCCCAGGGTACATGTTCTCCTGTTGCCCATCAGGGCAAGAGAGCAATGTTATGTTTAAGCAGACAGATCTAAGACAGTCTCAACAGAGTTTCCTGCAACCAGAGAAACTTGGGAGCTACTGAATGTTTTGTGAGTACCGAAGGGCTATAACAAGGTAGCACAGAGAGCTAGAAATCTGAGAAGGCCAACAGCTTGGGCCAGGAAGGACAAAGTAGTGCTCTCCACGCATCAAGGGCTGAACACTCAATAGAAACAGGAATGAAGGTGGCACCAAGGACCAGCCACTGCTCTCCTCTATTGATAACTTAATTCCGTATAAGCTTCCTAAGAAATTAGGCACAAGTCCAGAAAATGCACAGCAGATCCAAATTGATAATTATGATTCCATGGCTTGGCAAAATAGAAGCTTAAGAGGAAATTAGTGTTTAAAAATAAAGTAAATCCAGGCTAATTAGACAAGAAAAAGAAATAAAAGACATCTATATTGGTAAAGAAGAAGTAAAACCATCTGTATTCACAGATCACATGATTTTATATATAGAAAATCCTAAGGAACACACACACACACACACACACACACGACCTATTAGGACTAATAAACAAGTATATCAAGTTTGCAGGATATAGGTTCAATATACAAAAATCAATTGTATTTCTAAACACTAGTAGTGAACAATCCAAAAAATAAGGTAAGAAAATTTATAATTTAACAATTAACAAAATTCACAATTCAATTTACAGCAGCATCAAAAAGAGTAATTATTTAGGAATAAACTTAACAAAAGAAGTGTTGTAAGACTTGTATACTGAAAACTACTGTTAAAGAAACTAAAGACCTAAATAAATAGAAAGGCATTCTATGTTCATAGATCGGAAGACTTCATATTGTTAAAGTGGCTATTTTTTTCAAATTGTTATGCAGATTCAACACAAACTATCAAAACCTCAGCTTCCCTTTTTGCATAAATTGAAAAGTTGATACTAAAATTTATGCAGAAATGCAAGAGATCCAAAATTACCTAAATAAGCCTGAAAAAGAACTCACACTTCTACTATGAAGCTACAATTATCAAGACAATAGTATTGGCCTAAGGATAGACATATTGTATAAATCAATATAATAGAATTGGAAGTCCAGAAATAAGCCATTCATTTATGGCCAACTGCTTTCCAACAAACGACAATATAATTCAATGAGGAAAGGACAATCTTTTCAACAAATGATGCTCAGACACCCAGATATCCATGAGCAAAAGAATGCAGTTGGACTCCTACATCACACCACATATGAAAACTAATTCAAAATAGATCAAAGACCTACATGTAAGAGCTAAAACCATAAAACTCTTAGAAAATGTAAGTGTAAATCTTTGATTTTAAATTAGGCATTAGATATTACCCCAAAACACAAGCAATTTTTTAAAAAAATTATAAATTCAACTTCATCAAAATTTTAGTACTTTTTTTCTATAAAAGACATAATTTAAAAAGTAAAAAGAATGTATAGGATGGGAGAAAATAATTGTAAATCATATATTTGATAAGGGACTTGTATCAAAAGTATACAAAGAACTCTTACAACTCAACAGTAAAAGAGCAAATAACCCTCCCACTAAATAGACAAAGGGTTTGAAAGACCTTTCACCAAAGAAGACATACAAATGGCCAATAAGCACAAGAAAAGATGTTCAACATCATTAGTCACTAGGGAAATGGCAACTTAAAACCACAATGAGATAACACTTTACACAAATCAGGATAATTATAATAATAAAATAGTAAGTGTTACCAAGGTTGTGGAAAAACTGGAGCCCTCATACACTACTGGGAGGTATGTAAAATGGTGCAGCCACTTTGGAAAACAGTATGACAGTTACTCAAAAAGTTAAACAGGGTTACCATATGACCCAATAATTCCTCTCCTAGGTATATACCCAAAAGAGATGAAAACATATAGCCACTTAAAAACTTTTACACAAATGTTCATTGCAGCATTATTTTATTTATTTATTCTTAATAAAGAGTCTTTTTTTTAATGATTCATTTATTTTGAGAGAACGAGAGAGAGAGAGAGAGAGAGTTGGGAGAGGGGCAGAGAGAGGAGAGAAAAAGAATCCCAAACTGACAGCACAGAGCCAAACACGGGGCTCAATCCCACGAACTGTGAGGTCATGACCTGAGCTGAAACCAAGAGTCTGACACCCAAGAGCCACCCAGGCATCCCACACCATTATTTTAAATAGCCAAAGACTCCACTGATTGATGGATGGATAAACAAATGTAATGTATCTATGTAATGGAATATTATTCAGCAATAAAAAGGAATGAAGTACTTATTTATGCAACAATATGGAGAACACTTGAAAACACTGTGCTAAGTGAAAGGAGCCAGTCACAAAAGGTCACATATTATATGATTCCATTTAAATGAAATGCCCAGAATAGGCAAATCCATAGAGACAGAAAGTGATTAATAGTTGCCAGGTGCTCGATGAAATGGAGTGACCCTTAAGGAGTATGCGATTTCTCTTTGGGGGGAGGAAAATGTTCAGGAATTAAATAGTGGTAATGGTTGTACAACTTTGTAAATATGTAAAAACCTCTGAATTATACACTTTAAGAGAGTGAATTCTATTGTATATAAATCATATTTCAATTATTCTTCCAAAAAAATGTTTCTCAGATTAAGCATTAATAGTAAATAAACCACAAAAGCAAAAAATTAATTGACTAATTAAATATGTCCTATTTCTTGCAGACCTGAGTTTGTAGCCTGAATACTATACTGGCCACAACTACCTGAGACATCTCCTATTTTAATTTTTTGTCTTTTTTTCTTAGAGAGTGAGCATGAATTGGGGAGGGGGCAGAGGGACAGGGAGAGAGAAAGAGAGAGAGAACCTTAAGCAGACTCCATGCTCAATGTGGAACCCAGTGCAGGGCTTGATCCCACGACCCTGGGGATCATGACCTGAGCCGAAATCAGGAGTTGGACACTTGACCAACTGCGCCACCCAGGTGCCCCTCCCCTATATTAATTTTGAAATTTGCTCTCTCAGTGGTCTTAGCTGCCCTGTGCATCCTCAGGGTTCGTGTGTCCGCCACAGTCTCCCCACACATCTTCATCTCTGGGGCCCCCTGAGACTGTGCCAAAAGCACCTTGGAGATGCCACATGATGAGCTTTGTGGATTGTGGTATTTTATATAAATATAAACTCTCTATTTGTGACCCTCTTTGTGACAAAAGAGCAACCCTACCCTTACTCATCTCTTTGCCAAGATTCTAAAACCTGTATTTCCATCCCTGACCTTGGAGTCTTCAACTGCCCACAGGGGCATTCACAATTAGCTATTCTACCATCACTTCCTCTATCCAGGTAGATACTTCATATTTCATAAAACCAAGTGGTGAGGAGAGCCTCTCTTCTCTCTTTCTGTCTGTCACTATTAACAGCCTGTATTTCCACTTTGATGGAAGTTTAGTGTGAACTCTCACACAACCTCCTTGCACTCACAACAAGACCTTTGTGAGGTTGCTCTTACTGCTCTTTCCATTTTACACATGAGGAAACTGAGACTTCAAAGAGGTGAAGGATGTGGCAAATCCAGGACAACCAACCCAGGTCTCAAATGTCCACACCTATGAGGAAACATTCTGTCCTCCATTTCTTCTAGCCCTCCACAGCCATTCAGCAAGGTGTAGCCTGTGTGAGCCAAGGACTGACTGAGTGGACAGAAAAATTTAGCACTGATTCATCCTTCATAACATTTCACCAGGTGGCCCTCTCCATCCGTACTTCCACTGCTAGATGGTTCTCAGGCTCCATCATTGTCTGGAGGGCCTGTTAAAACACAGATTGCTGGGCCCCATCCCCAGAGTTTCTGATTCAGTAGGTCTGGAGTACAGCCTGAGAGTTGGCATTTCTAACCCCATGGCTGGCGCTGCATTTCCCTGCTCTGGTCCATCCTGCACACCACCATCCTATTGACTTGCCATCTTGTCTTTCTTCCCAACTAGACTGTGAGTCTGAGGAATGAGGCTCATTCCTCTTTGTCTCTTTTCTGCCTCACCCATTACCCTGCACAGGCCTAGCATGTAAGGCTCCTCCTAGTCTCACCTGAGCCCTCATCCTGAATTCAAAATCCTGCCTGTGGATAATTCCTTGACCCTGGAAAGTCACTCAGCCTTTTCAAAGACAGTGTCTACCTCTGTAAAAATGAGATGATAAGAATGCCTATATGTGGGGTTATTGAGAGATTTAATGAGAATAATGTTGAAGGGCTTAGCACAACCAAATGGACTGTAAGTGCTCAATAAACACTATTATTATTTCCCATTCTGCCCCTTGACCATGGCATGCACATTACCCCTCTATGCCTTTACTCATAACTCTCTTCTAGCCTAGAATATTAGCTCTCTTCAGCCCCTTTTCTCCACCTAGGCTCTTTCCATCCTTTCAAATTCTGCCTCCACCCTATGCCTCCATTGATTTGTCCAACATGTGGGGTTCTCTCTTGTAAATTTGGAGCCCTTAGCTATCTTTATCCCTCACTAGTCCAGACTCTCAGACTGCCTTATACCATCCTTTTCACAATTGTACTGGTTAATTGTCACATATTTGCAACTAAATTGTAGGAAGCTCATGCAATGCTTGCATATTAATGTCCATAGCCCCAACCCCAAATCTCAAGGAGTATTTGTGGAATGAAAAGTTCTGTTCTTAATGGACTCGACAGAGAATTAAGGCATCCAGTTGTATGCCATGTAAAGAAGTAACAAGCAACATGAGAATACCAATTTTTAAATGTTTTGGCTTCAAGGTTTAATTCAGCTGTTAGCACTGGATCTGTTTTCATTGTGGCTTGGAATATTTTTTTCTTAAACGTGAGTTTCTTGGCTGAAATGCAGTGTGTTGACGCTCTGTAGTGAAACTTGCAACCATTCAATATAAGTGAATGTTGAGGGGAAAAGTCAAGAGCCTGCTCTGGGAACTTTGATGCTCTTATCTCCCAAATTTAAAAGAACAACCTTGCCCCAGTGAGACAACAGATGGAGATGTGAACTTTTGCTCTATGTCTACATGATATTTTTTTTAAAGGTAGAAACAAGGTGGAGTAAATATTTCCAGCATTCTCTGAATTCCTGAAGCAATGTTGAAATAGACATTTTCCTGAGGAGCTGTTAGAAGCTATTGTGTTTGACTACTACAGAGTTGAGTCTTTTCCATCCAAAGTTATTTAATTCTTGCTTATTATTATTCTGCAGAAATATTTTTGGATCCCATCCTATCCCACCACTTTCATGAATATAGTCATAACAGCTGCACATCACTGTTGGACCAGGATCCAAGTCTGTCACCACATCCAAGTGTCTGCCCTGTTTCCTTGTGACCTACTGATCACAGTTTCCTCATCATTTCATAGATGATTAGGAGCTCTCTGGTCAATGGCTGAGCACTTAGGAGTTCCCATCATCTCTTCCCTTAGCAACCATTTATTTGAATACTAAGGTTTTTAATTCATTATCCTGTTTCATCCTCAAAACAGCTCATGAGAATGTTGTATAATTGTGTTCATCTGACCAAAGAACAGAAATGAGACTCAGAAACCACCAAAGAGCTAGACGGCACAACCCGGGAGTAATGGGCATTTGGACGTCTAGGGATGACCACTGAGATGTAAGAGACAAGATGGAGTTGGGAAGTGGGTAGGTTCTACCTCTGCCATGGAGTTGTAACCATTCCAGAAAATCCCCCTTGGACAGTGGATGTGCCTGCCTGCTGTACAGTCTGCTGGTTCTCTTCATGGGTCATTGCGATTCCATCACGTCTTTTCTTTCCTTATAGCTCCCTTTTCTCTACCCCTGCTGCCCTAAGTCTGCACCTCCCAAATGACGTATCAGCACTTTCATCCTTGCCTCAGGCTTCACTGTCTTGAGGACCCGGGTTAAGACAATTATGTTCTACTCCCAATTTAAAAAGTTAGGTTATTGTTTTAAAATGGTTCAGTTAGGGGCGCCTGGGTGGCTCAGTCGGTTAAGCGTCCGACTTCAGCTCAGGTCACGATCTCGCGGTCCCTGAGTTCGAGCCCCACGTCGGGCTCTGGGCTGATGGCTCAGAGCCTGGAGCCTGCTTCCAATTCTGTGTCTCCCTCTTTCTCTGCCCCTGCCCCGTTCATGCTCTGTCTCTCTCTGTCTCAAAAATAAATAAACGTTAAAAAATTTTTTTAAAAAGTCCCATTTGGGGGAGACTTAAAAAAATAAATAAATAAATAAAAATAAAAAAAATAAAATGGTTCACTGAGGCCTGGATAGAAAATGGAACACAGTAACATAAACTACAGTTCAGAAAAGCATCTCAAATAGAAGCAGTGGGTAGGACTCCCTTATGAATATGGAATATGAATCTGTGTAGATCAGACAAGTGATTACTTCACATAAAAGTAAAAGTCAAGTTGAACACGTATTGTCTTCTTTGAGGCTTTGTCAAACTTTTGCTTTATTTTCACATAAAACATTCTGGGCTCTCTAGTAGAACAACTGAGTTTTTCTAGAATGAGTACAAGACAATGCTTTCCAGTATGCAATTTTGTTGCTAAGGCCTAAGAAGAGACAAAAACCATAGAGACATCATTGGAACTCCCACTCCTTTTTAGTAAAAACAAGTAGTTTACTTCTCTGCCAAGATTATTATGAAACCAGCCCCAAATTTACAAATGTTATGCCAGGAGAAAAAGCAGAAAAATTTATTCATAAAATTCCTATATAAAACATCTCTATGGACATCACATAAAATTCAATGGCATAAAATGTGGAAAAGCCATTACTATCGTATGTGTATGAGCAGATATTTTACTTTATAGCTGGATAAAAATGCTCATGTCCAAAGTATGAGTCAACTTTTGGCCTACATACAAGCCAAGTTAGACTGGACTACATGGAACAACAAATAAATCCTGAAACCACGCCTTTATAAAGTCTGATGCAGCTGGGTGATCCCCTCTTGTATTGTAGCTGGGCCATGTAGAACGAGGGTCTTCCAAGATCATTGCAGCATGGAAAGAGTTGGCAAAGGCACATCAGCTCTTAAATACACTGGCCTGGAAATGACACCATGGGAAATGCTGGGAGGAAACAATGTGGGGACATCATAACACTGTCCTTGCCATAGTATTTGTATGAGGGAGAAAAATTAATGACTTTATCACTGCTGATTACCAATAAGAATCCATGCTATGAGGAAATGATGTGTGCGTCTGTGTGTGTGTGTGTGTGTGTGTGTGTGTGTGTGTGTGTGTGTGATTAAATAACCTGAGCAATGTCATGTGACCTGGAAGAGCAGTCATGTGATCAGTACTGATGGGGTGTGAGTCTTATGTCCACAAGAGGGGCCATTACTAGGTAAAGAGAAGAGAAATGGATAAATTCCTAGAAACACATTACCTCCCAAAACTGAAGCAGAAAGAGATAGAACATTTTGATAGACTGATTACCAGCAAGGAAATTAGATCAGAAATGAAAAAACTCCCAACAAACAAAAGTCCAGGACCAGATGGCTTCACAGGTGCATTTTACCAAACATTTGAAGAAGAATTAATACCTCTTCTTCTCAAACTATTCCAAAAACATAGAAAAGAAAAGTTCCAAATTCATTTTATGAGGCCAGTGTGACCCTGACAACAAAACCAGATAAAGACTACAAAAAAAAAAAAAAAACCTGTAGGCCAATATCTCTAATGAACATAGAAGCAAAAATGCTCAACAAAATATTAGCAAACAATACATTCCAACAATATATTAGAAAAATCATACACCACAATCAAGTGGGATTTATTCCCAGGATGCAAGGGTGATTCAATATTTGCAAAACAACCAATGTAATCCATCACATCAATAAGAGAAAGGATAAAAACCATATGATCATTTCAGTAGATGCAGAAAAAGTTTTTGACCAATGTGAGACCTGAAGGCATAAAAATCCTTGAAGAGAGCACAAGCAGTAATTTCTCTGACATCAGCCATAACAACATTTTTCTAAATATGTCTCCTGAGGCAAAGGAAATAAAAGCAAAAATAAACTATTGGGACTGATCAAAATAAAAAGCTTCCACACAGCAAAGGAAACAACAAAACTAAAAGGCAACTTATGGAATCGGAGAAGATATTTGCAAAGGACGTCTGATAAAGGATTTCTATGCAAAATATATAAAGAACTTATATAACTCAAAAACCCCAAATAATCAAATTTAAAAATAGGCAGAAGGCATGGACATTTTTCCAAAGAAGACATACAAATGACCAACAGACACATGAAAAGATGTTCAATATCAGTCTTCTTCAGGGAAATGCAAATCAAAATGACAATGAGATATCACCTCACACTTGTCAGAATGGCTAAAATAAAATTTAAAAATCCATGAAACAGCAAGTGTTGGCATGGATATCGAGAAAAAGGAACCTTCATGCACCACTGCTGGTGGGGATGCAAACTGGTGCAGCCACTGTGGAATACAGTATGGAAGTTCCTCGAAAAATTAAAAATAGAACTACTCTACAATCCAGGAATTGCACTAGTGGGTATTTACCCCCAAAATACAAAACACCCATTCAAAGGGATACATATATCTGTACATTTATTGCAGCATTATTCACAATACCCAAGATACAGAAGCAGCCCAAGTGTTCATCAATAGATGAATGGACAAAGAAGATATGGTATACACACACACACACACACACACACACACACACACACACAATGGGAATATTATGCAGCCATAAAAAAGAATGAAATCTTGCCATTTGCAATGACATGGATGGAGCTAAAGAGTATAATCCTAAACAAAATAAGTCAGAGAAAGACAAATATCATATAATCTCACTCATGTGTGGAATTTAAAAACTGACACAGGGGCGCCTGGATGGCGCAGTCGGTTAAGCGTCCGACTTCAGCCAGGTCACGATCTCGCGGTCCGTGAGTTCGAGCCCCGCGTCAGGCTCTGGGCTGATGGCTCAGAGCCTGGAGCCTGTTTCCGATTCTGTGTCTCCCTCTCTCTCTCTGCCCCTCCCCCGTTCATGCTCTGTCTCTCTCTGTCCCAAAAATAAATAAATGTTGAAAAAAAAATTAAAAAAAAAAAAACTGACACAAATGAGCAAAGGATAAAAAGGGAGAGACAGACCAAGAGACAGTCTCTTAACTATAGAGAACAAACTGGTTATTAGAGGGGAAATGGGTGGGGGGGTCTAAAGAGTATCATGATGAAAAAAATAAAGAAAATAAAACAAAGAAAAGAGGCTACATATGAATGTCAATCCACACTCAGCATTACCCCCAGAGAACAGCCAGTAGTCGATAGCATATTCCTGATCTTGAATCAGTATTTAAGAAAACGGAGAAAATTCCACCTGTAATCCAAATGCATGCACCTTTTTTTCAGTACATATGTTTCAATTATAGATGCAATTTCCACTGTGGCAAGAAACAAGCAGCAAATACGAGACATTGCTTTTCCAAAATGAATTATGACAGCTGTCAAAGTAAAGAAGGCTCGCATGAGGCTTTGAAATGAAGGATGATAATTTCAGCAAAGATCATTTCTGTGATTTCAGGAAGATTATTCAAGGGACATCTGGCAGCAAACTTTTCAGTATCTTGAAAGACCTGAATCAATCACTTCAGGCCCAAACTAGAAAAATTCTTAGCATTGAGAATAGGCTCTCCAGACTTCATTAAGACAACCAAGCCGAATTGCAAACAACTTAGTCCCTGAGAGCTGGACTGTTCTCAACTCTAGGTGATTTCCTTCGCTTATCAGTGGAGTAGATTGATGGCATATTGTTGGGCATACTTAAAAACTCAAGCCCAAATGTTGTGACAGAACATGAAGAAATTATTTCTAGGAATATATGCAACCCAAGAATGGATTAGGTACCCAAGCATTCAGGACTACCTTCCAGGCTGAAACATTCCATCTTTCAGCTTCCTGTCAATGTCACAATTGCAGGGTGCTATGAGGTGTCCTAAGGAGAAATCTCCCCATAAAGAAACTCTGACAAAGTCACCACACATTTGCCATTCTCAATGACCTATGCCCTTGAGATAGGATGCTCTAGAAATACGAAATAAGAAAATAACAAATGGGGGGGGGTGCTCATCTATGCACGAATCCGTTTTCCTCCTAGCCAGATACATATTTTTGGTGAAATAGTATAAAAATATTATCCTTGTCACTAATATGAAATATATTATCTAAAATGTTAACTGCTTTTATTTAAAATCATGATGAATCTTTTAAGTTTTCCTGAAATTGCCTGAGTATGCATTGCATATCATTAAATGGCTCATAAATGAAAATATGTTCCAGGAATATTCTTAGCTGCTCCTGTGAATAGCCTTTGAGGAGTCAGTAGAAGTGTAGGGCTTATCTTCTGGCTTCTGTTAACTTCTAGGCCCCAGGGGAGGCTGGGCCAAGAGGAAGTCATAGTCCCTGACTCCCTGGTGGTCTTCTTACCTGCTTCTGTTCCCTTTGTCTCCTGGTCCACAGGTCTGAGCAGGGATGTCCAAACACTTAAGATCCAGATGGTGAAATTCCATCCAGATATGAGGAGATAGTCACTAAAGGCCTGGAGACAAATAGCAGCTACTGGCCAATGGAAAAGGTCTCTACTCCATGACCTTGAGCACTGGGAAAGCAGGAAGGTTTTGCTGATGTTGCAGGCTGTCTATTATCATGGTGTTTCTCAATTTTTTTTTTTTTGCCTACATTTTTTGGTAAGAAATATATATGTATGTAATATATAACTATATATATAATGGAAACAGAAATTTCCTAAATCAATATTTTCCCCTCCCCTTTGAAATATGCTTATTTTCTCTCATTTTCTATTCTGCTCTATTCTATTTCATTTCTAAAATGTCGCTCAGATGGAAAACAAATCTGTGGTTTCCAGGGGTTATGAACAGTATGTCTGGCAGGAGGAGACAGTGACTATAAAAAGGTAATTTTGCCTTTCGTGGTGAGGGAGAGTTTTGTATCTTGATTATGGTGGCAGTGATCATACACATATATATGTATGACAGAATTGCACACACACATAAAGGTGTGCTCGTAATAATGGGAAATCTGAGTAAGGCCACTAGTCGGTAGTAGGTAAATGTACTGGGCCAGTGTCAGTTTCCTGGTTTTGATAAGGTGCTATAGTCAGCTAAGATGTCTATTGGGTGAAGCTGGGCGATGGGTACACGGGACCCCTCTGAACTACTTTTGCAACTTCTTGCGCATGTCTATTTCAAAACAAAAATGTTTTGAATATTACTCAAGACCCATTAAATTACTCAAGGTCACAATCCGTACTTTAAAAATGAAACCCTGGTTCACCAAGAGTGGATGTTGGATCAGCAGCAACTGTGCCTACATAAACTGATTTGTCTGAAGAGATACATCGGCCTGTGCAGACCTGTATTTGAACTGGCTGGAACTCCACAACCTTAAGTCTCACTAGCCCCCACCTCAACCCCTGCCAGTGGACTGGGAAGCTAGGGGTTGCACAGAGTAGACAGACTTTTATTTCATTTTCTTTGTGTGTCATCCTCTAAATGTCCCTACCCTATCCCTCCCCCATTTTTTTTTTTAGACACTTGATTTTTTTTTTTAGACACTCATTCCACCGCTCGGACATTAGAGCACTGTTTCTCAAAGCGCCGTCATTGGCCCCCTGCCTCACTTAAGGCTATGAATGCAGATTCCTGCTACTCACTGAAACTCACTTAATTAGATTCTTTGGAGGCGGTGTTCAGAAATATACACTTTTAAACAAGCTTGCCAGAGGTTTTTATGTGCACCACGTTGGCTTGAGAAGCTTGTTGAAACCTGATCCGTGAATATGCAGGACGTCAATTACAACACTGGAAGTGAATTTGAGTTAAAAAGTTCCTCTGTTGTGAAGATAGGATTTCTGAGGTTAGCTTTCGTTCCAACTTATATGATCTTTGAGCAATAAAGTTTCCAATGTTGACATAAGCCATGTTTCCTGCCTTTGATGACAAAAACATTACTTTGGTGACTCAGTTTCTCCAAATGTGAGGACAAAAATTCCAGTAATCTCCCTAATTCACAGCACTTCCGTAGATAATGACCGTTTGTTCTCAGATGGAAGTAATTTCATTAGCATAAGTGGATGCATATTTTATAAACACAGACGCATGTGTTTCATATTCTTCTCATATTTATTTACACATTCTGTAAACACATGTATACACAGAGCCACATGGACATTTTTAGAGGAGCACATGGAACATTTTGCACATGTAAATACCACAGTTGATGCCTCTGGGGCTTTTTTTCTCAGGTGGCAAATCGGTTACCACTCAGAGGCTCTCAGTTACTACTTTTCCCAAATAAAAATACACCCAGGTCAGCCTCTGGACTCTTCTCAATCTCCCTCCTCCTCTCGGAATGTCCTGGCCTCTAGAGCGTCTAATTTATTGGGGAACTGATGCATCCTAAAATGGTAATGATTTCTAGTAAGTCAATATCATGGCTTTCCAGATAACATCTCTAAATGTACCCAGCCTTAAAGAAGAGAAGTTAGATTGACGAGGTTCTACTTTCCGCCAAGAAGATTTTATAGCTCCCTCCTATGAACACCAAAGGTCTTGGACATACTTGGAGTCAAGTTAAAGTGAACCTTGTCCTGGAAATTCAGGCCCACACAGAGCTCAGTGGTGGAACGCGTGGAATGGCAAAGGTGGCAAAGGTACTCTTAGATGTTAAGATATTTTCTTTCGGGGCACCTGCCTGGCTCAGTTGGAAGAGCATGCAACTCTTGATCTCTGGGTTGTAATTTCCAGCCTCTCGTTGGGTGTAGAGATTACTTAAAATGAATACATTTTAAAAATAATAAAATAAAATGAATAAATAAATTTTGGAGCGCCTGGGTGGCTCAGTGGGTTAAGTGTCCGACTTCGGCTCAGGTCATGATCTCACCGTCCATGAGTTTGAGCCCCACATCAGGCTCTGTGCCAACAGCTCAGAGCCTGGAGCCTGCTTCGGATTCTGTGTCTCACTATCTCTCTGCCCCTCCCCCTGGTTGCACTCTGTCTCTCTGTCTCTCTCAAAAATAAAATAAAAACATAAAAAATAAATAAAAAATAAAATTTGAAAATAATAATAAAATAAATGAATAAATACATTAAAACTTAAAAAAAAAATAGTTTCTCTCTACTGAGCCTCTTACATGAGGCTGAAATAGACCCAAATGTTATCTCTTGCATCAGAAGCACTCAGTTAACTACAATCCAGTGTCTCTTGAACTAAATTTTATTTTTTTCCAGATACTAAATACAATGTGAGAGGGAAAAGAATGTTAGGTATAAATGGTGCTCTACCAATGTTCTCTTGATTTAAACAGTGTGTTTTGGTCCAGAGACCGTGTGATCCTGTTTTCCCCCCTCTTTAAATTTGTTAAGTTTTGTTTGGTTTTTTTTCTGATAGTGAAGGCAAAAATAACTGTCGCCTGCTAAGGGTTTATGTTGCACCAGGAACATCCTAAACCCTTTTACATTCATCCTTGCAAAAGGGCTAGGGGGTTAGTGTTCTTGTCCTCATTTTATAGGTGAGAAAATGGATGCTCAGAAAGAGCCAATGGCTTGTTCAAGATTATACAGCTAATTAGTAACTGATTAATAAAAAGATGTGAATCTAACACCCATGTGCTGGGTTGGATAATGTTCCCCCAAGTTCACCTATTTCCCAGAACTTCAGAATGTGACCTTATTTGGAAATAGGGTCATCATAAACATAACTAGTTAAAGCCATAGTGGAGTAGGGTGGGCCCCTACCCCAATATGGTGGTGTCTATAAAAAGAGAAGAAACACAGAGCTCCAGGAGAATGCCACGTGATGACAGAAGAGGCAGAGATTGGGGTGATGAGGATGGCTGGTAACACGTGAAGCTGAGAGAAAGACACGGAACAGATTCTCTCCTAGAGGCTTCAGAGAGGACATGACCCTATTGACAAGTTGCTTACCGACTTTCAGTTTCCAGAAGTGTGAGACAATAAAATTTTTGTTGTTTCAAGCCACCCATTGTGTGGTACTGTGCTACGGTGGCCCTTGGAAACTAATACAGCCCATGACATAGTCTCCAACCTGTTTAGTGTTGAAATTTTGGAAAATTTCAAAGAGAATTTACTTGATCTCAAGTTCCAGAGCCAACCACTGTGGATTGTTACATTTCAGGCTCCCTTTACTTCCTCTCCACAGCCATTCCACCCATTTCTATGTTTTAAAAATAGTACCAGCACTATTGTGTATTTTCTTCTCCTTTGTTGTTTGGTCAGCTGTATTCTTTACGGGATGTGCCTTTAGGATAGTGAAAACAGCTGTGAACGCCAGCATCCTCTGTGTTCTATCATCATCATCAACAACCTCATCCTCATCATTTCAGTTCCTGGAAATTGGTCTGGTTGAGATGATGGTGGGACCCATCTGTGATGTGGAACATTGGCACAAACAATGGAACAAACTGGCTATGCGTGAGGTCCCCAGAAGATGGCAGTGTGCATCATAAAACCATGCCATCCACATTTGGCCACTTAGCCACCAGCCTGTGAATCCTGGTAGATGGCAGGCGACAGGCCTTAGGCTCCGGGAAGGACCTTCGTGAAGGATACTGGAAACAGCAATCAGACCGCTAATTAGCCTGAGAGGCCACTTGGAGTGAATATTTTCAGGCTTTGCAAGGTCTTTCTTGTTTTGTTTTGTTTTTTTTATAATAAAATTGTTTTGTTTACTTTTTAAGTTTATTTATTTTGAGAGAGAGAGAAAAAATGAGGGAGGGAGGGGCAAAAAGAGAGGGGGACAAATAATCTGAGGCAGGTTCTCTGCTGACAGCAGAGAGCCCGATGTGAGGCCTGAACCCACAAACTGTAAGATCATGACCTGAACTGAAAGTCAGATGCTTAACCAACTGAGCCACCCAGGTGCCCTGCAAGGTCCTTCTTGGTAAAGAGAGAAACTGAACTGCCACTCTAAGCCCTTCGCTTGAAGAAATTTCCCATTCAGACATTGGAGATTGTTGTCACTAATATTTTGACGTATCAGCTACAATCTCTATAATCTGTCCCTTACTGATCTAAGGGTTTAAGGCAGGCATCTCAGTTCCCATGTATATAGACTGTGCACAAAAGAAGGGACGGCTCAGCAAGAATGAAGCAGGGAAAGCTTGGAAGGATCAAGGAGACAGAACACCAGGACACTATTTCTTCAGTGTTTACTAGCTGTGTGATTCTGGGGTTCTCACTTAACCTGTCTGAGCCTAAGTATCCTCTTGTTCTGTTTTTATTTTGTTTTTCATAGGCAGAATGTCTGCTCTGCTGATCCTGCACTGTCAGAGCATAGCTCAAATGAGAAATGACTATTAAAGCTATAAAGTATTTTTGTTATCAATTATTTTCATAGCAGTAATTCTCAAACATTATCTTAGATTAGAATCACGGGCAGAGCTTACTAAACCATGGATTGCTGGGCCCTGCCCCAGAGTTTCTTTCTGTTTTTTCTTTCTTTCTTTCTTTCTTTCTTTCTTTCTTTCTTTCTTTCTTTCTTCCTTTCTTTCGAGAGTGAGCATGAACAGGGGAGGGGCAAAGAGGGAGGGAGACAGAGAATCCGAAGCAGGTTCCGTACTGTCAGTGGGCAGCCCAACATGGGGCTCGAACACACAAACCACAAGATAATGACCTGAGCCGAAACCAAGAGTCAGACGCTTAACCAACTGAGTCACCCAGGCGCCCCACCAGAGTTTCTGATTCAGTAAGTCTGGGTGGGCTGGAGAATTTGCAGCCCAGACAAATCCCGGGGGGATACTAATGCTGCTGTCAAGGAGGACACCTCGAGAGCTCTCGAGGACACCTCTAGCTTACTTCTTAATGCAAATTAAAGAAATTATTTTCAAAACATTGGGAAATGGTGTCCTAGCCTTTATCCTGTGTGTATGTGTGGTCAGTACCTAGATGTAGTCAAATATGTAACTATCTTTTAGATTGTGTCTCTTCTGCTGGTCTATAATTTGCAAGAGCAGGTGTTTTTGCCTTATGGTATTGGCCATAGTCCACCCACCATGGCTGCCACCACCAGCTAATGGTTGCTGCATGCCTAGTGGGACCAATGTGGTCCTCAGGGTTCCCTCAAAGGCCAGAAGGGAAGCTCAGTGAAGACAAACACCTATCTTGGGAATGCTACCAGAAGTGGTTGGAAGTGTTTGGGTCACTGCTGGCTCTCCAGCCCCTTACCCTGCTCTATTTTCACCATAGTACCCCAAGTCTTATAATACAATTTTCTATTGTTTCTTAGGTTTATTTCTTGTTTACCATCTTTCTCTCTGCCCCCAGATATAAGGAGCAAGAGTTTTGTTTACTTCAGTATGTCCCGAGAGCAGTGGCCAGTGAATAAGAGGTGCACAAACATTGCCCTGAATGAATGGATAAATGCTGGCCATGCCCTGCCTTTTCCAGTCACTCCTGATTCCACAAAGCACACATGAGCCTACTTACCGCCTTCCAGGATGACCACAAGGACTGTGGCATTGTTTTAGGGAAACACACACTAACCACAATGAACTATAAAACCCAGGTACTCAGTTCACGTTTAGAGCATGAGGTGGGGTTTACTGTATTTAGATTTTACCAAAAATGACAGTGCTGCTGCATTTTCTACATTTTATGGATTCTGAGGTCAAGGCTAGGTAGCTATTATTACCAGTTTGAGATTCTGTTTTTTCTGATCCTATAACTTGTGATTTGGGTTTTGGGATGGAACTGATCATAAGGTTGGTTCAAGATGATGATTAAGATTCTGCACTAAGAGCCTGAATAGACTAGGAAGCTGTAAAGAGAAGGCTCAGAGGAACCAGAAGCTCAGAGAAAGTATAACCTGAAGAAAAAAGATATGCACACCCAAATAAATGCTCCCCAAGTCCAGTTAAAAGGCAGTACTATGGGGCACCTGGGTGGCTCAGTCGGTTATGCATCTGACTCTTGATTTCGGCTCTGGTCATGATCTCACGGTTTGTGAGATTGAGCCCCGCGTTGGGCTCTGTGCTGACAGTGTGGAACCTGCTTGGGGTTCTCTCTCTCTCTGTCCCTTCCCTGCTTGAGTGTGTGCTCTCTCTCTCTCAAAATAAATAAATAAACTTTTTTTCTTTTAAAGGCAGTATTAGTGGAACTAGCAATCATTGAACACTGACAACGTTGCAGGTGGCAAGCCAAGTGCTTAGTCTTCAGGAACATTTAATTCCCTACCCTATAAAGTATACGCTAGGCTGTACCATATGAAGTTGTCATTTTTATAAGTCAAAAAAAGGTTGAGCACAGCAATATCATTTGCTTAAACTAAAAATTATCATTCCCATCTTATAGATAAGGAAAATGAGCCTCAGAGGGGATAAATAACCTGTCATCAAGCATTTGGCTAGAAAACTATGGAGTAAAAGATTTTGAACCCAGATCTGGTAGTCTCCAAAGACCGCTCCCTTCCCACTATATTATGAGGCTCTTGAAAGAAGATGAAGCTTAGGAAAAGCCATAAAAAGCCAGTTTGTATTGTACTGGTCAACATTTCTTTTAATAACTTATAGTTCTTTACTCTTCCTTTATAGTCATAAATAATGCACTTCAGGAGAACTGTATGTACAACGTTGAAGGAGCCTGAGTACTGAAAGAACCACAAATGGCTGTTTTCAGGTTATCAAATTTTAATAACATTATTTTGTTGCAATACTGCATCGAGCCTTTTAAAGAGAACGTTCCAAGAACTCATTATGTGATTATAAAATAATAAGCCTGTTTTTACAGAGTGATGAACAAGAGCCAGTCCCTCCTTGTGACAATATTCAGAATGCCCTAAATTTTTTAAAATCCTAAGCACATAATCCTCAAGCAAGAGTAGATAAAGCACAAAGTAATATAAGCAGAGAACTAAACAAAACGTGATCAAAATTAATCTGGTACATATTAAGGACACTCTTTTTTAATGTTTTTATTCATTTTTGAGAGGCAAAGCACGAACGGAGGAGAGGCAGAGAGAGAGGAAGACACAGAACATGAAGCTGGTGCCAGGCTCTGAGCTGTCAGCACAGAGCCTGATGTGGGGCTCAAACCCACTAATCACGAGATTATGACGTGAGCCAAAATCAGACGCTTATCTGACTGAGTCACCCAGGCGCCCTGTGACACTCTTGATCATATCTCTGAATGATAATAGTCTAGACGTTGGTGATTTTTCAGTTAACTGTGATGGGAATCTTTGGGGTCTTGTCTTCAGTGTTCTGGTTTCATTGTTGTAAGTTTTCCCTTCTAGTGTGTTGTTTCATCCTAAACGCACACATTTTCGTGGCACTACTTAGAAGCTTAATAAATATGGCACAAGTAAGTGATGTTGAGAGACGAACATCTTGGTATCATTTTTTCAGGCAGGTGGTAACCACTGTGCTAAACACCGGGATGAAAATAAAGCAGCATTAGACATGTTTCTGGCTGCTCACATTGTATGTCTCAAGATGAAACTTCTGTGATCCGACACTGATTGGCGAATGAACAGAACAGAAACAGTTTTGGACTTCATGAGATTTTGACACTACAGCAGTAAGGGGGTAAAAACGTGAGTTGGTCAGTTTAGACGTCCTCATTCACATGCAATGGGTAGAAATCCTGCCATTTCCACAGTATTAATAGCCACTCTCCAATAACTGGTTTTTTCTAATTGTGACAAGTTGTAACAAGACAAGATGGAGGCACACAAGTGGCTGTGCCAGAGGGTTAAATGTATAAGGAATGGGGTAAACGGATTATGATGGGGATTCTTATGTCCAACTTCACTTAATGAAGGATCCTGATCAGAATCAAATACATATGATGCTTCATGATATCTGTGGTGTCCAGTGTCACCTTGTTTAAGATAAAATCTGTTGGGGCGCCTGGGTGGCTCAGACGGTTGAGCATCTGGCTTTGGCTCAGGTCATGATCTCACAGTTTTTGAGTTCGAGCCCTGCGTCGGGCTCTGTGCGGACAGCTCAGAGCCTGGAGCCTGTTTCAGATTCTGTGTCTCCCTCTCTCTCTGCTCCTCCCCTGCTCGTGCTCGCTCTCTCTCTCTTTTTTTTAAAAAATAAACATTAAATGGGGCGCCTGGGTGGCGCAGTCGGTTAAGCATCCAACTTCAGCCAGGTCACGATCTCACGGTCCGTGAGTTCGAGCCCCGCATCGGGCTCTGGGCTGATAGCTCGGAGCCTGGAGCCTGTTTCCGATTCTGTGTCTCCCTCTCTCTCTGCCCCTCCCCCGTTCATGCTCTGTCTCTCTCTGTCCCAAAAATAAATAAATGTTGAAAAAAAAATTAAAAAAAAAAAAAATAAACATTAAAAAAAATGAGAAAAAAAAGATAAAAACTTGTTTCCCAGAATCTCCTCCTTGTGTGGTTCCAGGTTAGATTAGCTCAAAAGAGGAATTTACGTGAGGAAGTGAAGCAACAGCCATAACTTTTGGAAGGTCACGGTGGTTAGATGCAGTGACAGACATTCTTACAGGTGCTGGAAGATTCCAGATTGTTCTGTCTCCTGTGCTCCATATCTCACTCTTCTTCCTGGCTTCCGGCCCCACTGACCGATGGCAGCCCCCATCAGGGCCATCATCAGATGCCTAGCTGTGTAGCCCCAAACACAACAGTTTCTCCTCCAGCTGCTTCTTGGTGGTCCCATCTGGGGGGTCTGGATGTGCTTGGCTTCTGGGACTGATGATGCCAGACTCCTGTGATCCCCTGATCTTCCTTTTAAGCCTTCACTTCTCAACACCTCCCGCCATTTTGTAAGGCCAAATTCCTGTAACAGAACCTGCCTTTCATAACTCAAGGTGGTTCCCTTTTCCTCATTGGACCCTGACAGAAATGGCAACAATTTAATTTGTAATAGCTCTGTTGTTTGAAATTGAACACACACTCATAATCTAAAAAGTTGAGCAATATACAAAAGTATAAGGAAGAAAGCAAAGAAATAACCCCAAATCCCACTTACTTAGTCTCACTAACCAGAAATAGATTCGGTGTTAATTTTCCACCAATTTACCTTCTATCCATCCACAGAAAAAAGGAGAAAATTGTTGTAATGGATCTGGGTAAATAATTAAGTTTCATGCCATTGCCAGCCTGAATCCTGTATGTGGATTATTTTTTGGATTGAAAAATAGATGTGCTTATTTCTCATTCTACGAGCCTGATTCATAAGCATATATGCTAAAGAAAATTTTAAGTGGCATTTCTCCCTCATTTTAATTAGCCTCCATATATAAGACATTTTTGTTCCAATCGTAACTATAACTACAAATACCTCCCTTCCTCAACCCAAAGAAGCAGAGTTGAGTGTAATTTGTGGCACACTCCATTTCTAACTTGAGTATCATTGCATTTTTTCCCAGAAGAGCAATCTCTTGGGAAAAGAGTCAGGATACTTTGGGTAAGATGTCATAGCAACAGCTTAAATGGAGAAAAGATTGTGGAAATATATCTTCCCACACTTTCCAAACCCAGACTTATGCTCCATTCATGCTTTTAACCATGAAAGACCCAAATAAAGCATGAGAAATTGAAATCATTTTTTTTCTTTAAAAGCACCCCTTAATTTCCCCTCCAGAAAACAGGTTGGAAGAGAAAATGTGGCCCTTGGCCCATTGCCATAGATAGATCCCAAGACCTTCCAACTCTGCAAACCCTCCAGCATGTACCACAGGATGGAACAATGGGATTGAGCTGAGCTGTGGTTGCTGGACAAGGGGACAGCCTCACTCACTAGTTTGGGGGCTCCCTCCTACAGACCAGCTTCCCGGAACAGAGGATTCAAGGCTCACATTGTATGCCAAGGCATAAGTGTCAAGCTACCGCACCACTTGAAATAGCTCAAAGCTCAAATATTGAATCTGCAACAACTAGGAGTAAGGCAGTAATAAATTTCACTTCTGGTCTGAAGATCCAAACTTTAGCTCCAGCTCAGACACACATGTGATCTTATGTAAATTACCCAACCTCTCTGTTGTACAAGGTGAAGATAAAAATGACATAATGTCCGAAAACATTTTGTGAATTGTAAAATGCCATGTGCACTTTATAGAGTGTATCATGGCAATCTGAGTGACTGGTATGAGGAGGGACCATTCACTCCAAAGCATTTCCTGAATCTTCCACAAATTCTCCAGGCTCTGTATTCTCAGTGTCATCCCTGGCTTCATCCAAGAAGGCTGTCATTCTTTCTGCTTCCTCTGAGTCCCACTTCTGTATCATTTCAGATTCCCTATTTGCTGTTCCTGCACCATAATTTGGCAACCCAGATGTGGAATTCAGGTCCTTTCCTCAGTTTTTCCCCCCAAACTTCACACAAGGCCTGTGCTCATAGCAGACTTTGCTAAAGTTTTTAAGGAAACAAAGTGGGTTTGCAGAAACTCCAAACAATGTAAAACTGAGTCACCCTCTCTGCTCTTTGATCTATTTCCCTCACAAAACCAACATTGCTGACACTCTTCCTGGTCTCTTGCTACACTGCCTAAGAGACCTCCTCCTCCGTATTTAACCGTGCTCCCTGCACTCGATCCAGGCAAGTCGCCATCACCAGGTGTCTCCCTTTTTTTTTCTTCACCCCCAGTCTTTGCAGGGGAAAGGGAGCGATAAAGAAATTTTATCTTCTCCTGGAGGGTAAAGTGTGTGAAAATCACCCCTCCCCCTTAGAAGAGAGAAGTAGCTATATAGTCCATTTGTTTTTAACAATTTTTTTCAATTGTTCATTCATTCAATGAGTATTGAATTCCTTCAATGTGCCAGGTCCTGTTCTAGATGCTGAGATGCAGCCACAACAGACAAAAATCCTGCCATTGTGGAGCTTCTACTCTAGAGCAGGGGGCAGGGGAGACAATAAACAAACGCACAATTAAAAGGAATGTATATCCAGGTATGAGAAGTAGACAAAGATAAAGCAAGATAGGGCAATAGGAAGAAATGATGGTGGGAAGGTAGCTTGCAATTTTATGCTAAGGAGTCAAGAAAGGCCTCTTTGAGAAGGAGCCTTTTTAGCAAAGACCAGCAACATGCTTGGGAATGGATCATGAGACCATGGGGGGATGATGTTGCAGGCAGAAGAATGAGCCTGTGTAAAGACCCCGAGGCAGCTTGCTATCACAACTGTATTCTATCTCCATGAAAGATAAGATTTCACTTTTAGCTTAGCTCAATGTTAAGAGTTCCTTTAGGGTCCCAGAAGTTCCTCAAATTTATCCTTACCTTCCTTTTGTATATCCTTTTGGTTGTACCTCCTAAATATATCTTGAGTCTATCCTTTCCTCTCAATCTGACTTACCACTGCATTCATGGGTTCTCCCCTGAATTACAGACATTGCTTCCCAACTGGAGAGTCCAGCCTGCTTCAGTCCCCATCCGAGTGATTTAGAATTTAAATACAAACGCATTGCTCTGCTGCACTAAATAGCTCAACCAACTCCCTCCAACCCCCATACACTTACAGTAAAATCCCACCCTCTCAGCATGGCTGCAGCAAAGATTATCAGGGCCCTACTCCTATCCACTAGCACTGGCTGTTCCAGGATATGCCCAGAGCATCCTACTGTAAGCACCTGCTGCTCTTCACTTGAGGGAGTTCTTAGTTTGAGCAATGGAGCATAAGTGCCAGGAAATTAATGCTCCTGGGCAGCAGGCTTCAGTCAATGATAAATGGGAACTGAAGGATGAATTCTCCATCTTCCTGGCCCCTGGGGCAGGGAAGCAGGGGAAGAGGGAGAGAATAACTGAGGTATTGTCCATGATATCTCCCAGATTTTCCCAGTGGAATCGACCCCAATGGCCCACAGGAGCAGTCTGCTCCATAATGCACATTATTTTTGCTTCCTTCCCTTCTCTGTCTTGCTTCCCCACTCCTCCACCAGTGCTTCATAGAATCACCTCTCCCAAATAAATTACTTGTACTCAAAACTTTGTTCTTTTGTTATTGTTGTAAGTTGAACTGTGTTTCCCAAAATCATATGTTGAGTTCCTAACTCCCAGCTACCTGTGTATATGACCTTATTTCTTTATAGATGTAATTAAGATGAGGTTCACACTTGATCAGGGTGGGCCCTAATCCATCCAATATGATGTGTGTTCTTGTGTGTATTTGTGTGTCTGTGTGTATGTGTGTGTGTGTGTGTGTGTGTGTGTTTAGTTACTTTAAGACAGCGTACGAGCAGGGGAGGGGCAGCGAGACAGGGAGAGAAAGAATCCCAAGCAGGCTCTGCGCTGTCAGCTCAATCCCACAAACCGTGAGATCATGATCTGAGCTGAAATCAAGAGCTGGTCACCCAACCAACTGAGACACCCAGGCATCCCAAAGTGTGTTCTTTTAAGAAGAGGGGAGACACACACAGGGAGGAGAAGGCCATGTGAGGGGAAGGCCGTGTGTGACAACAACACAGGGAGAATGCCATGTGACAAAGGCAGAGGTTGGAGCGATACATCTACAAGCCAAGGAATTCCAAGGATTGCCAGGAACACCACAAGCTAAGAGAAAAGCAAGGAACAGATTCCTCCATAGAGCCATCAAAGAGAGCATGCCAACACATTGGTTTCTGACTTCTGGCCTCCAGAACTATGAGATAGTAAATTTCTGTTGTTTGAAGCCACCCAGTGTGTGGTACTTTGTCATGGCAACCCTAGGGACATCAATGCAGTTATCTATTGCTATGCATAACAACTGCCTCAGAACTCAGTGACAAAAACAACGGCCATTTTGTTTTATCTCACAACTTCCTGGGTCAGGAATTTGAGAAGGACTCAGCACAGTCTTCTGTCCCATGTGCTGTTGACTGAAGTTACTCACTGGTATTCAACTAATAACAGGGCAAGTCCAGAGTATCCAAGACAGCTCGTTCATGTGTCTGGCACTTGGGTAGGGATTTCAGGGATAGAAGGCTGGACTCAGCTGGGACAGTTGTCCAGAAGGTCTCCACATGGTCTCTCTAACATGGCTATCTTAGGGTTGTCACGGTCCATATGTGGCAGCTCAGGGCTCCCAGAGAAAAGGTGTTCATGAGACCCAGGCGGAAGATGCAAGCTTTCTGTGACTTGACGTCAAAGTCCCAGAAGGTCAAAAATGAATAAATAAAGAAAAAGCAGAATCAGACCTATAAGTACAGAGAACAGACTGACGGTTGCCAAAGGGGAGAGCGATGGGGGGATGGGCAGAATGGGTAAAGGGGAGTGGGAGATACGGGTTTCCAGTTGTAGAACGAGTAAGTCACAGGGATAAAGGCACAGCATAGGGAATATAGTCAATGCTATTGTAATAGTGCTGTAAGGTGACAGATGGTAGCTACACTTGCAAATATAGCACAAGGTATAAACTTGTCGAATCACTTCCTCGTACACTTGAAACTAATATAACAATGTGTGTCAACTGCACTAGAATTAAAAAAAATTTTTTTAAAGGATGGCACTTCTAACGCATTCTATTGTTCAAGAGGGTCACTAAATTCAGTCCAGATTCAAAGTGTTGGGAATAAGATTCCCCCTGTCTCAGTGGGAGAAGTAGCAAATCTACTCACCTGTCTCACCTGTCTCAGGGTCTGCTGCTGGGGGAACCCAACCTGACACAACAGCCTACAAGAGCCTTTAGCATCTGCCCCCTGATCATCTCTAGGGTTATCTCTGGCCCTCACATTCACCTTTGGTACCTGATATGCCAGATTCCTCACTCTTTTCTAACACCCCAAGTTTTTGTCTTGCTTCCATGCCTTTACTTCATTTTTTTATACACAAAGTAAAAAATATATATACACAATAGTTGTTCTTGCTCTTCTCTGCCCAAAATGTCTTTCCCCCTGATTTTTGCTCACCAGGCAGGTGAACTCCTCTTTCAAGACCCAGATTACTGGACATCACCTTCTCCATCCCAGCAAGGTCACACATCTCTCTTCTTGCTTCTGTCTCAACTGCCGGGTAAATATCTGTTTGCTTGTCACTGAGTTCCTCAGGAGAATGGACTCTTCTACTCTCTATCTCTGTACACGCACGTCTGTTGATGGATGAATGATCTGTGGGCCCTAAGAACCCCAGGGTAAGTATCCAATCAATTAAGCAGATTGCTGAAGTTTTACATCAGTGTTATGCCAATTCTTGAGTGATCTTCTTGATTTCAACCAGCTCAGTGTAGGAGATGGTCCTCAAGCTGTCATGGGAAAAAGAGACATAGGTGAGAAGACAAATCAGAGGAGATGGGGGTGGGGGCGGGATGAAAGAGGTGATGGGGATTAAAGAAGTCACTTGTGATGAACATTGGATGATGTATGGAAGTGTTGAATCACTACAGTGTGCACCCGAAACTAATATTACATTGTATGTTAAGTATACTGGAATGAAAATTAGAAAAATAAAAATAGAATAATGGGACAGCATATGCACTGGATTGTCTCTACACCACCATTTAATTCTCCTTGTTCCCTAATAGGCTTTGTTGACATCTTAAGAGAGTTGTCTCTTTCTTGTCCAGTATAAAAGACGTTACAAGTGCTCCCAACAGGGAAACTTTTGTTCATAGATTCTGTCAGTCCTACTGAATATAAGCTGGAATAAAGCACAAAGGCAGTGCAGGCATTGGTAAAATCTTTCTACATAGGGATCAATAGTAAATATTTTAGACTTTGTGTGCCAAGAGGCAAAATTGAGAATATTTTGTGTAGATGCTTATATAACCAATTTAAACGCAACCTTTGAAACATTTTTTAAAAACATCCTTGAGCTGGCAGTCAGTGGGCCAGATTTGAACCATGGGTCATGGTTTGCCAAGCCAGGGTGTAGCAGATTGGGAGCAAGATTTGAGGCAAGGAGAGCTGGGCTCAAGCCCATACCTGGTCACTTATCACATGATCCTCGGCAGCCTCCTCTAGTGCAGAAGGCCCCATGGAGATTCTACAATATAGAGTCTCTGCTTCTGAGAGGATGGAGCAGAGTTAGGAATCCTGGCTAACCTCCCATGTTCCAGGGCCAAAGGGAGCTCCAGATACTTGATCCTAGCAGAGCAATAGAGAAAAGGAATATACTTAGAGCACTGAACCCCAGGGAACAAACTGAGCTTAAACCCCACCCTAACACCATGTTGAAGGCCTAGTGATGCTGGGCCATGGATTATGTAAAGGGACCTATATGGTGGACCTCAAGCCAATGCAGTGACAGTGGTTCCAAGCAGAGGTCCCCACCCAACATCCCATCCATTTGCATGAAGGCCCAAACACGCCTCTCACAATCCTGGATCCAGTTCTTTTGTTAGTTAGGGATTAACTTATACTCAAGTCCCATTATCCAGGAATTCAGTAAGCCCCAGTGTTTTCAGCCAAGGGTTGTAGTGTGCTCCTGCAGCATCTGCAAATGTGCAAAGGTGTTTCTGGTCAGCCCATTGGCCTTTAGGGAAGCGCATTTGCCAGAGATGGTACACATTCTACGATTCATGGAACAGACCCACACAATGAAGACATGTCCTGACCAAATGCCATTAACACTTCCATTGAGAAACATGGCTACTGAGGCACTCCAGCATCTCTGGGCTGTTGGAATGGGGATAGGCGAGACATCCTCTTTATCTTTAACTCCAACGAACTTCACCTTTCTCATCTAAGCTCACAGATGCTTGCAAGAATCAAGACATTATGCATATAAGAGACTTTTGTAGAGTGGCAAATGTTAAAAATCTATCAACCATTGTTATTGTTATGAACAACAGTGTTCTCAGGTAGCTTCTAAATGTGATGCCCTTTTTGAAAAAGTAAATGAGATATAACCTACATGCAGTATCGTGGACAAATCTTAAGGTATAGCTCAATGACTTCTCACAGGTGTGCATACACTTCTTTACCACCCAGATCAAGATATAAGATGTTCCCACCACCGCTAGAAAGTTCCCTCATGCCACTTTTCAGTCAATACCCCCTCCCAGAGGCAACCACTCTTTTGAACTCTCCGTAGATTACTTTGCATATCCTTGAACTTCGTATAAATGGAATTACACCACATACACTCTTTTGTGCCTTCTTTTGAGACTCAGCCATGTTACATTGCTTGTATCAGCAGTTTATCCCTTTTTATTGCTGTGTCATGACATATATCTTTTTTGGGTTGAAAGGAATTTTTTAACCTCACACTTAGAGCAAAAGCAACAAAAAATCATTTCCTTCCCAGCATGACTTCTGATCCTGGTCTCTTTACCAGCCTTGCTCCCATGCTTGGGGAATTATAAAGTCAATTAGCTTTCAGCTGCATTAGATTCAGACCACACTGTCATCCCTAACAACGACAAGGTCCTAGAGGGGAAAAGGATCTGTTAGCTTAACATTCATTAATCTATTTATCTGTCCTTCCAATCAAAATTTGTTTGTCCCATAATTAACTGTTTTATTTACACAGAAATAAGAGAGACAGACTACTCTCTCAATTTGGGAACATGGTGCCTTAACACAAAAAGTACACATGCTGCAAACAAGACATGGGGAGTGGAATGGAAAACTCCACTGAGTGCTTTCTTGGCTTCTTGCCATTCTGTGACTACTTAATGATATATATATATATATATATATATATATATATATATATA
>NW_024412432.1:2838117-2857141 GCF_014898765.1 Herpailurus yagouaroundi | reverse complement strand
AACTGGTCTCACATTTAGGCCAATTTTTCTTTTACTAACATGGTCTTTTTTGTCTTCGATCCAAAACAGATTGAGAATCAAGGAAGATATATTCTATCCACAGTTTTATTTCAATAGTCTGTTCAATTTCCACTAATGACAATCATTTATATATCTTTAAATATAATATTGGTGCTAAAGAACACAAGGCAAAGGCAACATTCGGAGCCCAAGTTGAGTAAGAATTCCACAGAGATGCAGGTGAGGTGGGGTTTTATCAGATTGGTCAATTTGGTCTGCTAATGCCCCTTGCTGGAAACGAGTGACCCTCAAGGAAACGAGTGAGCCCATAGGGAAGTGTCTGTCAACAATCTACAGGTTTACGTATATGGTGCCTAACACATATCGTCAATGGTGCCATATTAAGTTGAATCTGGACTCCCTTCAAGGCTGAAAAGAAACTCAGGGAGAAATGACCTTACATTACCCCTGCCCCCACTTCTTGTCACTGACATCACTGCACCAATCAATATTGCCAGTATGAGTCTTTGTATTTCATTGCTCTGTCCCAGGGCTCACCCCAGTTTTGTTCGTCAACTAACCCAAGAGGTGATTAGGAAAATGTTATTGCCACACTGAGAAGTTTATGGGGCTAAATGAAGCCTGTAAATAATGTAGTTAGCAAGTGGAGGTGGTTCTGTCCCTTTTCCTCTTCTGCCTCCAGGTCATTCAAGCTGCCCTAAGGAAAGCATCAGAAGAAGCCCTTCAGAATATTTTGTAAAGGCTAATTAAAAGACTCCCTATTTTCATGTAATTAAATAGAAATCTTGCCTGCAGAATCAGAATAAAGTTGCTTCATTTGTCCCACTGAACTGACTAAAAATAATCAGGTGTTCTGACTTACTGTCTGTCTTCTCTCCCACCACTAAAAAATAAGCTCAAATAGGACAGTGACTTTGTTCAGTTCACCATTATATGCCTGGTGCCTAGACCAGCGCCCGACACATAGTAGATAGACTACACCTACTTGTTAAATAAATGAGGGGTTGTAGAAAAGAAAGAGGAAGGAAGGAAGGAAGGAAGGTAGGAAGGAAGGAAGGAAGGAAAGAAAGAGTAAAACTGAGATAGGTGAAGTGGCTTGCCCAAGGCCCCATAACCACAGTAACCTGGGTATTCAAGAAAGATTGACTGTAAATATCACCTCTTTGTTAAATCTTTTCATTTCTTTCTTCATATCTATTGGCAGTATTCACGGTCTTTAGAGGGGATAAAAGAGGAGAAGAGTTGTCACTTTTCTAGACAAACACTTGTAATGAGTCATCAGAGTTATTGTATATCATACATGAGAAAAAGAGCAATAAAGATGCTTTGGGAGTGAATACTGGTGACTGGCTAGGCCCAACAACCAGCCAGTAACTTGCTGACTTACAGCATATGATTCAAATCCACAGGTCACAACATATCCGAGATCTTAGCCAGGCTAAGACTGCTGTAATTGCATGGGTATTAAAGGTCTGGGTAGTTAGTTGCCCCAAGGGTCTTCTATTCAATCTAGTTTTTTTTTTAACCATATAACCTAAGATTCTTGTGTATCACATGCCCATAGAAAAGGTACAGTTGAGAGCTGATGCTCTTTTTCTTCATGCTTAGGGTATACGAAAGAAATATATCTGTTCACAAATATGCAAATAATTGACTTAAAGGCCAACTGATTTGTAAGAAAATTCTTGAATCACCTCCTGGTGTTCTAGGAATTCAGTATTTCTCAGTGCAAATATCAGACTCCTACTCAGATACACCAAATGGAGACTTGGCTGCTTTTGAAGCATCTATTTACTTCGAAGAATAAAGCCCACACTTAGAAAATGTGCCTTATTTTATTTGATCTTCCAAATGCTTCTTTGCTTAAGAATTACTCCACAGAGATGGCAGCCCAGACAATGCAGCTTTATAGTGAAAAGTAGATCCAATCCAGCTCAATATTACCTATTCATATTTCACAAAATTATAAGGCTCACAGCAAGGAGAAGGAGGAACCAACACAAAGAGAAAGTGCTCCTACTTCCTGGAAAAAAGGAGATGCCAATATGGGGATGGTACCACATAGCATACCTTAATGCCTTTTTAAAAATTTATGTGTGTACCTTTCTCCTTCTAGTATGTGCTCTCAAGATAGAGAGCAAATCTGTGGCTTTACAATGTTTTCTACCAGCAGAAAAATCACAGTAACCAAGCATACCTGAAAGCTCATAATTTTCCTGGCCAGCCATCTTTAGGTTTATTTCTTTCATTGCATTAGAAACGGAGGCTAATTAAGGCAACTGGGGAGAGAGCAAGCCAAATTGGATTTTTCTTATAGCTTTCCCTTCATCTCACAGAATGATGTCATTAAATGTTCAGACTATGAAATGCCAAGGACAGCCTATTTCCACCGTACTATGGGTCATGCTGGAATGCCAGGGAAATATGCCACAGAATGTCATAAAGCTTTACAGCGCTACAATAAAACCTACATGGAGGCCAAGCAGAGTATGGGCATTTACTTCTCTTTGTAAACAGACTCCATGAAGCCATAAGGAACCTAGGTGGGAAGCAATGCAGGAAATAATGAAGTGAACAGCATTGCGTTGCCACTCTGCAGGCTTTTTGGTCTGGAGGCCTCTTGAATGACTCAAAGGCTTCACGTAGAACTGAGGATTGGGACTGCCAAATCACACACCTTCTTGGCAGATATACTTGACCACAGGTGGCTCTTGAGTTATAGGGCTCTATTACGTGGCCCCTTGATACCTCTTTATAATTGAGCAAGCTCCAGTGGGCTTTCATGATTGAGATATATTAGTCAAATCGGTTTACCTCATTTGTTTGCATGAACCCTGTGATTTGAAGAGTTAAGAGTTAGGTTATAATCCACTAACCAAGTTTGCTTCATACAATTGATTTCCTTAAATTAGGATAGCTTGATTTCATTCTCAGGTGAAAATTATGTAGTCAGACTCCTCTGCTTTTATTGTTTTCATGTGTCTAAGCAGTAGTTGCGTCCTTAACCTTACCCAGATATAACCATTTGTGTTGATGTTGATCAAAACATGTGACTATTACCAACTACCCAGCCCATATTACTAACCTGTACTGTGTGTAAGGCATGGCTCTAAGTGCTAGGAGATAGCCATTGATCCAAAAGCAATAACACCTACTCACAAAAAAATAAACTAAACACACATTAAGATGATTAATAACATAAGCCTATGAAAAGGGCAGAGAAATGCAGCAGTTTAAATTAATAACTGGAAGAACATGAATGAAAACAAGGTCAAAAGAGGTAAATATAGCTTATGAAGATCAGGGGAGATGTAAAATTTAAGGGCGGTGACCTGTAAGGATGGTTAAGCAGAGAAAAGGAACAAACAAGTGGAAACTGTTACCAGACATCTGACTAGAATAAAAGGTTGGTTATGTTCCTTTTATGGACTATTTCAACTGCAAAGCTGAGGAATTTAAACTTGTTTTTATAGACAATGTGGAGATATAGAAGTTTCTTAACAAAGGACTTACATTACCTGGGACTATTGTATCATGAGCAACAGAGAAGCCAAGTTGACCTGGCCCAAACAATACAGTGACTTTCTTGGCTTACAGAATGGAAATATCCACAGGTGATACTGGCCTCCAGTGAGGCTTGATCTAGCAGTCCCAACAAGGACATCAGGGGACTTCTCTATGTCATCTCCATCTTCACATGCCATATTGTCCCTCCTTCCCATCCCATCTGCCTCACTGGCAGCTCCAGGCTACTTGTGGTAGCAAAATGGCTGTAGCAATCCCAGACTCCAGATCCCCTCCCACATCTTCCAGAGGAAGAATGAATATCTTTTCTGGTAGCACCTGTGTAAGATAGAGGTCTCAATGTCTCCTTGTGCCTTGACGGATCTGACTGGGTTACTGGCATACCTGGGAACCAGTGAAAGAAGTAAGATAAATGAAAAAAGCTGAGTCTAAGCCAGGAGAAGTCTATCCCCTCTAAACCATAGAGGGGTCTATCCCCTCTAAACCATAAGGCTCAAAATGAGGAAGGAGAGATTTCATAAAGGAATATCCAGGTACTGTTAGGAAGAAAGAATGGCTACTGGGTGGCTAGAAAGTGATAGATGTCCACTAGAGGGAATAACACAATAAAAGAAGGATTATGTGATAGGCAAGACCAGTCTACCAAGGTGGTGATTTCAGACCAGACCCAAGGGTGATTTCTCAAGTAGAAAGAATTATTAAAATTTTTATTTGGAAATAAAGGAATTATCTTTCTAGAGATATCAGCATTATTCAGAAATCATATCCATAGTTTTCAAGTTTATTCTGCACACTGACCAGCCAAGAGAAGGCAGTGGGCATTCAGAATGCATGAGAAAAGCATGGTCGGCCTTGAAAACTGCCTTTTTGTGTGTGTGTTCCTTTTTTTAAACTATTGGGCTCAGCCCTTTGGCCCTCACAAAAGCAAATTTTGACACTGACTTCAATAGAAGAAGGAAGCCACATTTTCAATAGAAGGGCATTTTTTTTTGTCTGGCTTCAGTCACTGCAGCCGGAACCCATTGTGAACTACAAAGCTATCTGCGCACAAATTAGGAGCACACCCACCGGGCCTTGCCAGCTGTTCTGCCTTCTTCAATGAAGTCACAACTGTCGTTGCCACCATAGTTCAATGCCACAGCAACAATTGTGAGGGCTTAGTGTCTGTATTTCTCAAAGTTTCTGGGGGTGGGGGAGAGAGACAGGTGTCCCCCACCTGGCTTCCTACAACAGAGGCTCCCACTCCCCCCAACCCTTACTTATCTGCTCTTTGCAAACGAATGCATTCCCAGGTCCCAGGACAGTGTGAAACTAGGCAGTGCTGGGAAAAAATCCTTGAATGAGAAGGGTTGACTGAAGGAAGGACAGCGAATTCTAAAGAAGACAATTTGATGGTGATTGGAGATGTGTCCCTTATCAAGTGCATCTGAGCTTGACACGATTCTCTAACCCTAAGAGGAACTCCTTTATGTATGGAAGGCTTTTAATTCACACGAACAGGCTGAACCATCACAGCTCTTGATTGGGAAGGAAAACGCAAGTTCAAGTCAGAAAGAAAAATGAGGAGTGAAGCAGGAGTCTTCCACTCCCAGCCTAGGCTTGTTGGTACTCATTGAACAGCTGGACAGAGAGGGATTTATTCTTATCCTCTCTGGCAGTAAACACACTCAGAATGAGGAACGCTGATTTGATGCTAAGACCAAAGGCTCCAGGTTTAAAAAAAAAAAAGTCGTCTTCCTCATGCAGATGGCGCGCCCTTCTTAAACACAGCAGCTGATAAATGACCCATTGAGGATAACACTGTGTGTCTGAAAAAATTTGATTCCGATGAAAAGCGAAGAGAAATGAACATCTGCAAATTGCTTAGTGCCAAATAAACAGGGCCTAGGTATAGAGAGGCAGAGAATGAGAACAAGAGGAAGCCAGGAGGCCCGGGATGGGTGACACACGATAGAATGTTTTTCCCCAAGTGTATCAAGCACTTGGTCAGTACTAAGGTTTTTGACATTTAAAGCTAGTGGGAGCTATTTCCACTACTGATGGCACCAAGGAAGTGACCTTGGACTTGTTTCTTCCCTTTCCTTCTCTCCCCCTTGTTCCCTATTCTAAAATATCTCTTTGCTAAGTAGCTTGAGCTTTGCCAAGTAGTTTCTAAGGGCCTTGAGGCACAAAACAAATGCAAACAACTCTAATTCAATTTTCTGAAAGCTCACCAAACAGACGCCACTGATGACATTGCTCACTTTTGCCTAAAGAGAACAGGACAACCACATCTTTGCGCCACAACAGCAACATCTTTTTCTTGACTTTTTATCAGTCTGTGCCCATGACAGTGAGTGAGTGACACAGAGCAGCTCCTGATAAAATCAGTAGTCTTCCCCACAGCCCCGCTCATTCTGCTCCCGTCATTGAAAAAATAAAGTGATATTTCTGTGTTTAGTTCTTCTGACGGTTTCTTTTTTTTTTTTTTTTAATTTTTTTTTTCAACGTTTATTTATTTTTGGGACAGAGAGAGACAGAGCATGAACGGGGGAGGGGCAGAGAGAGAGGGAGACACCGAATCGGAAACAGGCTCCAGGCTCTGAGCCATCAGCCCAGAGCCTGACGCGGGGCTCGAACTCACGGACCGCGAGATCGTGACCTGGCTGAAGTCGGACGCTTAACCAACTGCGCCACCCAGGCGCCCCTTTCTGGCGGTTTCTATCACAACTCCGTATTTTATGCTTATTTCTCAATTTCTTGACTTTAACATGAGACTTTTTTACTAACTCTGGTAAGAAAGATGATGTTTCAGTTGACTTTTGTCTCCCCCATCACTTCTTTCTACTTCTTTAGTGCTTGAGAGTTAGATGGTGATTATTAGATCTTCTACGAGTGACTGTTTAACTATAAATAATATACTATACTTAAATATTATTATAAGATAATAAGTAGTATACTTGAATCTCTAGTTATTCCAGCAACTTCCCCTTTTATAAGATGAGGATGTTGCCTAATTGGGGCTTGTCTCCTTTTCTCCCCACTTCTTGCTCTCCGCCTTCTGTTGGCTACAGCGTTTCCATTATATCACCAAGATGTGGCCTAAACCTCCACCATGTCTTCTGTGCTTTGACTGAGACTAGTTCTCGAACTGGAAATCCAATGCACAGAGGTGACCACTCTTTTACTCTTGGTCCCTGCCAAAGAGATGTATTCCTTTCCAAAGTCAACTATATTACCAAGCACCAGCTCAAAGAGGCACCTATTTGATTGGGGGAGACCATCATAACAGAGACTTTTAGCATCCTACTCATTTTCCTGGCCTGAGGGTTTCAAGATATAACCTTGAACCTTGCTTCTTCAATCATTGTTTTTGTGTAAATTAACACCACTTCACCTGCCAAACAAACCCACCACCCAAGGTTTTCTGATGCAGGGAACAAAGCACCAAACTACAAACAGAACTTTTGGCAGTCAAATGCCCCATTTTAATTGTTAATGGTCTCCAAGTGTATTCATCAACATTTAATGGTGCCCCTTGAGCAAGCTTCTAAATATGTAGAACTCAAACACACCTCTTTCCAGTAATGGAGATCTAAACGTGAGTAGGGTTAATAGGAATAAATTTGCTTTTTAAAATATGAGCTGGAAAAATTTCCATTGCAACCCAACGTTTCTTGATAATTGACAGAAAACAATCTTCATATGTTACTTGAAGTTTAAAGTAAGTGCAATAGTATAGCAGTACTTAACTTTTTCTGAGCAGCTGCTAAGATGGCCAACTGTCCTAGTTTGCCTGGAACTTCCTCAGGTTTAACACTGAAAGGCCCACATCCCAGGGAAGCCCTGAATCCTGGAAAAGTCTGAGATGGTTGATGCCCCTGCATATGGTAACAACGATGACAGTAATATTATTTGTGTTCATTATGGGCCAGGTGCTATGGTAAGTGATTTAGATCGTTTTCAATTTTAACCTTCATAATAACCATGCAAAGTAGGTATTACTAGTATATCCATTTTAGAGTTGGGAAAACTACAGCCTGACAAAGTCAAATTACTTCCCAAGCTTGCAGAACTAAGTGGCTGAACTAAGATTCAAACCCAGGTTATCTGAGTCCATATTCGCTCCCATATTAAAACAAATTCCATCGCATTTTAGATTAAGGTTGTCAGATAAAATACAAGGCACCAAATCAAATTCAAATTTCAGAAAGGCAACAAGTAATTTTGTAGTGTGTTCCCAACTGCATGGGACGTACTGATCCTAAAAAATTATTCATTGTTTAACAGAAATTCAAATTTAACTGGACAACTTATAATTTATTTGCTAAATCTGATGGTCGTAGTTTGGGGCAATCACCTGTTCCAATAAAAATAAATTTTTATTGATGCTTTATGTGGCCCAGTATATTTATGGGCTGGTGAGATCTAGCGAGACAGGTTTCAAATTAAAGGAAACCAAATAAATTAGAGCAAAAATGCATCCACGTGTTGTTTTATTTGAGCAACCTGGTTGATCTAAATAGCCTCTTTCTGAGATAGAGTCATAATTCTGATATATTTGGCTATGAGAATGGAATGAAAGTAGGGGACATTTACCCATTCATTCATTCATTCACCGTGTGTTGAGTGCCTACTATGTTCCAGGCACTATTCCAGATATTAGGTTACAGCCAAATAAAACCAACTCCTAGTTCTCCTAGAGCTTACATTTTCTAGGGGGGAAATGGGCACTCAATAGATACACTAGCAAGTAACATGGTTTCTGGGAGTGGTATAAACCATGAAAAAGAATACAGTAGGTTAGGAGGCCAAAATGAAGTGAGGTGTTGCAATAGCTATAGTCAAGAGAAAGTATCCAGTAAGGAATAAAATCCTGAATGAAGAAACTGAAGCCCTGTGTATATGTGGGAAGAAAGATGTTAAGTAGAAGAAAGAGCGAGCGCTAAGACCCAGAGGTGAGAATGTGCTGGGCAGGTCAAAGGCATAGCACAGAGGCTGCAGAGAATTAGGTAAATTGCAGAGTAGGAGGCAATGAAGCTAGAGAGAAAGAGGCAGGGTTAGTCACATAGGGCCCATTGGCTGTGGTGATAACCTTGGATTTTATTCTAAGTGTGAAAGATTGTGAGCAGGATGTTAAGTGATCAGGTTTATACTTCAGATTCACTGTGGGTGCTGTGCAAATAGAGATACTGTTGCAGAAGTAGAGGAGAGAGATGCTAGTAGCCTGAATTAAGATGGGAGCAGTAGAGAAGGGGACTGTCACATTTAGGCTATATCCAGACGGTGTGACCCAGGCAAATGTGACATTTAAAATCATTACCGGTGTCGTCACAAGGGAATCTCCAAGATTAAGGAGCACTGCTACTTTACATTATGATAAGTCATTTGGACTATTAGTTCAGAGTTTTTCAATGTGGTTGCACTTTGTAAGCACCCAGGGGACTTAAACAATACTAACGCTTTGGTCCCATCCTTTGAGATTATGGGAGTACAGACCTGGACATTGGGTTTTTGTTGGTTTGTTTTTTATTTCTTTATTTTTAGAGAGAGAGTGAGAGCCCACAGGGGAGAGGGGCAGAGAGAGAATCTTAAGCAGGCTCCGGGCTAAGCATGGAGCCCAATGCGGGGCTCAGTTCCACAATCCTGGGATCATGACCTGAGCCAAAAGGAAGAGTTGGATGCTCAACTGACTAAGCCACCCAGGAGCCCGACATTAATTTTAAAGTCTCCTTGGATGATTCTTATGTTCAGGCAAGTTGAACATCTCTGATCTAAGAATAGTGGGAACGCTGGGGTGTGAAGAGATAACATTTCAGGGCATGGGGCAGGAAAGGAACAAGAGTAGATAAATGAGGGCAAGGAATTCATCAACAAAGCTTTGTTGTTAAAGCAAGTCCTATTAAAAACACGCAGAGATGAAAAAAGGATGGGGGAGGCGCCTGGGTGGCTCAGTCGATTAAGCGTCCAACTTTGGCTCAGGCCATGATCTTGCAGTTTGTGACTTTGAGCCCCGTGTCAGGCTCTGTGCTGATAGCTCAGAGCCTGGAGCCTGCTTCAGATTCTGTGTCTCCCCCTCTCTCTGCCCCTCCCCTGCTTGTGCTCTCTGTCTCTTAATAATAAATAAGTGTTAAAAAAAAAATTAAAACACTCAGAGATGGCTATAACCATGTATGGTTCCAAAGCCTCTGGCTCTGGAGAGATAGGACAAGTGTTCTGCATGACTACAAACTTTGGGGCTGCCACAGCCTCCCCCACTTCCTGCTTCCCTTTCCCATATACACTCAGAAGCAGATCTGGTCAGCAGTAATTATTGTTGCCTTGCCCTCAAAGCCTGCCATGGCCAGGTGGTGACCTAACTTGCAAGTGTCATCTCCTTCATCAATTTTTGCCTAGGCCAATTCAGTTTCCATGGGACTTCAAGGTCTTAGAGATTGCAAGATAAATTGGGAGGTGACCAGACCGCAGTTCTCTTTTGTTCCTTTCCAGGGAAGGCATATGGCGACCATTCTCCTATACTCTCAGGAGCAGGCCTGAAATTCCCTTGCCATTGATGGGAAAACTCAAACAAAAATCAAAGTAATAATCAATGTCACTTAGTGAATTAGTGATGGAGACAGGAACAGAATCCAGACTTTCTAACTTGGGGATCTCCCGCTTTTAAGTCTAAATGCTTTTTATTTTAATCCAGCTGTGCTGAGTTAATAAGACTTTGACGAAATCCAGCCCTGTATTTTGTAGAGTTAACATATTTGATATTTACCTCAGCTATTTGTTGTCTGTTTAATAAGTTTTGTTTGTCTTCCCAGATGCACACTATTTGGCAGTGTATAATCACATACAATTGTTTACACCATTTACTGTTTGCTTTCAAGTCTTGCCAAGCAGGACTTGGTGTAAACTAGCTGTCTGCAGCAGCCACACTAAGTTAAGCCTTTAAAAGGGTCTAATCGGGCCTATATAAATAAACAAAATGATATGGAAAATAAGTCCATACAAATTTACTCCGTGCCTGGCCAGCTGGTAAATATTCAGACCTTTTCTCCTACGGAACAGATGGGATTAAATCTTACTCAGGACAGTACAGTCCCTTTGTAATGATTACAGATAGCTATTTAAGTTTTAATTTACAGCTATGGCCAAACCCTACGTGCACACACACGCACGCACACACACAAACACATACACGAGAAATCCTTTCTGTGGAAATAAATTTCAGTCATGGGATTAGCAAAGCTTCACTCTTTTATTTTCAGAGAAAATGGTCAGGGAAGCAAATTTCATAGCTGCTCATTAGAAGGCCAATGGGCAGGTCATGACAGCTGGGGAAGCACAGACAGTTTGATCATCTTTTAAACTAATAAAGGAGATCAGCAAAAAATCACCCAACTAACTGCTTAGGCTTCTGAAGGAACTCCGAGTCTAAGGAGAGCAGTTTCTTTCTGAAAGTGTCCAATGCAATCCATCCCTTATTGTAAAATAGCTCAATGCTTACTTCTTCCCAGTAGTGGTTGCAGGGGTCCTATGGCATAGTCTTTGTGTATGAAAACAATGCAATATCACATAGGAGTTTTCGAACTGGCTGAGAGTTAATATTAATAGTCCCTTGGGTAAAAAGTGAATTTTACATTCATTTCTTCAGTAAATGTTAGTTGAATAGCCACTGCATGTCGGGCACTGTGCTAGGTGTCACAGGCCAGGGCAGCAGATTTGCAAAGATGGAAGGCCTAGTCTTTGCTCTTGAAGAATAAATAATTTAGGAGATTTTGTCTTCTTCTTTTTTTTTAATTTTTTAAATGTTTTTATTTTTGAAAGAGAGAGAGAGACATGGCACAGGCAGGGAAAGGGGCAGAGAGAAAGGGAGACAAGGAGTCTGAAGCAGAGTCTCCAGGCTCTGAGCTGTCAGCACAGAGCCCCACGCGGGGCTGAAACTCATGAACCGCAAGATCATGACCTGAGCCGAAGTCGGATACTTAACCAACTGAGTCACCCAGGCGCCCCAGATTTTGTCTTCTTTATGCCTTTGTTCATGCTCCTTCCTCCAGTGAAAAGCCCTCTTCTGCTACTTCAGAAGAGGCACACATCCTTCAGAACTCTTTGATTGCTCAAGCTACCTGTACACTCATTCACGCCTGGTTCCTCCTGCTTTGAGTCACATGTACTTGGATGTAAACCTGTATACTCCATAGGCCTCAAGGGCAAAGGTCAGATCTTGTGGATCTTGGTATCCTGCATCTAGCAAGATGGGCATTCAATAAATACCCGTTGAATCAATGAGTAAGTGAACAATAGTAATATTTCTTTGAAAAATGGCAAGCTATTTGAATAGTTGATTGGTGTGCTTGAATTTACCTCCCCTGAAGTGGTAACAGAATGATATTTGAGCTTGTCCACATTGTGTAATTAATACCAGAAAGGTTTCTGCTGGCTAAAATCCTGGGAGAGCATTTCTATTTCATCCAGAAAATATTATTTAAAGTGCCTTTTTTGGAATTGCTGTTGATTTTGGAGCGTGTGTGATGAGGGCACTGTGGTTATGTTTAAAAGGGAGAGTCCTTGTATGTCAGAAGTACATACTGAAATATTCACAGATGAAATTAGGTGATGTCTGGAATTTGCTTCACAATAACTGGGGAGGGATAAAGAGTAGGAATTAAAATGAAGAAAGACCAGCCACGAGTTGATTGTTGTTGGGATGATGGATACATGAAGGTTTGTTAAACTATTCCCTTTACTTTTGTATGTTTTAAATTTTCCACACATAATTAAATTTTTTCTTTACATTACAAAAAAGAATAATCCTTTTTAAAAAAAATGTTTATTTATTTGGAGGTGGGGAGAGATTGCATAGGGGAGGGACAGAGAGTGAGAGAGAGAGAGAGAGAGAGAGAGAGAGAGAGAATCCTAAGCAGTCTCCATGCTGTCATAGCAGAGCCCGACGTGCGGCTTGATCTCACAGACCATGACATCACGACCTAAGCTGACATCAACAGTTGGATGCTTAACTGACTGAGCCACCCAGGAGCTCCCAGAAGAGAATAATCTGATGCAAGGGTCACAACTGGACAACAAGATGTAAAACCACAGATCAAAGTTGCTTCTGCTCAGAACACCCACAATGCTGTAGTTTTGGGATGAAGTAGAAAGAAAAAGAAAGAAAGAAAGAAAGAAAGAAAGAAAGAAAGAAAGAAAGAAAGAAAGAAATGTACACTTCACTTCTTTAAAATATTTTTTTAAATGTTTATTTTTGAGAGACAGAGACAGAGTGTGAGCAGGGAAGGGTCAGAGAGAGAGGGAGACACAGCATCCGAAGCAGGCTCCAGGCTCTGAGCTGTCAGCACAGAGCCTGAGCACAGAGCCTGAGCCTGGGACACTCAACCTACTGAGCCACCCAGGGGCCCCTACACTTGCTTCACTTCTGACCATGCCATTTCTTGACCCTCAGAAGTTGTCACTTTTCTGAGGGCCAAGATTCATTTTCAAGGATTACAACCTGACCATTTCCTCTTATAAGCACATTTGCTATAATTATTTATGGCACACTCTGAGAACCTGTGTAGACAAAGGAAAGAAGTGTATGGTGATGCCAGGATCTCACCCCAGAAATACTTTGAGCTCAACTCTGGAACACCTCCACTGAGGATGAGTAAATGAAAAATCTTCCACCTCCTACCCCCATGCTGTGCCCCACTCTAGCAATTTTCGTGAACCACGTATTTCTTGGATAGCGTTGTTAGATAAAATACATGATGGCAAGTTAAATTTGAATTTCGGGTAAACATTAAATAATCCTTTATTAAATAGAATTATGTCTCAAATACCCACGTGGGACATATTCATTTTTGTTTGCTAAATCTGACAACCCTATTCTTGGGGTTTATATGGTGCTTATAGCTCCAATAGTTAGATTAGTTGATTAATTAATTAAAGGATGATTTTCCATATTCAGTTGGTTTAATTATCCTGAAAAGCCTTTCAGCCCTGCCCTTCAGTAAAACAATGAACTGAAAAAGGCCCAACTTTACTCAAAACCACCAAACTGTGTAGAATACCTGTATTTTCAAATCTATCTTTATTTTAAGCAAAGAACATATATACATTGTTAAAATCAAATAACACTAAAAGGCTGATAATAAAAAAAATATTAGGCTTCTGCCATGCCCTCTTCTGAACCCTAGATCCACTCACTCCTTAGAACCAAGAGTAAGGTGAAGTCGTAAGTCCAGTGGCTACCTTCATATCACTAAAAAATAGCCATATAATGTTATTTCAGTTTTTGGCATTATATATTGAGTTTCCTTTTAGTAAGTAGGGATGTCACTTCTTTCCCACTATTCTCATTCTGTCCTTCTGGTTTTATTACCACTTTTAGGGAAATCAATAATCA
Organism: Herpailurus yagouaroundi; assembly: GCF_014898765.1. NCBI lineage: Eukaryota > Metazoa > Chordata > Mammalia > Carnivora > Felidae > Herpailurus > Herpailurus yagouaroundi. The sequence continues at coordinate 2,843,229 of NW_024412432.1, read as the reverse complement.
CATGCTTGCATCATTGTCATTATTTCTATGGAATGAATCATGTCCTTCAACATCATATGTTGCAACCCTAACCTCCAATGTGATGGTATTTGGAAACAGGGGCCTTGGGAAGTACTTAGGTTTAGATGAGGTCATGAAGGTGGGGCCCCGCATGGGGTTAGTGCCCTTCCAGGAAAAGGAAGAGAGACCAGACTGCTCATTCTCCTCTGTTTCCATGTCTGTCTCTCTCTCCCTACCCCCCTTTTCTCTCCCTCTCCCCCTTTTTCTCATCATGTGAGGACACAGTGAGAAAGCAGCAGTGTACAAGACGGGAAAAGAGCTCTTACCAAGAACAGAGTCTACCGGCACCTTGATGTTAGACTTCCTAGCCTCCAGAACTTTGAGAAATAAATATTTGCTAAAGCTATCCACTCTGTGGTATTTTGTTATAGCAGCCTGAGTAGACTGATGTAACCATACATATACTCACTGCAGAGCCAAATAATGTATTATGATTACATTTTATTTCTTTTATTAATTTTTTAGATAAGATTTTCTTTGTTTTTTTTTCTAGCTTTATATCCTTAATTATTTGCATACATTCTATTATAGTGCAATTCAAAGTATGGCCCCACAGACCAACAATCAATACCATGTGGGAACTTATCTAAAATGCTTAAGATATTAGATATCCACATGCAAAAAAATATATTTAAAAAAATTGTCCAACTGTTTTTCAAAGTAGTTATACCATTTTAAATGCCACCAATAGTGTATAAGAATTCTAGTTCCTCTACATCCTTGCCAACATTTGGTATGGTCAGGTTTTTAAAAATTTTAGCCATTTCAGTAAATGTGTAGTGGTACAATGTTGTGATTTTAATTTGCATATCTGTAATGATGTCAAGCGTAATGATATCAAAATTGACTAATGATATCAAACATATTTTCATGCACATATTTGCCATCCATATATCTTCTTTGGTGAAGTGTCTGTTGAAATTTTTTTCCCATTTTCTCTTTGTTGTTGTTTATTTATTTTGAGAGAGAATGAGAGAGAGATAGAGAGCAAGGGAGGGGCAGAGAGGCTCACCACTGTCAGCACAGAGCCCAACACAAGGCTTAATCCCATGAACCATGAGTGAGAGCATGACCTGAGTGAAAATCAAAAGTCAGATACTCAACCAACTGAGTCACCCAAGAGCCCCTGAAATCTTTTGCCAATTTTCTGTTGGCTTGTTTCCTTATTACTGAGCACTTTTTATATATTCTTGCATAAGTCTTTATCACGTATATTCTTTGAAAATATTTCTCTAGTGTATGACTTGTCTTTTCACTATTGTAAAGTGTTTTTCAAACAGTGTAAGTTCTTAAATTGATAAAATCCAATTTGTCAATTTTATTTTGTCTAACAAATCATGTTTTTGTCTTTAAAAAGTAAACACATGATACAGGCATCCCATTTCTAGGTATTTACCCAAAAGAAATGAAAGTGTATGTCTACACAAAGACTTGTACATAAATGTTTGTCACAGCCTTATTTGTAATAACTAATAACTGACAACAATGCAATATACATTAATAGGTGAATGGATAAACAGATTGTGGTATATCCATTCAATGGAATTCTATGTAGTAATAAAGAGAAATGAATTACAGTTTACCCTTGAATAACAGGGGTTTGAACTGTATTGGTCCACTTACATGCGGATTTTATATATATATATACAGTACCATACCATAAATGTATTTTCTCTTCCTTATGATTTTCTTAATAACATTGTCTTTTCTCTAGCTTAACTTTATTTTAAGAACATAGAATATAACGCATAAAATATACAAAATATGTGTGAATCAACTGTTTATGTTGTCAGTAATGCTTCCAATCAACAGTAGGGTATTAGTACTTAAGGTTTTGGGGAATCAGTTCCCATAACCCCTGAATTGTTCAAAGGTCAACTCTCCTGACACACACTACAACATGGCTGAATCTCAAAATAATTATGCTGTCAAAGAAACCAGACCGAGAAAGAATACATACTGTAGGATTACATTTATGTGAAATTCTAGAAAATGCACACAATCTATAGTGACAAAGAAAAAAAGATCAGTGGTTGCCTAGGAAGGTAGAGGAGTACGGGAGAAGAGAGGATCACAAAGGGACAAGATGAACTTTCTGGGATGACAGGACATCTCAGGTATGCAAATTATCAAAAAAATACCAAATTGTACACTCTAAATATGTGTGCAGTTTGTCATATGTCAATTATGCCTTGATAAAGCTGTTAAAAAATACTGACTGATAATCATGGTGTTATGTGAGTTGAGGGGAAATGTGGGGGGTGCTTTTCTTGGGCAGCTTCACAGCAAAGGAGATTGTCTTTGTAACTCCTAGAAGCATGATGATACTGTCAAGAAACTAAAGTATCAAAATAAGTTCATGGAAAGGGCAACGCACACTGAGAAATGTTAGCTGCTGATGCAGTGGGTCTGCAACAATGCAAAAACTGCAAACTTTTCATCAAGGTAGAAAATAATGCCATGAGCTGTTCGTGTGTTCGGTTGGCGGTGACAGTCTTGCTGTCTATGTGAGTCCACCCCTCCTTTAGTATTGATTTGTAGGTGCATGTTGCCACTTACACAGTTTTCCATCTCTTAGTGCGTGGTTTTTCATCCCTTTTCGGTTGTTTAAAAATTTCAACCATGATCATGTGTAGTTTCTTTCTTGGAAACGTCAGTCAGTTGAGTATGATATCAGCAAAGAATTATTCCTTGAAATCTTTCAGTGCCCCTACCTCTCCAGTATCTCTGCGAATTATCTTTGTCTCTCCTCTTTTCTATCATTACCTCTGCCCTCAAATTGTTGAGGATATCTAGAAGTTTCCCTTGGCTGGTTCAGGACCACTGAACCTGTGATTTTATAACCTTGTCCCACCCTGCCTTTCATGCAATTTTTTCTTGTGACTCAAGACTGCCTAGTTTCACCCTAGGTTTGCTGCAATATAAATTGATTCCAGAAAAAGTCTCTCCAGGGTGGTCGCAAGTGATCTGGATCCTCATGGGACATTAAACATTCTGAAGACTCTCTTCTCTTACAATTGGTATTTTGTGCTAGTTTGAGTCGACAACAGTTTTGGAGTAGTTTAAGGTGACCATAGTTTTTTTTCCACTTCCAGGTACCTTAAAAGCCTCCCTCCCCTAAGTAAAAGAATTCCCTAGGACCCCAGCACACTAGGAATGGTAACAATATGCTGGGACATTCTAGAGTTCTGTGTGTTCACACACACACAGACAAAATTACACAGATGCTCCTTTAATTAAAGCCATGGGGCTTATTTGAACAAAGTTCAGAAGTCAGTGGAAATCCAAGACTGGAATAGTCAAGGTGTCTTCAATCAACTGTGCAGTAAACTCTACTCCTTTCTGGAAGCTGGCATGGCTCAAGCCAAGCCATCTGCTGTTCCCTCTAAGAACGACTAAAGCCACCCTCACTGTGTCTGCAAAAGTAAAGTAGATTTGCAAACCTTATGAAAGATTCAAGTAGGACACTATATTGTGCCATTGGATACGTACTTTTAGAAAAGCCACCAAATGCATACCACTTTCAAAGACTGGAGTTCATGCTCAAATTATAATTTGAGGCATAAAGCCCACCCATGACATGTTTGCCAATATATGGTCTTTTAAATAGAAAATGTGAAATAAAAGATGGTGAAATTATTTATGACTCTAGCTAGAGATTTGGCAAGCTTTACTTCATATCTTGATAAATCATCCAAACACTGAATAGCATTTGTGTTCAATGGAGATAGAACTAGAATTAATAGGGTACTGTCATCGAAGAGTGTATATTATTAATTCTTAATGGTGTGACATTATGTTCACTGATGGAGATATTTAATGTCCTGGAATCAGAGCAAAGAGGAATATATTAGAAAATAAGTACTATTGCTCTATCATACCCCCATATAGGGCCACCTACATGCAAAATTGTCATCTTTCTCTTTCCATCATTTGTTTCTGTTCCTTCTTTGAAGTTGTCACCTTCTACCCAAAATAATGGACCCATTAGGAGTCATAAATGGCTCCTTTGTACCCATTGGTACAGGGCCATGTACTCATTAAAGTCTCATTAAATTGATCTCAAAATAAGGGAAGTTTTTGGAAATTCTCCAACTGCTATTAAGACAGGCATAGACTGTACTCGTTATGAGTTGTCTTAATTTGGGTTCCCCCAACAACAGACCCTGAGACAGGGATTTAAGTGCAAGTAACTTATACCAAAGCTGATCAAGCACTGAGGGAGAATTAAGGAGGGAGGAAGGCCAATAAAAGGTAAATTACTGATCAACTTATCTCTGTGGGCAAGTAAGGCTAATTTCTACCGGGGATCCTCTGAGAGACTTTGCACAGCATACCTCAGAATCACCTGAGTGAGGGGTGAGGAAGCTGACCTTTTCATTTACCAATTCTTGTCCTCACTGGTTGAGTGTCACTTCTGTGAATTAAATCTCTGTGCACAGGTCAAGTGGGTGCCAGTAACCAGAGAAGACCCTCACACAGAGATATCCAAGAAGCCTGTGGGGCATAGAGGGAGACTCTTTGCAGGTGACCTCCCAGGTGGGTGTGTGGGGGCTGACTGAAGGGGGCCTCAGAGGTGGGTGTGAGGGGGGTCATCAGCAGGTACCCTCCTGGTGGGCCAAGGGGGTATTGGTGGAGCACCAATCACATCTGCTACAAGAACTCTGGTCAGGCCGACCTTGATTCAAAGCCTCACTCTGAAACTTACTAGCTGTTTGGTCCTGACTAAGGTGGTTGATCTCTCTCAGCCTTGATTTCTTCATCTGGGAGGATAATAATAATAGTGCACACCTAGTGGCAGTTCCAGATCCCAGGGTGTTAGGAAGGAGTGCTTAAGGACTTGTCTAGAAGCTGCATTTCCATTGTAAGCACACTGTTGCATTATAAGAATACATGTTTATTTGGGGTGCTTGGTAAAGATTACAAGGTTGCTAAGCTTCCCTAAAGCTAGCTCCATTGTACTTACCTTAGAGAAATACTGTAAAGATAAAATGCCTATAGGGCAAATATGATTGCATCACTCCCCTATTTAAAACTCCTCAATGGCTGGGG
>NW_024412432.1:2599967-2838017 GCF_014898765.1 Herpailurus yagouaroundi | reverse complement strand
AATATGATTGCATCACTCCCCTATTTAAAACTCCTCAATGGCTGGGGCGCCTGGGTGGCACAGTCGGTTGAGCGTCCGACTTCAGCCAGGTCACAATCTCGCGGTCCGTGAGTTCGAGCCCCGCGTCGGGCTCTGGGCTGATGGCTCAGAGCCTGGAGCCTGTTTCCGATTCTGTGTCTCCCTCTCTCTCTGCCCCTCGCCCGTTCATGCTCTGTCTCTCTCTGTCCCAAAAATAAATAAACGTTGAAAAAAAAATGTTTAAAACTCCTCAATGGCTTTGCATTACCTTCAGGAAATGCCTTTTTTTTTTTTTTAGGGAAAAGACCAACACAAGGCACAAGACGATGTAAACCTGACACCCTCCCTATTAACTCAAGTCTTCTTTCCTACCTTTGTCCTCCTCTCTTCTGTAAGTCTCTTGGATGTACCTGTCTGCCACAGGATCTTTGCATATACTGTCCCTCCTGGAATGCTCTTCAGCCCTCACATCCTTAAGCTAACCTGAACTTTCACCACTTAACTCTTCTTCTCACTCTCCTCCCTGCTTAGGCCAGCTCTGCCTCGACCCCACACTACCCTGGCTCTCCCATCACCCATTATCATCACTGGATGGCAGGGGGATAATTTCCAGGCACCTTAAACTTCAGCTTTCCAAGAGAAAATCCATTCTAAGGCTAGGGAGATAAAATGCAGAACACGAAGACTTCTTGGGATGGGGAAAGACAGCTACTCCCCACTCATTCCTACAGCACTAAGAACAGACCCCAAATTAATATCTTACCATAATCATCTCATCAAAAGCTGGTTTCATATCTTACCCATATCCATTCATTATTAATGTAGGAAGAAAAATTGCTTACTGCTTGAAGTTCCTTTTATACACATGTTATCTTTTCAAAATATTACTATATTTCCCCGTAATGAGGAACTTCACAGTCAACAGCTGCTTTGACCATTGGCCTTTTCTGAGTACATTTCAGTCAATGAAAATACTTACTCATGTCTGCTTTTCTTTTAATTTAGCCAGAAGAAAATATTGAATTATCAGTTTCTCTGGATGAAAACCAAAAACACTGATGGAGAATAGGAGATATGGTGGAACCTATTAATGTGTTTTTTTTCCTGTGTTCAAAAGAATCTCTCAAGAGCCTCTGCAGTGTGACTCTGTCCCTGGATTCCTGCTCTCTAAAACTTAGTGAGTAATAGAAAGCTACATGTTTTTTTTTAAATCTATAAACACCGCCAACCAGAACAGTGAATGTTCACGTTGTCCCACATGCAACTTCATCACAGGGTACCTTCCTCTGAAAAGGCTAAAGGTAGGTAGAGAAAGCATGGTTGTGATTCTCCTCAACTGATTCTATCTTTTCCATTCTTGAGAATTAAAACAAAAAATTTCCTCTGAAATTAGGTTTTAATAACTTAAAAGAGACTGAAGCTTATGAGAAAGAACATAGAAATAGGCCAGACTGTATAATCTCTATTGATCTCCGTGATGTGATTAATCACATTAGTTTTCTGGCAGCAAAAGTAAAACAGTGCTCAGTGCAAGAAACTTTTCTGAAATTCTTGTGCTATTGTTGGTCTTATTTACAATGAACACCACAGTTATACAGCCCAAGGGGTATGCAAGCATTTGACTTGGGATCTTATCTGGTGACCTGCAGATTTTAGTCAAGCTTTTCCGGGGGTGCAGTGAAGGATAGGAGGCAGCAATACTGTCCAGCTGCCAAGATTTATCTTTGTCCTCTCTGTAAGCCAACATTCTCATATTGCTATACGATAGGCCAATGATTACCTAGAACCGGGTGTCTAAATTTTATCTAAAAATTTGCATGATTAGCATAGGAATTTGCTTCATCTGCTGGGTGGGGTATTTTCACACCCCTGGCAATTAAACATGAGACTTGGGGATCTCTCTCCTCCCATCCTCTTCCAGAGAAGGCCACTCAGCAGCGATGTTTGTGTTCCTTGGCCAGAGATGAGTGGATTAGGCATACACACTTGGCCTAAAATGGTCTTAATCGTGCTCTTTCTTTCAGTGATTTGGAATTGGAATTAAGAGATCTGTTATCTCTTAGAAGGAAGAGATATAAACTTGAGTATTCTGAGATGACCATCTTTGCTTATTACATGGCTACAGAGCAAGAAAAAGTGTATCTAGGAAGAAAAAAAAAGAGTAAAGCAGAAATACTTGAAAACAAGAGAAGAGAGAAGATAGCTCTACAGGCTTCCCATGGTTCCTCTGACCCAGATGCATTCCTGCCTTTGGGTTCTGTGAGTCACTACTGTGTTTTTATAAGAAATTCCCTTATATGATACTTGAAACCAGAGTCACAACTAATACAAGCATCCAGCCAGTGGTAACCTTTTGTTACAAGACAAGAGATTAGTGTTTATCAATCCTTTTATGGAAGTGTTTATATTTTAAGTGGGTTTGAAAACCAGTTATTACTGACAGTAATGAAACTAGAAAAAATTAGTGACTTTTGAAGGGCTTTCAATCAAGTTGAATCCTATAGATTCTTAGGAATATATCTCTCTAGGTTGAGACAAATAGCAAGTTTTTGCATTCAGATAGAGTGTAAATGCGGGATGCGCAGATAGAGAGGGGGATACAGAATCTGAAGCAGGTTCCAGGCTCCGAGCTGTCAGCACAGAGCCCAACACAGGGCTCGAACTCACAAACCACGAGATCATGATCTGAGCCAAAGTTGGACACTTAACAGACTGAGCCACCCAGGTGCCCCCGCCCATTCTTTTAATAAATAAACATATTGAGCACCTTCTGGATGAGTCAGAACTGGGTGTTGAGATCAGCTGCTCACACTAGCCTGAGGCTGGCAAACCACTTAGTCTCTCCCATTCTGTCAACCACAACCACAACCACAAAAACCATCCTAGGGCCACGCAGGCTATCTTCCTTTGGCTTCTTGCACTCAATCTGTCTTCAGCTTTTTTAAAAAATATAATTTATTGTCAAATTGGCTAACATACAGTGTGTAAAGTGAGCTCTTGGTTTTCAGGGTAGATTCCAATGATTCATGGTTTACATACAACACCCAGTGCTCAACCCAGCAAGTGCCCTCCTCAGTGCCCATCACCCATTTTCCCCTCTCCACCACACCCCCAGAAAACCTCAGTTTGTTTTCTGTAATTAAGAGTCTCTTATGGTTTGCCTTCCTCCCTCTCTGTTTGAAACTATTTTTCCCCTTCCCTTCTCCCATGGTCTTCTCTTGTTTCTCAAGATCCACATATGAGTGAAAGCATATGATATCTATCTTTCTCTGACTGACTTATTTCACTCAGCAAAATACCTTCCAGTTCCATCCAGGTTGCTGCAAATGGCATGATTTCATTCTTTCTTATTGCCAAGTAGTATTCCATCATATATATAAACCACATCTTCTTTATCCATTCATCAGTTGATGGACTTTTAGGCTCTTTCCATAATTTAGCTATTGTTGAAAGTGCTGCTATAAACATTGGGGTACAGGTGCTCCTATGAATCAGCACTCCTGTATCGTTTGGATAAATTCCTAGCAGTGCTATTGCTGGATCATTGGGTAGTTCTATTTTTAAATTTCTGAGGAACCTCCACACTGTTTTCCAGAGTGGCTACACCAGTTTGCATTCCCACCAACAGTGCCAGAGGGTTCCTGTTTCTCCACATCCTCTCCAGCATCTGTTGTTTCCTGAGTTGTTAATTTTAGCCACTCTGACTGGTGTGAAGTGGTATCTTAGTGTGGTTTTGATTTGTATTTCCCTGATGATGAGTGACGTTGAGCATCTTTTCATGTGTCTGTTGGCCATTTGTATGTCTTCTTTGGAAAAATGTCTATTCATGTCTTCTGCCCATTTTTTTCCACTGGATTATTTGTTTTTCATGTGTGAGTTTGGTAAGTTCTTTATAGATTTTTGGATACTAACCCTTTATCCATTATGTCATATGCAAATATCTTTTCCCATTCTGTCAGCTGCCTTAGTTTTGTTGATTGTTTCCTTTGCAGTGCAGAAGCTTTTTATCTTGATGAGGTCCCAATAGTTCAATTTGCTTTTAATTCCCTTGCCTTTGGAGATGTGTCGAGCAAGAAATTGCCTGCTTTCACCTCTAGGGTTTTGATGGCTTCCTGTCTCACATTTAGGTCTTTCATCCACTTTGAGTTTATTTTGTGTATGGTGTAAGAAAGTGGTCTAGTTTCATTCTTCTGCATGTTGCTATCCAGTTCTCCCAGCACCATTTGCTAAAGAGGCTGTCTTCTTCCATTGAACACTCTTTTCTGCTTTGTCAAAGATTAGTTGGCCATACTTTTGTGGGTCTAATTCTTGAGTTTCTATTCTATTCCATTGGTCTATGTGTCTGTTTTTTGTACCAATACCATGCTGTGTTGATGATTACAAGTTTGTAGTAGAGGCTAAAGTCTGTGATTGTGATGCCTCCTGCTTTGATTTTCTTATTCAATATTACTTTGGCTATTTAGGGTCTTTTGTGGTTCCATACAAATTTTAGAATTGTTTGTTCTAGTTTTGATAAGAATGCTGGTGCAATTTTGATTGGGATTGCACTGAATGTGTAGATTTCTTTAAGTAGTATTGACATTTTAACAATATTTATTCTTCCAATCCATCAGCATGGAATGTTTTTCCATTTCTTTGTGTCTTCTTCAATTTCCTTCATAAGCTTTCTATAGTTTTAAGCATACAGATCTTTTACATCCTTGGTTAGGTTTATTCCTAGGTATTTTATGTGTTTGGTGCAATTGTAAATGGAATCAATTTCCTGATTTCTCTTTCTGTTGCTTCATTATTGGTGTATAGAAATTCAACTGATTTCTGTATCTTGATTTTCTACCCTGCAACTTTGCTGAATTCACGTATCAGTTCTAGCAGACTTTTGGTGGAGTATTTTGGGTTTTACATGTAGAGTATCATGTTATCTGCGAAAAGTGAAAGTTTGACTTCTTTGCCAATTTTGATGCATTTGATTTCATTTTGTTGTCTGTTGCTGATGCTAGGACTTCCAACACTATGTTAAACAACAGTGGTGAGAGTGGACATCTTGTTCGTGCTCCTGATCTCAGGGGGAAAGATCTCAGGCTTTCCCCATTGAGGATGATATTAGCTGTGGGTTTTTCATATATAGCTTTTATGATGTTGAGGTATGTTCCTTCTATCCCAACTTTCTTGAGGGTTTTTTTTAGGAAAGGATGCTGTATTTTGTCAAATGCTTTTTCTGCATTTGAACCAGCCCTGAAGCCCAGGAATGAATCCCACCTGATCGTGGTGAATAATTCTTTTGATATGCTGTTGAATTTGATTTGCTAGTATCTTGTTGAGAATTTTTGCATCCATGTTCATCAGGGATATTGGCCTGTAATTCTCCTTTTTTGTGGGGTCTCTGTCTGGTTTTGGAATCAAGGTATTGCTGGCTTCATAGAATGAATCTGGAAGTTTTCCTTCCATTTCTATTTTTTGGAACAGCTTGAGAAGGATAGGTATTAACTCTGTTTTAAATGTCTGGTAGAATTCCCCTGGGAGGCCATCTGGCTCGGGACTATTATTTCTTGCGAGGTTTTTGATAACTGATTCAATTTCTTCATTAGTTATGGGTCTGTTCAAATTTTCTGTTTCTTCCTGTTTGAGTTTTGGTAGCATGTGGGTGTCTAGGAATTTGTCCTTTTCTTTCAGGTTGTCCAGTTTGTTGGCATATAATTTTTCATAGTATTCTCTGATAATTGCTTGTATTTCTGAGGGATTAGTTGTGATAAGTCCATTTTCATTCATGATTTTATCTATTTGGGCTCCCTCTCTTTTCTTTTGGAGAAGTCTGGCTAGGGGTATATCAATTTTATTGAATTTTTCAAAAAACCAGCTCCTAGTTTCATTGATCTGTTCTACTGTTTTTTTGTTTTGTTTTGTTTTGTTTTGTTTTTGGATTCTATATTGTTTGTTTCTCCTCTGATATTTATTATTTCTCTTCTCCTGCTAGCCTTGGGGTTTATTTGTTTTTCTGCTTCTAGTGCCTTTAGGTGTGCTGTTAGATTGTGTATTGGTGATTTTTCTTGTTTCTTGAGATAGGCCTGGATTGCAAGGTATTTTCCTCTTAGGACTGCCTTTGCTGCATCCCAAAGTGTTTAGACTGTTGTGTTTTCAATTCATTTGTTTCCATATATTTTTTAATTTCTTCTTTAGCTGGCTGGTTGACCCATTCATTCTTTAGTAAAATGTTCTTTAACCTCCATGTATTTGGAGGTTTTCCAAACGTTTTTCCTGCGGTTGATTTCAAGTTTCATAGCATTGTGATCCAAAAGTGTGCATGGTACTATCTCAATTCTTTTATATTTATTGAGGGCTGTTTTGTGACTCCGTATGTGATCTGTCTTGGAGAAAGTTCCATGTGCACTCGAGAAGAATGTGTACTCTGCTGTTTTAGGATGAAAAGTTCTGAATATATCTGTCAAGTCCATCTGGTCCAGTGTATCATTCAGGGCCATTGTTTCTTTATTGATTTTCTATGTAGGTGATCTGCCCATTGTTTTAAGTGGAGTATTAAATTCCCCTGCAGTTACCACATTCTTACCAGTCAGATTGCTTATGTTTGTGATTAATTATTTTATATATTTGGGTGCCAACAAATTCGGTGCATAGACATTTATAATAGTTAGCTCTTCTTGATGGATAGACCCAATAATTATGATATAATGCCCTTCTTCATCTCTTGTTATATAGCCTTTAGTTTAAAAAAATTTTTTTAACGTTTATTTATCTTTGAGACAGAGAGAGACAGAGCATGAATGGGGGAGGAGCAGAGAGAGAAAGAGGGAGACACAGAATCGGAAGCAGGCTCCAGGCTCCGAGCCATCAGCCCAGAGCCCAATGCGGGGCTCGAACTCACAGACTGCGACATCGTGACCTGAGTCAAAGTTGGATGTGTAACCGACTGAGCCACCCAGGCGCCCGACAGCCTTTAGTTTAAAATCTAGTTTGTCTGATATAAGTATGGGTACTCCAGCTTTCTTTTGACTTCCAGTAGCATGATAGATAGTTCTCCATCCCCTCACTTTCAATCTGAAGGTGTCCTCAGGTCTAAAATAGGTCCTTGTAGACAGCAAATAGATGGGTCTTTTTTTTTTTTTATCCATTCTGATACCCTATGTCTTTTGATTGCAGCATTTAGTCCATTTATATTCAGTGTTATTATTGAACTATTTATATTCATTGTGTTATCTGTAGGTTTCATCCTTGTAGTGATGTCTCTGGTCCTTTGTGGTCTTTGCAACATTCCACTCACAGAGTTCCCCTTAGAATCTCTTGTAAGGCTGATTTAGTGGTGATGAATTCCTTCAGTTTTTGTTTGTCTGGGAAAACCTTTATTTCTCCTTCTATTCTGAATGACAGGCTTGCTCGGTAAGGGAGATTCTTGGCTGCATATTTTTCCTATTCAGCACATTGAAAATTTCCTGCCACTCCTTTCTGGCCTGCCCAGTTTCAGTAGATAGGTCTGCTACTACCCCTATGTGTCTACCCATGTAGGTCAAATCCCGTTTGTCCCTAGCTGCTCTCAGAATTCTCTCTTTATCTCTGTATTTTGCCAGTTTCACTATGATATGTCATGCAGAAGATCGATTCAAGTTACATCTGAAGGGAGTTCTCTGTGCCTCCTGTATTTCAATGTCTGTTTCCTTCCCCAAACTGGGGAAGTTGTCAGCTATGATTTGTTCAAGTACATCTTCTGCCCCTTTCTCTCTCTCTTGTTTTTCTGGAACTCCTATGATATGTATATTATTATGTTTCATTGAATCACTTACTTTTCTAATTCTATCCTCATGGTCCAGAATTTTTTTATTTCTTTTTCTCAGCTTCATATTTTTCCATAATTTTACCTTCTATTTCACCTATTCTCCCCTCTACCTCGTCAATCCTCACTGTCACCGCTTCTATTTTGTGCCTCACTTACAGTATTTTTTAATGGATCATGACTATTTTTAGGTTCCTTGATCTCTGTAGCAATAGATTCTTTGCTGTCTTCTATGTTTTTTCAAGCCCAGTGATTAATCTTATGACTATTATTCTAAATTCTTGTTCAGTTATATTGTATATATCTGTTTTGATCAATTCTTTAGCTGCGATTTCTTCCTGGAATTTCTTTTGAGGAGAATTCTTCCATTTTGTCATTTGGCTAGTTTTCTGTCCCTTATGTGTTTTACAAGCTTGTTATGTGCCCTGCACCTGTGAGCACTACTATATTAAAGAGGGGTCATACACTGTCCAGGGCCTGGCCCTTCAGGAGGTGTTTTTTGGAGAGTGTTATTTGCTCTCTGTTTTTGTGACTTGGATGACTTTATCTCCCTACTCATAGTGATGTTTTGGACCCTCCACCAGGTGTGCTTTGATTTGTTCGCTGAAGTAGCCTTGGAAAGGAAAACAAACAAAAAATAAACAAAAACAAAAACAAACACACACACAAACAAAAAAACCCAAAAACAAAAAACCAGAAACACCAGCTACAAGTAAACAGCAGGCTGGGGGTGGCGCTGATGGAAGAGGTCTTATCCCATACAAAAATAGAAATGACAGAGGCAAGGAAAAATAAAATAAAATAAAACTGACCAGACAGAGAAACTATACGACTTAATCCAGAGAGTGAGAAAGGAAAATAAAGAACGGGGTGTAGAACAGGTATAAAGAGAATAGATTAAACATGTCTGCTTAAATAAACCAACAACCTGAATAACCAGACTAGAGGAGAGGAGAGATAATAAGGAGAAAAGGAAGGAATAAATGTATATATATATAATATATATATAATAGAATAGAACAAGTAAATATATTATATTAAATTATATATTATATTATTGAATATTATATTTTATATAATACATATAATATAAATATATTATATAAAATATATAATATAAATATATTATATTAAAATGTAATATAATATAAAAGATATATAATATTATATATATATAAGAATTGTCTGAGAATGAAATCAGGCAATGCAAAACTGCTGGGTGCCTTTGAACCCGTGGCATTGCTGGTCTGGCTCGGAGGAAGGGCTGTCCGGTTCCATCCCGCTCTCTTAGATGCGGAGTTACAAGGTGCAAAGGGGCGTGGTTTGGTGCAGGCGGGTACCGCCTCCCCTGTGGGTCCCCTGTCCCAGGCCCATCTTGTTGGTGATGGGGAGAAAAATGGAGACACCCAAGTCTCTCCTCCACAGACTGGGTGTCCAAACCACTGTGTTCATCCCATTCTCACTGCGCCTCAGGCACCAATGAGGCAGTTTTTCCTGCTCCACCGACTCCCACGCCTCCCTGGTGCTTGGCTGGAATTTAAACCCCGATGTCTTAAAGGGACGCACTTGCGGGTGCAGGCAGTCTTTGTCCTTTGAATGGTTATATACTTCTTCCCACAGCACTCCAGGGAGGGGATTGCTTTCTCCTACTGTGGATTACGCCTCTGAACTAGTTACTGAGCCCAGGGCTGGCTCCCTTCCTCCCCAGGTGTGGGAACAGGGCAGCCAGTCCCAGTCCAGAGATAGCCTCGCAGTTAGAGATTGGGTCTATCTCCAATTCCCATCTGTGGTTTTTCTCTTGTCCAGATACAGTCCTACGCTTTCCAACCTCTCTTTCTCTTCCCTTTGTCTCTCTGCGGAAGGGCATCCTTCCCCTCTGTTCCTCCGCCGCCCAATTTATGTCTCCCGCTTCGCAGTCACACGGCCATGGCCTGTCATGTTGTCCCAGTGGGTCCCTGGAGGCGTCCCTCTCACTTTGCTGCCCAGACTCTTGGAGTTCAAGGTCCTTTGGCCTCAACACCGCTATGTTTGAGGGACAGGGGAACTTTGGTTCCGTACTTCTCTGCCATGTTGGATTGTCTTCAGCTTTCTTGGTTCCTCAATATCCATCTCCCTTGCCCAATTTTATCTTCATGTCCTGGTTTGTCTTTTTCACCATTCCGGATTTGCTATTCGGAACCCACCTAGGACACAATACCAGAGCTCTGATCTCTAATGAAATAGACCCCTTTTATCTCCACAATAGCCTGGAAGTTCTTTGATGTCAGGGATATATTTTTCATCTTTGTATCCTCAGACCCCAGAAATGTACCCAATACATGGCAGCACTCAGGAAATGTTGCTAAAAGAAAAAGAATGAATGTGGCTATATGACACACGTCCAGTTAGCAAGGAATGTATCAATCTTATGTCTCACATATCCTCTTCTCCATTGAACATACTCCTGCGTTAGAGAAGAAAAGAGAGACCAGAGATGAGTGTAGAAGGACTTTCTTTTCTAGAAGCCAGAGGCTCTGTGCCATCTATGGCTGAGCCACGTTAGTGTTTGCTTTCACTGGAATCCTCTGAAAACTGTTGTTTCCTTCTCTGGTAAAAATAAATATTTTATCATGAATGCCACTCTCTTTCTTTCTAGGAATCACTGTATTCCATCCATTTTGACAATACTTTGATGGCTTCCTGTGCCTTTTTTTTCTTACTTTTAGTAAAAGGATCATCATTTTCAGTTTTAGTGCTCTTGGAAATGACCCTGTCACTCTAAGCCACAGGATCTCTTCTGTGTTTACTTTTCACATCAGCCTCAATGTGGCAATAAGATCTGTGGCCTAAACTGCTATATGAGTATAAAGTTAACCCTTAAACAACTTGGGGGTTAGGGGCACTGACCCCCTCCCCACCCTGTGCCGTCAAAAAATACACATATAACTTTTGACTCTGCCAAAACTTAGCTACTAATAGCCTACTGTTGACCAGAAGCCTTACCAATAACATAAATTGGTTTTATTGATATATATTTATATGTTATATGTAATACATACTGTATTCTTCCAATAAAGTAAGCTAGAGAAAAGAAAATGTTATCAAGAAAATCATAAGGAAGAGAAAATACACTTCTTACATTACTGAACTGTATTTATCAAAGAAAAAAATCTGTGGTAAAAGGACCCACACAGCTCAAATCCCTGTTGTTCGAGGATTGACTGTATATAAAATCTATAGTAATCTCTTCAATCTATATTGACCAAGTCACTGAGATGACCTGTGGCCCATGTTTGTTAGGCCAATCATTATATTCAACTTTCATTTACCAACCATCCTTCTCTGGTATGATTTTCCTTTTAAAAAATTGCAAATATTTCATATCCTGAATTTATATTTTGACACATTCACCCCACCTGTCTCTCATCAATCTATAGGGATTTTTAGAGAGAATTCTTTTTGCCACAACTCCTGCCTTAGGAAATGATGGCATGCAACCCATGCTGGGTTCTAACATGCTCACTCCCTTTGGTGTGACATGTGGCTGGACTATGGTGACATTAAATGGGCCAGAGACATGGCACACAGGCTTTAAGCTAATTTCCTTATTCTTTAAGAATTTTTTTTAATGTTTATTTATCATTTTTGAGAGAGAGAGACAGTGTGAGCAGGGGAGCAGCAGAGGGAGAGGGAGACACAGAATCCAAAGCAGGCTCCAGGCTCTGAGCTGTCAGCACAGAGCCTGAGGCAGGGCTTGAACTCACAGACTGCAAGATCATGACCCAAGCCAAAGTCAGACGCTTAACCAACTGAGCCACCCAGGTGCCCCTAATTTCTTATTCTTAAGGAAATTCTATTAAGAGTTTAGAGGCTTATGTAACTATGTTTGGTAGTTAGGGGAAGTTAGAAAAGTAGAAATTTGAAATTAAGAAAAAATGACAACAAGCATGAAATCATTTAGTGACATTTTCTCATTATATAAATGAAGAAAACGCAAGCTCAGACAAGATGAGTAAGTTGCTGGGGCCATGCAGATAGTGACAGAATCAGAGATAATTATGAATTTTCCTTTAGTGGATGGGAATTTAGTAGACCACTCATACCAGAAATCCTGGGGCCTCTTATAACAAGGCAAAGCACAAACTTTATCTTCTAGAGAACACGAAGACCCATTTCCTTTCTGTGAACTCTTTATGGTTCATCCTAAAAAAGTGGTAATGGTTTATCAAAAACCGCACTGGTATTAGAGCTAGGCCAAACGGTATTGTAAAGATTGTTTAAATCTAGTGTACAGAAGAGTAAATTGTGAATAAGTGTTTATTTAGCACAAAGAGTAAGATGGTAGCAGTGACAAAAACAAAAACGAAAACAGAACAGGAGAGGGGCACCCAGTGGCTCAGTCAGTTAAGCGTCTGACTCTTGGTTTTGGCTTAGGTCATTGTCTCACAACTCATGAGTTCAAGCTCTGCATCGGGCTCTGAGCTGATGGCACGGAGCCCTGCTTGCAATTCTCTGTCTCCGTCTCTCTCTGTCCCTCCCTTGCTCATGCTCTCTGTCTCTCTCAAAAATAAATAAATACATTAAAAAAAAAAAAGCAAGAACAACTATAACAGCAGAAGCATCAGCACGGAGTACTATTTAAACATGGAAGAGAAGGCTTGGTATAGAAAAGAGTGAAGAGGTAAATCCACAACCCCCCAAATGCTGGAATTATCCCCCCCTTTATTTTCTTTAAAAACATTTTTTTTACATTTATCGAGAGACAGAAATAGAGCATGAGCATGGGAGGGGCAGAGAGAGGGGAGACACAGAATCTGAAGCAGGCTCCAGGCTCTGAACTGTCAGCACAGAGTCCAATGCAGGGCTTGAACTCATGAACTGTGAGATCATGACCCAAGCCGAAATCAGACACTTAACAGACTGAGCCACCCAGGCACCCCTATGCCCCCTTTTTAATTGCACACAACAAAAATTAATTGCAACTAGCAGCAGCAACAACAAACCTTACTAACGGGCAAAAGCCAGAAACAGTATTGTTTACTAAGAAGTTCAAAGAGATATCAGGGTCAGCATCTCAATGTCAGCAATGACTCAGGATCCACTCTCTTTCTCTTCCTCCTTTGTCAGCACACTGACTTTTCATCCTTTCTTAACTTTTTTTTAAGTGTATTTATTTAGTTTGAGAAAGAGAGGGCACGAGTTGGGTAGGGACAGAGAGAGAGAAGGAGAGAGAATTCCAAGCAGGCTCTGTGTTGTCAGCGCAGAATCTGATGCGGGGCTTAGACTTACAAACTGTGAGATCGTGACCTGAGCCGAGATCAAGGGTTGGATGCTGAACTGACTGAGCCACCCAGGCACCCACCTTTTCATCCTTAGGCTTACCATCCAAGGTCAAGATGGCTGCCACACTCCAGCATCTTTGTCCTCAGGCCAGCTAGCTCTTCTTTTATGACTATCTTTTTGTTAGAAAGGTAAAATCTGTCCCGGGAGCACTTAGCAGTCTTCCCTTCCTTTTCATTGCCCAGATGGTCCCACATGGCCTAACTTAGCTGTAAGGAAAGCTGGGACCATGAAGAAGGGCAGAGAGGAACCGGATTCCGTAACCAGTTTAGATTTGTAACACTTCATCCATTGAGACTGAAGGAGGGGCCTACCTTCTTTGAGGTCAATGGATTTTCTTCCACAAAATCAGGGTTCTGTTACTGGGGGAAATGAGGGATATTACGTAGGATACGAGTGAGGCTACAAGAGGGAAGTACCTGATTTATCAAGAAACTGAATTTAGGAGTTAATGCCTTCAGACAGTATCTCTTACAGGCCTCTGTTATGTTCTCTCAGGGGCTTGGGGTTACAAAAGTGAGCCTCCACTTCCTCTGAGAGGATTTTTCTTTTTGGTACTCAGGTCTACATTAAATCCACAAATGCCTTTACTGTGTATTTTTCTTTTGACCCCTAGTCCTCATATCAGTTAGTTTTAGAGAAGAAACAAACCCAAAATAAAGTGACTTTAAAAAGAAAGTAGCCTATTTCTCTTGGTACAAGTGCAGAGATGGACAGTTTAGAGCTGGTATGGTGGTTCTGTCCACAAAGTCCTCAGGGGTCTGGACTTCCATCTTGGTGCTTTTCCTTAAGGTTCTGAAGATTGAATTATAACCCAAGATAGCTACTGTGGGAATAACCAAGGCGCCTGGGTGGCTCAGTCAGTTAGCATCTGACTTCCGCCCAGGTCATGATCTCATGGTTCGTGAGTTTGAGTCCCACATTGGGTGAGCTTGAGCCCTGCTTCTGGTGGTTCAAGCCCAGGTTTGGGGGAGTCCCGCTTCTCTCTCTCTCTCTTTCCCTCACTCACTTGCACCCTCTCTCTCTCTCTCTCACAAAAAAAAAAAAAAAAAAAAAAAAGGAATAACTAACACATCTGTGTTCCAATCAATGGACAGGAGGATGGGAAGAACACAAACTATGTCCCATCTGTTTTGAATTTTTTTATGTTTTCTTAACTATGAGAGGGAGAGAGAAAGAGACAGAGCGTGAGCGGTGGGGGGGCAAAAGAGAGGGAGACATAGAATCTGAAGCAGGCTCCAGGTTCTTAGCTGTCAGTACAAAGCCTGACACGGGGCTTGAATTCATGAACCATGAGATCATGACCTGAGTCAAAGTCAGATGCTTAACTGACTGAGCCACCCAGGTGCCCCTGTCCCATCTGTTTTGAAAGGATGGTTGCTACATTATACTTACTCTTACTGCCATTATCCAGCACTTAGTTACAGAGCCACTTCTAGCTGCAAGGGAGGCTGAAAGGTAGTCTAGATACTTTTTTTTAATATTTATTTATTTTTGAGAGAGAGAGATAGAGTGTGAGCAGGGAAGGGGCAGAGAGAGAGGGAGACACAGAATCTAAAGCAGGATCCAGGCTCTGAGCTGTCAGTACAGAGCCTGACGTGGGGCTTGAACGCACAAACCGAGAGATCACGACCTGAGCCAAAGTTGGACACTTAACCCACTGAGCCACCCAGCTGCCCCAGAACTGTCTTTATGTTGAGTGGCCATGTGTCTGGCTAAGATAGGATTTTCTATTATTTAAAAGTTGAGGGTTCTATTATTATGAAAAAAAGAGATTAGATATTGAGGAATAGCCAGCAGTCTCTGTCTTCCCCTCCTCTATTATACAGAGTTCACCTGAGCCAAGCCAGAAATTCCCTTGAAAATGTTCCAGTGCACTAAATTGCAGTGGATATCAACAGATTTCATGGGCTGATAGCCTCAAGGGGAAAAACAGTCATTAATTAAAAGCATATCTGCTATATGTACTCCAATTATTCCAGAACTTAGGAAATACCTCGGCTTGCGGCATGAATAAATACTCATAAATGTGAGTTTTAGAACTGAAAGACCAGCTAAAGATTTTTAAGAGTTACTGAATAAATATAAGATGTTGACTCTGTCATTTTGATTCTGTGGGGTGATGATTTTGTATATGTGATCATAAACATTTAAATCAAAATTATACCTACATCAACAATTTTAAAGAAAAACAGTATTTTCTAGAAAACTGTTTTTTAAATGGATTATGGCAGCATTCAAAATAAACTTCCTGAACCCTCTTGGACCCAATCAAAATACTTGCTTTTTGTGAGAAATTTCTTGAGAGACCTTTGAGATTTATCTTTAAGAAATAACACACAAGTTGGGTGCCTGGGTGGCTCAGTTGGCTAAGCATTGACCTCAGCTTAGGTCATGATCTCATGGTTCGTGAGTTCGAGCCCCATGTCAGGCTCTGTGCTGATAGCTTGGAGCCAGGAGCCTGCTTTGGATTCTGTGTCTCTCTCTTTCTCTGCCCCTCCCTGACTCATGCTCTGTCTCTCTCTCTCTCTTAAACATAAAGAAACATTAAAAAAAAAAAAAGAAGTAACATGCAAGTTAAGGTAAGCCAAAAGCAGGGATGGGTGGATTTCTGCAGTTTGGAAATACTTCAGCTTTACAAGCTGAGGGATTCTTTTCCATCAAAAGACAAATACCGTATTTTAAAATATCTGAAGACTGAAGCTACAAATGTAGAACTAGGGACAGAGTGTTTAAAAAGGCAGTGAGTTTGATTCTTTAAATATTCATTCTTAATCTATGTTTGTGTGAAGAGTGAAAATTTGTTGACATTTACAAAATTGTATTTGAAAGAAAACATTTATCACATAGCTGTTTGTGTATGAAGAATATAAAGTAACTTAAAAATATCTTTGTCTATGTATTTTGAGATATGAGAAATTGACACAAAAATATTTGGACTTTTTAATGTTTCAGATTTAAACGCATCTTCTGTATAGGAAAGATGGCACTTATGTAATTATAGTCTTAACTGTTGTGCAAAAAGTCTTCACAGAACATACCCATTTGATATAGGCTAGAGTCAAATCCTAGAAATCTATTCCTTTAAAAAAAGATTCCATTTTTTCATAATAAGTTACTTTGTAAAATATAATTTATCCTATATAAACATGAGAAACAGGTGGGAAGAAAAAAGACAGTGGAAGGGGACCTTTATTCTTATTCTTATGAGTAACAAACAACAATATAATTGGTAATGCATGAATAACTTAGAAAAACAAGGTAGCTTTTACCACGTGGTTTGTTGTCTTGGCTATAGTTGTTGGTTAGCTGCCATACACAGAGTTTTAAGTGAGTACTTGTCCACTTTTCTGAGTTCTTTTTACTCTGAATCATCAAAATGAGAAAACTCTTTTTTCCCCCTTTTTTTAGATGGGTGGGGGGAGGAGGGGCAGTGAAGAGGGAGAGAGAGAGAGAGTGAGAGAGAGAGAGAGAGGGAGAATCCCAAGCAGGCTCCATGCCCAGTGCAGAGCCCAATGCAGGGCTCAATCCCAGGACCATGAGATCATGACCTGAGCTGAAACTAAGAGTTGGACGCTCAATTAACTGAGCCACCCAGGCATCCCAAAATGAAAAAATTTTGCATGTAAACCAACTTCTAATGACTGTTAATATCAGAAATCACCATACTCTCAACTTCAACTCCAGGTTTTAAAATTCTACTCGAAATCTTTAAAATCAGATATTAAATTCTTTAGAATAAAAAAAGGGCAAATTTCATCATGCTATTGAAATGCCATGTTTGATTTTATATAAAATTTGTTTCTTGTTTTTTCATTGTACCAAAATTATTTTTACTGGAATCAGTTTCAGTTTTTTTTACATATAAACTTTACATTAAAGTTAAAATTCAGTATTTTTTTTCTTCATGAAAAATTATAGCCATTAGAGCTTCTGGTATTATGAACTTTCTTTTGCAGTTAATTAACCAAGACAGATTTTTTTCTGCACAAACCTTGTAGATTTAAATTTTGTCAAGAATATTTGTTTTCCCATCAACATTTAATAAAAGAGAAATTGTATTTGCCATGTCTGTTTTTCTCAATTTTTCCAGTTTTCAATATTACCAACCAGTAGTTTCTTTCATTTTTTATTCTATAACAAAACTGTGTGTAGTTTTAGCTATTTGTTAATTTCATTTTGTATTGCTTATTTTAATCAAGTCCTTTTTTCCCCTGTTAACCTATACACAATATCTTTGGTATTAAAACAGCCAGGCAAAAACCACAAAAAAATTCTAGGCAGTGATTGTGATATGTTTAGTGGCTTTAGAAGACAGAATTTTACAAATGGAACAGATCTTAGAAATCAACTAGCTCAATGCTCTCATTTTACAAGTGAAAAAACAGAGGCGCAGAAAGGTTATGTGACTTTCCCAAAGAGAGATACAAATGCTTCATCAAAGGCAGTAGTCAGTTAAGAATGGAGGTGATGGGCAGATGTGATAAATATTGAGAAGATCAAGGTCAGCACATGTTTAGTTGGACTGTGGGATAAGGGAGAGATACGAGTCTGGGATCATCCTGGATTTTAGGCTTGGGTGACTTGGTGGATGTTGATACTGTTAACAGAGACAGAGAATAACTAAGTAGGTTGGGTTTGAGGGTGAGGGTAGATGATGAGTTCAGTTTTAAATGTCAACTTTGAGATGAGAACTGGATGTCTAGGTGAAGTTTGAGTATTTCAATAGGAAATTTTAGAAAGGCTTGGGTGGAGAAACAGACTTGGGAGTTATCAGCTTACAAGTTGTAGTCCCACAAGAGGAGATGAAGTCACCCTGCTGGGAAAATATCCACCAAGGAGGCAAAGTTGTAGCCTGCAGATGTGTTTTGTTTGGCCCAAAATAAAAATTTAACAAAATTTGAATTAGTGACTAACATTTAAAATTTAAGAAATTTTATGTAAGTATCTGTATATTTATCCATATATTGATTTATCTTTAAAAATGAGAGGATCTAACATCACCAAGCCAGCACTCCTGGTTGGCAAAAATCATCTAGAGCTGAGTAGGGACCATGAACTCCATTTCTCCATAGTCTCTATTCGCGAGCTGGCCCATAATTTAGGAGTAATTTTTGACACCTTTCTTTCCCTTTATCGCCTTGTGTAATCCATCTGCAAGGCTGCCATCTCTAGCCCCAAATTATTAAATTTGTCAACTTTTCTCCATCATTCCTTACACCATCACTGCAAAAGCAATTGTCTCTTTGCATCCTTTCTTGTCTTCCAATGAGCTACTATACACAATATCGTTCATTGTACACACAACAGCTAGGGCGGTTTTATAAAATCAGATCCTGTTACTTGCATGTCTAAACCTCTTCACTGTCTACCCATTACACTTCAAATAAAACCCATGCCACTTATGATAACCCAGAAAGGCTCTGCAATATCAGGACTCTCCTTGCCTTGTTGTTCTCATCTTCGGTTTTTTTCCCTACCCTACTTTCTAACTTTCTCAAGGGCACCACATTTTATTCCCTCCTCATAGCTTGCGAACATGTCAACACTTCTCTTGGTTGTTCTTCCTCCAGATCTTGACAGAGCTGGCTTCTTCTCAGTTCAACAAGTCTCTTCAGAGTTACTTCCTTAACATCTCAAACTAATAGGGCACCCTCTGTCCTTTAGTTTCTGCGGCAACTTTTTCCCTCCACACACTTCTGATCTTTACGAATGCATGTAGATTTGTTGAGTTATTCAATATGTACTTTCTCAACTAGAAAGGAATCTCCACAAAGAGATTACTGTTTTGTGCACTGCCGTACCCCAGACCGCTTGCCGGGCACATAGTTGGATTTTAATAAATTGTGGTGGAGTGAATATGTACACTACACTCATATATAACAGAGGCCGGAAAAAAAAAAGGAAAAAAGTGCACTACTGTAATTCAGTAACTTTTCCTTTCCTAAATACTTGTAAGACTTTGCAATTAGAAATAATCGAGAAACAAGGGCAACCCCACGCTTCCCAAAACCCGCCGAACATTCCCCACCAGCCCACGCTCGCCGCAGCTCTGCGCTTGCGCAGACCTCCCCTCGGAGACTCCGCCCAGTCTTCCTGAAGAGGTGGACCGGGCCGGCAGCGGCCCGGGCGCGCGTGGATGACGTCACTCGACGCGGCCGGGGTAGCCCGTGGTAACCCAGAGTCTGCGGAAGTGGAGACCGGTGGGCAGGCGACTGACACAGGTAACCTGTTCGCTCCCAGCTGGGTCCTTGCCTTCCTCTCCTTTCGCGCCGCGATGGCGGTGGGGACAGCAGCATCCTCTTCTAGAGGCGACCGGGAACCCTCCTCAATCCTCATCTTCCGTCGGTGGGGTCCCTATCCCCTCTGAGTCGTCTCAGACTCCTGAGGCTGAACCCGTCCTGGGGACTTGGGCTGAGCTGCCACTTCTCTCCGCGTCAGCTCTTGGGGTGGCGATGGGCACTGACCTCTCCTCTCCCCACTGGCACAAACCCTTCTTCAGCCTGCATTTGTCTCCTTCTTTTGCCTCCAGGCCCACTCCCCCCCCCCCCCCACCTCTCCGCTCCTAGCTCCACAAGACTCATCTCCAGTCGTGTTTAAGGAGACAAAAACAGTTTACAGGTCTCTTAATTTCCACTTGCAGTGAAGCCCAACCACCTTCCCTGCCCCCCAACCCTATACCACCCCCAACACCCGCCCCAAGAATCCTTACTGAGATCACCAAGCTTTGAATTTTGGTGTCCTTAAAGAGCATTCTTTCTGTCAGTCAGTTTTACTCCTTAACGCACGTATTTGTTGAATAAGGGAGTGGCGAAGGAATGTGAAAATCTAGTGTGATAATAAATGATCCACATGGGATCCAATCAACTGCTGAGATGGATGGAACAGTTACAGCATCTCATTAAAATATTCTTTATTCCTAGTTTTCTTTTTGGTTTTCAAGCGGTGGTGACAAGTACCTTTGCAAAATTAGTCAGCAAAATAAGTATCAGAACCCCACTGGGAATGTTTAGACAGCAAAAAAAACAAAAAAACAAAAAAACAAAAAAACGTTGACAATGGGACACCGGTTGTTACAAAACCAACCAGAATAGATATGGGAGGAAAGGCAGGATTCTGAAATCTATGATCTGGTGATGGTTTGGTTTTGTGTTTGTCTTTAAGTATGTTCCATTTTTGAATAGAGCATATCTTCATATAATTTTGAGAAGCCTGCCAATTACTTGCTAATTGGTAAGATTAGATTCTTCTAATATTAGGGGGACAAAGTAGAATAAGGTTATGGAATAATAATAGTCACTCGTTGTTAACCATCTGCTGTGTCTCAGGGACTTCATTTGACACTTTGCATGTTTTCTTCTTAGCTCACGCAACAACCTTGTGTGAGTTAGGAATTACTAATCCTCAATTTACAGAGAAGGAAACGAGCGCAGGTATGTGAGGTTAACTTGCCAAAAACTCTAACTAAATGCTGGAGCCAGGCTTTAAGTTCAGGTCCGTGTATGACTTCAAAGCATATACCTTTTTTTTGTTTGTTTGTTTTTAAATGACTCTACTATAAATGATAAAATTCCAGCCTTTTCACAGTAGTCACATCTAATTGTGTGAGTTTATTCACTCATCTATCTAAATGATTTGACACTTTGTAATATCTTTAGTATTAAGTTCTTATATACCTGGAATTAAAATGCCTGGAAAGCTTATGATTCCCCCTAGACAGACAGACAGACACACACACACACACACACACACACACACACACACACACAAAATCCTTAAGAATGAGATAAGTTGGGGGCGCCTGGGTGGCTCAGTCGGTTGAGCGGCCGACTTCGGCTCAGGTCATGATCTCGTGGTCCGTGAGTTCGAGCGTAGGGCTCTGTGCTGACAGCTCAGAGCCTGGAGCCTGTTTCAGATTCTGTGTCTCCCTCTCTCTGACCCTCCCCCGTTCATGCTCTGTCTCTCTCTGTCTCAAAAAAAAATAAATAAACGTTAAAAAAAAATAAAATAAAAAGAATGAGATAAGTGGGAAGCAAGATTGCTCAGTACAACCCTTCTTTCTTCTTTTTAGACCCCTCAGGGAATGTGTAATTCATGATTTTGGAAAGTTTTACCCCTTTAAGAATTGAAAATCCTATTGACTATTTTGGATAGAAAAATTTTAAATGTCCTAAACAATTCCTTGCCTTCTTAAATACTGAGTATACTGATGTATTTTAATCTTTTCTTAATGTCTTAGAGCAGTCATTTTATTTATTTATTTATTCTTTAATATTTATTTATTTTGGAGAGAGTTCAAGCAGGTGAGGGGCACAGTGAGGGGGACAGAGGATCTGAAGTGGGCTCTGTGCTAACAGCAGAGAGCCCAATGTGGGACTCGAACTCACAAACCATGAGATCATGACCTGAGCTGAAGTCCGACGTTCAACTGACTGAACCACCTTGATGCTGCTCAGAGCAGTCATTTTATTTTTTTAATTAAAATTTTTTAAATTTATTTTTTATTTTTATTTATTTATAATATAATTTATTGTCAAATTGGCTAACATACAGTGTGTGAAATGTGCTCTTGGTTTTTGGGGTAGATTCCTGTGGTTCATCATTTACATACAACATCCAGTGCTCATCCCAACAAGTGCCCTCTTACTGTCCTGTGTTATAATTTAGTAATTTCCTCCGAGATTTTATTATATTTAACCACCCAAACTGCTTTGCATTTGGAGTTTACTTATACTTTATGTATTCCATTCCTCACTGTCACCAAGAGATAGTAAACCATAGTGATTAAAAGCAGGGATGGGGTTGGGGGGAGCGTGGGGTGGCTCCTGGGTGGCTGTCATGATCTCACGCTTTGTGAGTTAAGGCACCTTGTTGGGATCTGCGCTGGCTGCATGGAGCCTGCCTGGTATTTTTTTCTGTCTCTCCCTCTGCCCTTTGCCTTCTCTCTCTCTCTCTCTCTCTCTCTCTCTCTCTCTCTCTCTCTCAAAATAAATAAATAAACATTAAAAAAATAAAAACATTCAGGGACTGGGGAACCACACTTCTGTTATTCAGGTCCTAGCTCTGTCACTTACTAGCAGCTCAGTGAGCCCAGACAGGACAGTTGACCCCTCTACACCTCAATTTTCTAATTTGTAAAATGGGAATAATAAGATACTTTTTATCAGAAGATGTTGTGAGGATAAAGTGAGTTAGTTTATGAAAAGAGCTTAGAACAAATCAGGCATATTGGAAGAGCCATGTAAGTGTTTGCTAATATTATTAGTCTAGTTTGGGCCTTAGGTTCTTTGAAAATTGCATTCTAGTTCTCTGAAAATTGTTATTCTTTGAATGATATTTGATATATAATATTTATGAGTTTACTGGAGAATTAAATTATCCTAACTAGAGTGCCTTAACCTTAGCCATTCTGGGAAAATGCTAATTTATTAAATTTACTTTCATTTTGTCTTTGAAATGCAATATGCTTTTTGGTTGCACTGTTTGGAGTGAAGACTTCAAATATTTCATGTTATTATATGTATTTAATAGACTTTTAATTTCTGTTTTGAATTTGGGGGATATTTCAGTGGTTTAAATTATGGTTTACCAATATATGGGAACCCACTCTACTTTTGAATTGAATACCAGTTGATTTATACATCTGTTTATTGTGCTCTGCACAGGTATGCTGTTGCTCTCATGTTATGATTCTATGTGGATAAATACCTCCTCATAGAACTACCATTATGCATTGGTCACATATAAAGCTACCTTCTCAGTGTAATTCTCTTTTTTCTGTCTTCCATGAGCTAAAAAAAATTGACTATAAGCAAAATGAAATAATGTTCCGTATTGAATTTACAAAGTGTGTACCCATTTTCAAGCATGTATTTTAAACCAAGTTCAAGCTAGGAGTTGATATTGACTCCTTTGGTATCCCTAGTCAGGAACTTGAGAATAAGTGATCTACTTTTTTAATTTTAGTACCATTAAAGCTGATACTCATGTTAAAACTTCCTGTTGAAAATGTAGGTTGTATGTTTTGAAGATTTTGATTGTGGTAAAATATTCATAATATAAAATTAACTATTTTAACCATTTTTAAGCATATAATTCATTGCAATTAAGCACATTTGTAGTATTGTTTAATTATCACCATTATCCATTTCCATATTTTTTTCATCATTCCAAACAGAAACTCTATACCCATGAAAAAATGATTCCCTATTCCCCTCTCCCCCCTCCCCCCAGCCCCTGGTAACCTCTATTCTACTTTCTGTTTCTATGAATCTACCTATTCTAGGTGGAGTCATACACTATCCTTTTGTATCTGGTTTATTTCACTTCATATATTTTCAGTGTTCACCCATGTTGTAGTAGAGTTCATCTGTGTGGTAGCATCTATCAGAATTTCATTCCTTTTATGGCTGAGTAACATTCCATTGTATGTATATAGCATATACTATACTTTTGATGCATATTGAATCATGCTTTTATAGACTTCTCATTACATATAGTATGAATTTAATACTTGGTGATTTGGTTTGTGAACTTCTAGAGGATGGGAATGGAAATACTTGAAATAATGTTATTGAACAGTAAACAAAATGCCTGGTAATAGTGTTAAACTGGAGCTTGAGCATGCATTATAGTGTAATTTTTCTTCTCACCTATTATTTAGTCTAAATATAATAAGGGAAATAATAATCATGATAACATAACATAGTATTTCTATAGTGTTTACAGCATGCCTGGCATTATTCCAAGCACTTTACCTGTGAAGTAGGTACTATCACCATTCTCTTTTATAGATGAAGAAACCAGGCACAGAGAAAAGTAATTGAATTGTTAAAATTGCAAGGCTGGCAAAGTGGTGAAATTGGGATTTGAACTCAGGCTGGGTGGCTCCAGAGTTGATTTATCCTATGTTTTGTGTTGACATTTGGCTCACTACCAATTTTGCAAGGTAAATTCTCTTGCCTGCCACACTCTTCCTCTACCTTCTCTTTTTATACCGTTTTTAAAATAGAACATTACTTCTGAGCTCAGTAGGTAACAGAAGAGCCTCTGAGCCCAAATTGTCAAAAGGATGACAGGTACTTCTTCTTTGGCTGGGCGATAACATTTGAATGGCATTCAAACTGCATTTTCAAAGCTTAGTTCATATTATCTTTCTCTGAGAGCCTGTCTTTGAAAAAACAGATTTTGAAACGTTTTAAGATCTCATATTGCATATATATTTTGTTGGCATTTGACTTTAGATGTCGCACAATTCCCGCACTCTTTTTCTGTGTGTAAAAAGAGTTTTTTGTTTATAATGTTACTGTCAGGATGGTTTATGGCACATTCATTTTGTTGCTAACTCATTACTCTGCATGGTTTGAT
The DNA here is from genome assembly GCF_014898765.1 of Herpailurus yagouaroundi. Taxonomy (NCBI): domain Eukaryota; kingdom Metazoa; phylum Chordata; class Mammalia; order Carnivora; family Felidae; genus Herpailurus; species Herpailurus yagouaroundi. The sequence goes on along the minus strand of NW_024412432.1, from coordinate 2,813,533 downwards.
TCCTGAAGAAATTATCTTCAGTAACATTTTTATATATATAATCAATTTCATTATAATTTTTTCTTGGCTTTTTCCTTTGTTTACATTTTATTTCTTTGACACTTGCAGTTGAAGGTTTGGTTTTTGAAACTGATGGGAATTGGGATATGCTTGATAGATTTTGGCAGCAAAAGAGAGATATATCAGCCTATTTCATTTGCAGTAATAATGTTTTGCATATGTAGGAAGTATGGTGCATATTTGGAAGTATCAACTGTCTGTCTGAGTAATGTCTGGCGGAAATAGAATTATAGAATGAATGTTAAGGGTGCAAAGGGTCCTTAGATATTTCTCTCATACCCTTCATTCAGCAGTTGGGAATCTGAAGCCTGGGATGCTTAAATGATTTCCCTATATTCAAACGGTATTAGAATCCATTTTTTAAAAAAGAGTTCCAATGTTCTGTGTTTTTAATCATACCTCATTGTATGTATGTAGCATCCTTACTTGTAAGAGGGACTCCCATTTTTACTCAATGTACTTAATCTTATAATACGTTCTAGGTGAGAGAGAATGACTTGAATTGGATAGGTTGCCAAGAGAATGAATTGATATGATGGATTCAAGAGATATTCAAGTTAAATCAGTAAGACTTTGCAATTGTTCACGTGTGGCTGAGAGTAAGAAATCTGGGGTACTTGGGTTACTGAGTAGATGGTGGTGTTGTTCACTAGGAAAACTTAGAGGAGATCAGGACTGGGTGTATGAGGTCAGAGTGAATAGAGCATGGATTGCACATGAGAAAAACTGAAGCTAGAGCTGGAGGACACACCAGCATCTACGAAGGGGGAGAAGGAAGCACCAAACTGGCAGGAAGGGATAGAGGAGAATGGTATCACAAATACCAAAAGAGGAGAGAAATTTAAGGAGGGTACGGTGTGTTAATGCTCCAGAATTCAGGACTGGAAGAACCTACTGCAGTTGATAAATAGGAAGTCATTTGCCTCCACTGTGGAATTTTTGTGGCACGGTAGGATGTAAGCAGTGGACTGGAAGGGAGACGGAATAATGGGGGTGGGGAGTGAAGACAGTCCTTTTTAGGAATTTGGCTGTGAGGGGAGAGAGAGAGAAGAGCTGGAGGGGAATGTGGGAGTAAGGAAGGGTTTTTGTTCATGTTTCCCGCCCCCCCCCCCCCCCAAGAAGAGATTGGAACAATCACTTATTTCTGAGATGTAAAGGGTGGAGAGAGAGAGGATGAAGTTGAGGGAGGGGCCTTAGGGGCTGGATGATTGATGAAGCAGGGTTCCAGAGAAGGCCAGTGGGAGAGGATGTCACAGGCTGTGATCGGGGAGTCCTGGGACAGGAAGGACACTTACTCCACCTTCCTGGAAGGGACTGCTTGGGAAAGGGTGGGGATAAATGTGAATAAGTTTGTAGGTGGGGAGGGAATATGGGAAAATTCTTATCTGATGGTAGCAAACTTTCGTAAATGAAACGGGTAAATTTGCTGATATTGAGTGCTGATTTGGTGGAGGATTGGGGATAGAGGTAAAAGTTTAGAGTAGTCACTGAGGGGAAAGAACAGGAGTTGAGGGGGCAACTAGAGAGAAACACATGAAAGGTTGCCTGCCTGGTAATGCTGGGGGTCTCATTGAGGTTGGAATCTGTGAATATGTAGCATCCACCTTTTGCATGGTCGTGTGATATTTATTTAATAATTTATTTCTTTAGCTTTGGTTGAGTTCAGTACACTGACTTTAGTACACTGACTTTAGAAGTAGAAAACTTGGGTGTTCAGTTGGTTGAAAGGTTTTATAGAATAGGTATCAGAAGGATGAAAGAGCAAGAGAATTGAGGTTAAAATGTTCTAAGAGTGATTGAAGAAAGGAACCACATTATCTAAAGAAGACCACAGAGTAGAGATTCTCAACTTCAGAAATGTAGAAGCTGTAGGGCTGTTTTGTGCGGTGTAGGATGTTTAGCCTTCTTGGCCTCTACCTACTATATGCCTTCCCCTCTAGTTGTGACCATCAAAAATATCTCCAAACATTGCTAGATACCCTCTGAGGGGCAAAATCACTCCCCGATTGGAGCCTCTGTCCTAGAACCAGAGGGAGCAGGTGCATTGAAGATAATGGAAAAGCTGAGGGACTGGAGTTTCAATATAATAAGAGTTGGTGAATAATTAAGAGAAAGAATAGGGAGAAGAGGAGGCCATGCTCTGATATAAGATTATGGAAATGAAGTATTTAAGTGATGGAACTGTTCCAAGTAGTGAAAATGTCAAGAATGGACCATTGGTTCACCGAATGGAGTGAAGGCAAAGGTTGTTGGCACTGAGTAGGTAATTTGGGGAGAGAGAGAAAGCCTACAGTTACGGAACAAGCTGGGAAAGCAGCTGCCAGAACTGATTTTTTGGATGTTTGTTTCTTTACTCTATCCATTAAGTGTTTCTCAGTTCTTTTTCTAACATTATCAATTCCCTGACCATGGACCTTCCTTCTGTACTGTTTTAAAAAGTCATGGTGGGGGCAGGGGGGGCACGTGGGTGGCTCAGTATCCGACCTCAGCTCAGATCATGATCTCATGGTTTGTGGGTTCTGGCCCCGCATCAGGCTCTGTGCTGACAGCTTAGAGCCTGGAACCTACTTCAGATTCTGTCTCCTTCTCTCTCTGCCCCTCCGTAGCTCATGCTGTGTCTCTCTCTCTGTCTTTCAAAAATGAATAAATGTAAAAAAAAAAAATTTTTTTTAAAGTCATGGAATTTATTCAGCTTGGTTTTTGTAGTATTTTTTAGGTGAGTTCTTTTTTGTTTCTTTTTCAATATTTTCTTGATCTGATTTTGTGATCCTTTACTTATAAGTATATTACTTTTCAATAAGCCTAGGTTCTGTGCTGTGTGACCTAATTTCAGGGTATTTCTTTTGCATTTGGGCACCTCATTATGAAGTCTGCTATCTTTGGCAGAAGACGTATCAACATATCCTTAAATCTTACAACCTCTTAGAGATGTTCTTCTTTTCCCTTGCCTTCCCCCACCCCATTGTTTTCTCTTTTGCTCTTTATTATTTTATATTTATTATTTAAAAAAATTTTTTAATGTTTATTTTTGAGAGAGAGAGAGAGAGGGACACAGAGTGTGAGCAGGGGAGGGGCAGAGAGAGAGGGAGACACAGAATTTGAAGCAGGTTCCAGGCTCTGAGCTGTCAGCACAGATCCCTACGTGGGGCACGAACCCACAAGCTGTGAGATCATGACCTGAGCCGAAGTCGGACACCCAACCGACTGAGCCACCCAGGCGCCCCTGTTTCATATTTATTTTTAAGCTGTGATTATATGTATGTGTGGTGTTGATTGAGAAGTAATTACAGTGGACTCAGTAAGCTGGACATATTCATGGAATATACCTTTAGATGCTTTTTCCTATGTAATAATGCTTACTTTTCATTATTCATCAAGAAAGAGTGCAATAACTCCCACCTCTTTTACAAGGCATTAAAAAAAAAACTTATCCACAGATATCAGCTGATGTAGGTTTTATTGTAATATCCCAAGTATTGTCTTGCAAAATAGGAAGTAAGTAGGTGGCATTAAAAGCCTTGACATTTTTACTTGATTCTTACATGAATTATTTTTTGTGAGTGCTGATCTATTTGATCAGTATTATACTATATTTGATCTAGTATAATAAGTAGCTCTGTCTAGGAATATCCTATTATGGCTAAATCCCCTAATGGTGATGAACTGATTTTTTATGACCTTATTTCTATACTTAAATATGAGGATTTCCAAGAAAAAAGATTAATCTGTTACTTCAATAAAGAACGATGACCAGTTTTTCTTGAGGACTTAATTTTGGTATTTAGGATCTAACACCTCAAAGGAGAAATGAGTTGTTCTCTCCAAACCACAAAAATGGACATTCATCCTAAGTACAAAAGCAGGCCAGAAACATTTTATCGCAGAAGTTGTACTTTAAAAAGCAGCAGCATTACATCCCCATCGGTTGTTCTTTAGCGGTGGATGACACTTGACGATTTTTGTGCTCAGTCTGCAACCACACTCAGTATTGGACAAATATAAGATTCTTCAGTGATGGCATTCGAACACACGTATGCCCAAGGACTTTGTTGTCAGTAACAAATCATTTTGATTCTGAACATGGTTTAATGACTTTTCTAATAGAGTGTTTTAGGTTCTGGAAATACCATGGTCATAGAATATGTTTTGTTTAGTCATTTTCTTACAATGATTTAAGAAAGTCATATTTTCACACTCCTTGGTAAATTGTTAATGTTATGCAGTATTTGCAGCATTTAACCAGTTTATGGCTAACATTTTAAAAATATCCTTCCAGCTTTGTGCAGTGGCAGTATTGTAGCCAATGAGGTTTATCTGAGGCGTGATTATTGCTAATTGAAAACTTTCCTAAAAATATCCTTCCCTGTTGGGGCACCTCGGTGGTTCAGTTGGTTGAGCATCTGACTTTGGCTCAGGTCATGATCTCGCAGATTGTGGGTTTGAGCCCCGTGTCTGGCTCTGTGCTGACAGCTCAGAGCCTGGAGCCTGCTTTGGCTCCTTCTCTCTCTGCCCCTAACCCACTTGCATTCTGTCAGTGTCTGTCTCAAAAATAAAAAACATTAAAATTTTTTTTTTTTTTAATATCCTTCCCTGTTGCTATTGTTCTGTATCATTCTCCAGGTCTACACTTTTTCCTTAAGCATATATCGAAGTCTCAAAGAAAAATAAATTGTTTTTTTTATTCTTTTTTTTTTTTCAACGTTTATTTATTTTTGGGACAGAGAGAGACAGAGCATGAACGGGGGAGGGGCAGAGAGAGAGGGAGACACAGAATCGGAAACAGGCTCCAGTCTCTGAGCCATCAGCCCAGAGCCTGACGCGGGGCTCGAACTCCCGGACCGCGAGATCGTGACCTGGCTGAAGTTGGACGCTTAACCGACTGTGCCACCCAGGCGCCCCTTTAATTCTTTTTTTTTAACGTTTATTTATTATTGCAAAACAGAGAGAACAAGAGCGTGGGAGGGGCAGAGAGAAGGGGAGACACAGAATCTGAGGCAGACTCCAGGCTCTGAGCTGTCAGCACAGAGCCCGACGCAGGACTTGAACTCACAAACCGCAAGATCATGACCTGAGCCGAAGTCGGATGCTTAACTGAGCCACCCAGGTGCCCTGAAAAATAAACTGTTTAACCTGCCTTTTAAATCAGCCTAATTAATTTTAACATGGTCTCCAATTACATATGTTCAGTTGTATATTCAAATTGAAAAGATAGTGGAGATCCTGGAGATCTTCTAAGATATTGAAGCTATATCAAATATGTTTTCTTTCTTATCTTTCTCCCAAATGCTTTTCAGTTTCTAGGAATTATTTGAAATCTCTTTTCTTGGGAAGGATTAACTGCATATATGTTCAGTTCACCACTGAGACCATGATAACACTAGGAGTATATTTTAAACCTCAGTGAGATGGATTTGAAAGCCATTTACAGAGAATGGGACACCTGTTTGTAGTGTGTAAATTGTGGACCTATCTCTCAATGGAGAAATCTGTTATATACTTATTCCCATGGAAGAGCAGAGTGTAAATATTGAGATCTGAATGCTATTTCTAAAGAATCTAATTTTGTCAAATTTTGCCTTTGGGTACAGTACTCGTTTCCTTGTTCTTGGTTGTCTGTAGCTGTAGCCCTGTGACAATCACCAAATAAATCACTAAGTAGAGGGAGTCTGTCTTGATTTCTGGCTAAAGGAAATGTAGTTTCCTAAGAGGAACAGAGTGACCTCTTGCCCTTCCTACAGCTTTCCTGCTGTAGGAAGTATGGTTTCCTATAGAGGACAGAAGGTTGTCCACGCAGGGTAGGAAGTGGGGGCTGTAAGGTCAGACAGAGTCCAGGAAGTAGGGGAGGGATGTGAAGGGTATTTATCCCTGCAGATGCCAAGAAAGGACAAACTTTTCACCCATACTACAAGTTCTGAATGATGGAAACTTCTTGAAGATACTGAGAAGAGTCTTACACAAGAAGCCCTATGGAAAGTGGTTAGAGAATTTGCCAAGTGGAGCCATTTTTTAGCATCATTGAACTCCACAGTGAATCCTAAACAGTGTTGATTGGGAAGAGACCAGAGTTACTATAACCAGAGTTAGATTAAGCCAGTGGTTCTCAAAGTCTGGTTGCTAGACCAGCAGCGTCAATATGGAATTTGTTAGAAATGCACATTCTTGGAGCTCACTAGTTGGTATTTTAACGAGATCTTATTATTATTTTTTTTTAAGTTTCTTTATTTTGAGTAAGAGCACATGAGCAGGGCAAGGGCAGAGAGAGGGAGAGAGACAACCCCAAGTAGGTTCTGTGCTGTCCTTGCAGAGCATGACACGGGGCTTGACCCCACCATGATCATGAGATCATGACCTATGCCGAAATCAAGAGTCAGACGCTTAATGGATTGAGCCACCCAGGTGCCCCTCACCAGATCATTCTTATGCATGTGATCCTCAGCCTACGCTTTGAGAAACACTGTGCTAGATCTTTGAGAAGAGCAGTAATTTATTGGATTACAATTTTATCCTTGAGGAGTTCTAAGATACAGATGTGTTACTGAATTGCTGAAGATATTCACAGATATGAATCTTAATTGCTAGCAGTGAAGCTCTCTGAATATTTAATACTCATTGGTAAATTGTATAGAGATGCTTGGGATAAAGTTCTAGAAATCATGAGTTTCCTTCCTAGGTTAAAGATGCCCCCCAAAGGCCAGTTGGACAGTGTAACATTATAACACAAAACCAGTCAGATTTAAAAATTTGTTGTTATATAGTTCATGTTTTCCAAATAGTCTTTAGGAAGCCTATGTTTATAGTTATGGGGCTACATATTAAAACTTTATACAGAAAAGGAATGGATTTAATTGAGAAAATACTGGAAAAGTATATCTTTTTGCAGTCTCCAAGCCATGTGTTAGAAGCCAAAAAGGGATCAATAGTATTAAGAAAATACTGTGTCAATGTGCCTATAGGCTAGTACCCTAAGTTCACTGTTGGGGCAGGAGTAGATTTATCTAAAATGATGTATGATTTTTTACTGCATAGAATTATATAAAAATTATTTTATCTAGTTACCAGAAAAATGATTCAAGAACAAAAATTGGGGCAGGAAGCATCTCTCTCTCTCTCTCACCCTCCCCTCTTCCCTCTCCCAGTTCTCTTTGGAGACAGCCTCAGTTACCGGCTTTCTCTATGCCTCACTACCTAGGACTCAGGGCTTCTTGAAATGAATAAGAATAAAGGCAGTGACTTGTAATTGTGTCACCTATTTAGGATAGATAACTACAAAAAGAGGTAGTCCTCTTTGCAGTGTGAAAAGAAAGTGAAAAAAAAAGTGGTTAAATATCCAGTGTCTTCAGGGTGTTTTTTTTTTTTCTTGAGGGGTGTGAGGGCATGGTATCATGACATCCCCCATCAGGAATGGGGGTAAGCTCCTTTCAGGAAGCTGTTTCAAACCACCTACGGTGCTAATATTTCAGAATGAAATCTAACCCATATTTCTTCTCGATGGGAGGAACAGGTGTGGTAGAGCCCAGACTCTTTCTTTGCCCTAGAGTACTACTTTAGGAGTGGGCCCTTCTGCAGGCTTTCAGTACTGGTGTTGGCAGGAAGGAAGCAGGATAAATAAAAAGCCCTGCCCACCTGTCCATTAGGCAGTCGGTCTTCTGCCAAGTTCAGCTCTGTTTGATAAGCAGAGCATGGCTGTAGCAAGAACCCAAGAATTTGTAAAGAGGACCTAGCATCCTTGTTCTTTCAGCTGCTTCCCTCATGGAGGCCTACTGCCTGCCATCTTTCTGTACCATCCACTCCAGTGTTATTCTCAAATACGTTTTCTTGGCTGAATGCCAGCCCTATGGCTCCCACTGATAATGTGCCTTCATAGAGTAGCACAGTCCTAAATTTTGCTGCAAAGTGGCTTTTGAACATTCTGATTTCCTTAACAGTTTTTAAAGTGTAGATACAGATATGTTACCAGGCTCAGCTGATTTTTTAAAACCAGTGTTTTCTTGACTTGTGTGCAAGATGATTTAAAGTGGTACATGGATAAGCATCTTTTGAATTTTAATAGTTATGTGTCCATTTTAATATACGGTGGAAAATGTAAATTAGCCAGTCAAACCCATGATTTCATGGATATTATAAAAGTTGAGTCAGTGGTAAAGTGGATTGAAGAAAAAGTATTTAATAAATAACAAGGTGGTATGAAGATGGCAAAAATACTGAAGGTGGTACATACATGACCGAAGTTTGGGAGATACTCAGGGCTTACACTTTTTGAAATAGTCTTTAAAGCAATATACCAAATAAATTCTGAGGTTGAAATGCCATGCCATGTTGGAAGATGTGCACTGGGTGTAGCATAGATCTTTAACTACAAGTTCCTATCAAGTCAATGTACATCTCTTTTATTTAAAAAAAATTTTTTTAACGTTTATTCATTTTTTGAGAGACAGAGAGAGACGGAGCATGAGTGGGGGAGGGGCAGAGAGAGAGGGAGACATGGGATCCGAAGAAGGCTCCAGGCTCTGAACTGACAGCACAGAGCCCGACATGGGGCTCAAACTCACAGACTATGAGATCTTGACCTGAGCCGAAGTCGGATACTTAACCGACTGAGCCACCCAGGCGCCCCAATGTACATCTCTTTTAAATGGCCCTTTTAAAACATGAAGCTTATATTAATCCTTGCTAATATCATTGATACGTTTTTACTGAGTCTTTTCTAAATTATGTAAGATTTTCTATCTTTTGTAGGACATGGGTAAGAAAACCACTGTAAGACTTTGTTAAAACAGTTTGCTGTTCTTTTTTGCCACTTTTAAAAATAATAGCTTTGGGGCACCTGGCTGGCTCTATTGGTAGAGAATGCAACTTTTGATTTCCGGGTCATGAGTTCAAACCCTAAATTGGGTGTAGAGCCTACTTAAACAAAGAGCTTTGTTGAGATGTAATTTACATACCATAAAATTTAGCCTCTAAAACTGTATAATTCAGTGGCTTTTAGGATATTCACAGAGTTGTGCAGCCATCTCCTCTGTCTAATTTTCAGGTATTATCATCACTCCAAAAGATATTTTGGACTCCTAAACAATATTTTAAAATACCTGAGGTCTTTGGGGCACTTGGGTAGCTCAGTTGGTTAAGTGTCTGACTCTTGATCTTGACCCCGATCATGACCTCCCAGTTCATGGGTTCGAGCCCCATATTGGGCTCTGTGCTGACAGTGGGATTCTCTTTCTTCTCTTTCTCTGCCCCAATCCCACTCTCACTCTCTCTTGAAATAAACTTTTAAAAAATTAAAAAAAAATAAATTGAAATACCTGGAATCTTTGAATAGCTACTAGATGACTTCTGTCGGTGTGTTGTAGAGGAGCCTCATGCAGTGAGTGGGAACTGAATTTTGAGTCTCTTGTTGTCATGGATTCAAGGAGTCTGTATCTGTCATCTGTTTTTGCTAGTAAAATGTATTTTCCTATGAGCCAGAGCAGTGACTTTTTCTCCGTAGCAGAATGTTCATTAATAAACTATTTTCACAATACCTCTTTAAGTACTGAGTTTCCAAAATAGTTTCTATTTAAAAATAGTGTTTTTCAAGAATCCTAGAAGAGGAAATCTTACGGAAAAAGCTGATATTTTTGTCTATATTTTCTTTTCCGATTTCTTTATTTTTACCCTACTGAACTCTGTAACCCAGCTCTATTAATCTAGATCTTGTTTCCACTCTATGAATATTTATAGATAATAATAAATTATATTAATTCTGTTAATGGAGTTTGAAAAGTTTTGTTAACTTTTATCCTAGCACAAAAATTCCTGGGTGGTCTGATAAAACCCTCATCTTTATTAAATATTAAGCCAGTTCTTTTAATTAATTATTATTTTTTTTTTTTTTGAGAGAGAGAGAGTGAGGGGCAGAGAGAGAGAGAGAGAGAGAGAGAGAGAGAGAGAGAATGAGAGAGAATCCCAAGAGGGGCAGAGAGGGAGAGAGAGAAGCGGGGCTCACCCAAAGCAGTGCTCGAGTTCACCCACTGTGGGGCTCGAGGTCACCAACTGTGAGATCATGACCTGAGCTGAAGTTTGATGCTTAACCGACTGGGCCACCCAGGTGGCTTTTTATGTTTAAAGGCTGTATTAACTGAATTATGTCTACTAAAATGTTCAATAGTTATTTATCTTGGACCTGTAGTGTACAAAGCACTTCATGGAATAATAGCCCTTCCTTTTGCTTCTGCTAAAGTCCTACCTGATTTCAACCATTGTACTCAAATTCTGCAGTGAGGACAGCGAATGAATTTAAGCATGAGCTGGGATTATGAAGGTTTTAGAACCATTGTCGGGTGAGTAGCAGGTGAAAGAACTGAGCTTGGAAGAGAAGACTTGGGCAGTATCATGAGGGCTCTCCCAGCCATTCCGAGTTTGTCTTGTTCTGGAGAGTGGTGGGGGAAGTTGGCGTGAAAGACGCATATGTCAACAAGGCTGGTACTTCTGCCAGCTGAGGAGGCCTACAACATGGGTTTGTGTTCTCGTGTTCTAATTTCCATCCTTAAATACCTTTCCACCATCTTCCAGTTCCTAGAATACCTTGTCCAGTGTCTGATGGTAAGAATGGTTTCTGGACAGTATTTTGGCTATTCATGGATATATGGAATGTTACATTATTACATGAATGCATGATTTTATCTTCAACACATAGAATACAAACATGTAGCTTTGTTTGGTATAATGCAGTTTTATGTAGTTGTGTTATTAGGTCAGGATTTAAATTTACTTTGCATTTGGTGTATGAGGAAGATTTTGTTGTTCCTTGAAATGTAGGATCTATAGAATAGTATAAACCCCCTTGCCCATAAACAACAGAATATGGTGTTGTTTAAGAGTGGTGGGGAAGACTCTGGTAACAGCGGGTGTCCATGTTTGTATGGGGATATGGGGATAGTTCTTGACCTGTTTCACTGTTGCTTGTGTCATTCAACTTACAGGGTTAGGATCCAATGAGCTTTGCTGCGCTTGAAATGGGTATTTTTGATCTAGGCTTGGACTGTACTTGAGGTAATACAGTGTAGTGCTGATCTAGGGTCTAGAGCCAGACCATAAGAATCTAAATTTCAACTATGGCATCTAATAACTGTGAACTTAAGGAAGTTATCTTAACCTCTCTGGGCTTCAGTTTACTCATCTGTAAAATGGAGATAATGGACCTCACTGGATAGTGAGGAGTAAATGAAATTATGTATTTAATATGCCTTGCTTATCTCATAGCAAGCACCCAATAGATGTTAGATGCAGTTGCTAATTGTTATTCATACCGGGATATAAAGGTCAAGCAAAAATGAACTATTGGGACTTCATCAAGATAAAAAGCTTCTGCACTGCAAAGGAGACAATCAAAAAAACTAAAAGGCAGCCGACGGGATGGGAGAAGACACTTGCAAACATATTGGATAAAGGGTTATTATCCAAAGATCTATAAAAAACTAACCAAACTCAACACATGAAAAACAAATAATCCAGTGAAGAAATGGGCAGAAGACATGAATAGACACTTTTCCAAAGAAGACAGCCAGATGGCCAACTGACACATGAAAAAATGCTCAACATCACTCATCATCAGGGAAATACAAATCAAAACCACCTTGAGATACCACCTCACACCGGTCAGAGTGGCTAAAATTAACTCAGGAAACATCAGATGCTAGTGAGGATGTGGAGAAATGGGAGCCCTCTTGCACTGTTGGGAATGCAAACTGGTGTAGCCGCTCTAGAAAACAGTGTGGAGGTTCCTCAAAAAATTAAAAATAGAACTACCTTACAACCCAGCAATTGCACTATTAGGAATTTATCCAAAGGATACAGGAGTGCTGATTCATAGGGGCACGTATACCCCCAATGTTTATAGCAGCACTTTGAACAATAGCCAAATCATGGAAAGAGCCCAAATGTCCATCAACTGATGAATGGATAAAGAAGATGTGGTTTGTATATATCCTGCCATTTGCAATGACGTGGATGGAACTGGAAGGTATTCTGCTGAGTGAAATAAGTCAGTCAGAGAAAGATATCCTATGTTTTCACTCATATGTGGAACTTGAGAAACTGAACAGAAGACCATGGGGGAAGAGAAGGGGAAAAAAATAGTTTCAAACAGAGAGGGAGGCAAACCCATAAAAGACTCTTAAATACAGAGAACAAACTGAGGGTTGATGGGGGTGGGGGAAGAGGGGAAAATGGGTGATGGGCACTGAGGAGGGCACTTGTTGGGATGAGCACTGGGTGGTGTATGTAAGCGATGAATCATGGGAATCTACCCCCGAAACCAAGAGCATACTGTATGCAATGTGTGTTAGCTAACTTGACCATAAATTATATTAAGAAAAATAAAGAGAAAATTAAAAAGATAAAAATAAAAAGAGGTGGTTGGGGATGTGAATTCTGGATTGGTTGATTTGCATATCGGCTAGCCCTGGAAAGACTTGTCTGTCTGGGGGCAGCAGGGCCCCAAGATGTCAAAGCATCATCAAATACAAAAAATGAAAACCATGATTAACAGATCTCCTGTCTGGTAGACCTGTGCTTTTATCACAGAAGGGACTCTTTCAGCAGCGTTTTACTGAGTGATACAAAACATGGTAACGTGGCTCCCCGACCTTCAGGAACTTACAGTCTAGCTTAATAGAGAAAGCCTGCACGCATCAGTGACTGGTCATGCAGGGCACAAGGTTATGCACTGGGGAGATCTCCAGAGTGTCCTGGAAGTTCAGTGGAAGGGGAGACAGAGTGTCCTGGAAGCAGTAGAGGGCAGTGGTTAGGAGGATGGGCTGCTGGGTTCATCCGGCTTTGTCATTTATTCACTGTCTGGTTTTGAGCGAGTTACTTAATCCGCATGTTTTAGTTTCCTCATCTGTAAAATGAGTTTAATAATAATAGTACTCATCTCATAGAGTTACTTGAGGAGTAAATTAGTTAATACATGACAAATGCTTAGAACAAAACCTAGCTCTTAACAAGTATTCAGTGTTAGCTGTTGGTAGAGCTGTGGGGGAAAGTTTGATTGAGTAGATAGAATTGATTATTTACCATAAAGAGAAGAGAGAAGGGAAGTGTTCCTTTTTGGGGGGCGTGGGTTGGTGGGTGACTGGAAGGGAGCCTGACAGTTCAGGAAATGAGAGGTTATAGTCTGGTAGGATAAGACTGAAAAAATAGGTTGGTAAGAGTTTTGAATGCCAAGGAGTTTGCATTTTTCTTTAATAGAAATTCATTCAAGGTGCTTTTTTTTTTTTTTTTTTAGTAGAGCCAGGATATTAAATTCACACTTCAAGAATCAGTCGTGGTAAGTATGGTTTTAGAGAGAGGAGAGGCTTGGTACAGAGTGTATGAGTCAGAATAGGTTAAGTTAGCATAGTAACAAATAACTCTAAAATCTTTGTGGTTTTAACACAAGGTAAAGGTATGTTTCCTGCTAATGCTGCATGTCTATCACAGCTCAACTGGGGACTCTACTTATAATCATCCAGGCTGACAGAATAGCCACCCTCTCATGTTTTGTTTGCCCAAAGAGAGAAGAGAGCACTCTGGAAGGTCATGCACTAGCAATTAAATATTAGGCCTGGAAGTGACACTCATGCTTCCATTTATAACTTATTGGCTAGAACTAGATGGCAGTCACAGGCTACCAGAAATTGCAGTCCTTGTATGTATGAGGATTAGGGACTGGGGAAGAAGAACTGGAAATATTTGTAAATAGCACTAATGACTGCTCACCACCTATGGAGACTCATTTAGAGGGTTGTTGTATAATAGTTCAAGTGTGTGGTCTTAGTGTATGGATTAGAGTTGTCCCAGGCAATGTGGAGAAGAGCTAGATAAAAGAAAGAATTTGAAGGAGTAGAATTTAAAGGTTGATAATTGATTGGGTAGAGTTACAAAGGAGGGAGGAGTCAAGATGAGGCAGAACTCTTAGACCCAGTGGAATGTGATGCTGCCATAGCAGACAGAAGTGTGGAAGTTGGTATGTGTTAGGGAATGGTAGGGGCCCAGTCCATGCCCTGCAGGCCTCTGGAGCGATACTCCTTAAGGAGTAGTCTGCCAGCCAGTGCTCAAATAGAGAGTAATCATTTAAAAACTATTATAGTGGGGTGCCTGGGTGGCTCAGTCAGTTGAGTGTCCCACTCTTGATTTCAGCTCAGGTCATGATTTCATGGTCCTGAGATTGAGCCCCATGTCAACACGGATGCTGCTTGGATTTCTCTCTCTCTCTCTCTCTCTCTCTCTCTGCCCTTCCCCCTCTCGTTCTCTGTCTCTGTCTCTCTCTCTCTCTCTCTCTCTCTCTCAATAAATAAACATTAAAAAAACTATTATAGTAATTATTTTCTTCTTTCCCATGTTATGGTTTATTCTGGTTGTGCTTATGTTAAATCTGATGATAAAATAATCAGGGCTTGTGTTTTGTAGGGTTTTTTTCCTTTTTGTGATTTGTTTTCATTATGTTTTACAAAAGTGTTGACCTGTAATGGGAAAAAATAACTAGCCCTTCGCCACAGATAGTTTGAGAAGTATTGCTTTGAAGGTAAGGACAGGGACTTAAAGACAGAGCTGGAGGTAAGGAGCTGAGTCCTTTCCATAGGGAGGTTAGTTGAGTACCAGAGATGTGAGCAAAAGACAGATTCCAGAATGAGAAGAGGGCCCAGGACTGTGAGCCTGGGGGACATCCAATGTCTGAGAGCAGAGGTGTAAGAGGGGGTGTAGACAGTATAGTCTCCTAGGAATCATTGGAGGTGATGGGAGATTAGTAGTGACAGATGCCACAGAGAGTCAAGGGAAAGGACTGAGGTCAAGCTAGATTTGACAAGAAGAAAATCCCTGTGAATGTTTAAAAATAAACTTTTAGTGAAGTGGCATGGTCAGATACCAGATTTCAACATTGTAAGAAATGTGTGATCATAAAATAGAAGAGGGTATGGGCTATTGGCTGGGAAAGTTTGATAGTAAGACAGAGGCAAAAGCTAGAATGGTACTGTTGGGCCAAGTAAGGGAAAACATATTTTGCTGTTACTGTTTTTTGTTATTGTTGTTGTTTTGTTTTGTTTTGTTTTGTTTGCTGTAGGAGAACCTGAGCAGCTTTAAAGGCTCCTATCAGCTGGGAGGTGGGAGAGTAGATGTGGGAAGGAAGGAGGTGGTGGCCGTGTTCATGGCAGGAGCAGGAGTGGAGAGCAGAGGTCATGAGTGAGCCTGGGGGGTGGGAATGGGCTCTGCCTGAACAGGAATGGAGAATAACCCAGTAACTGCTGGTAGATGGCAAACTAAGGGTGGTTAGCAGGAGAAATGGATGGGAACTCGCAAGTCTCTGTGGCTTCAAAACCAGATAATGCATGGTAGGGCATTACAGGGGTGAAACACTGATGTGGTCCGAGTTCAGTGAGCAGGGACTCAGAAGCCCTGGTGAGAGCATTGGTGAAATGGCTCGAAACAGCATGGGTCCAGCCTGGGAAATTCAGCTTCATACTCCAATCACTGCTCAGTAAATAGGAGCTACTGAGAGACAGAGTCCTGGGGAGATGGGGAGTGGGTGTCGTATAATCCCCAACATGGTTCAAAGAAGAATAAAAATGTGGTAAGAAATGGACTTAACATAAAATTATTTAATTAAACTTACATCTGATATTTAGAAACACAATTGTTATTCATTAAAAGTATGAAAAAATACAAGTATGTTTTAGGTACTGTAAACATTATAATATTTGAAATTATAATATTTGAATTATATAAAATTTGAAATTCAAATATTGAAATATTTGAAATATAATATTTGTAAACATTGAAATATTTGAATACCTTAAAACCCTCTACCTGTCAAAATCATCTGTTAATTAATTTCTCATTTTCATGGACTTCTCTCTTCTTTTAAGTATTAGAATGGGGGAGGGGCGCCTGGGTGGCTCAGTTGGTTAAATATCTGACTCTTGATTTGGCTCAGGTCGTGATCTCATGGTTTGTGGGTTCGAGCTCCACATCAGGCTCTGTGCTGCTAGCACAGAGCCTGCTTGGGATTCTCTCTCTCTATTCCTCCCCTGCTTGTGCTCTCTCTCTCTCTCTCAAAAAAAAAAAACCCAAAACAAAACGAAAAACACAACAACACCAAAAACAACAACAACAAAAAAACAACTTAAAAAAAAGTATTAGAACGGGACAAGAGCTGGGCAGAGATGCAGTGTCTGTTGTTTGTCCTCACCCCTCCCTTCCCTGACCTAATTTTGCTCCCTTCATACTCCTGTACCCAGTTCTAGGTTTTCCCCTCACCTTTGCGGTTTTCTATGATGGGCTTCTGTTTGGTTTTACCTGTGACATTAACACATGGTGGCATGCCGTGGTTACTCTGTAGGATTGCCCTGCAGTAGAGGGCAAGAACACTCTGGAGTCCAACTACTTGAGTTCAAATCTTGGTAATCTTGGACACTTAGCTTCTCCCCACATCATTTCCTCATCTGTAAAAGGGGATAGTAAGAATAAAAAAGATTTCCAGGGATTAGGAGAGTGTCAGATACATAGTAAGCACTCAGTAAACATCAATTATTTCTTCTTCTAGCTAGATTGTCTCTAACAGATGTTTTCATTGCTTTTCGCTAGTGTCCAGTTTTTCATAAAGGCACTTAAAAAAAAACCTGACAAATCATGGTCTTTGCCTCTGGATAATGGAGAGTTGTCTGTATATGTTAGTAGGTCTTGTGCCATCAGCAAGACGGCAAAGAGCACGGGAAAGAGGAAGGATAAAGGGATTCTGTGAGGACAAAGTCAGCTTGTCTGGAGAGGCGTATCCACAACAGGCCACGCTATGATTGATGAGTTCTTTGTTGTGTTCTATTGACATGTCTAACAGTTTTGACACAGAAAAGCTGTTTTCTAGTTTTAAAGTTTAGATGTTTATATGAAACCTTTAATTGTTGTTAGTGCCAGGAACAAATCAGTGTTGATGAAGATACATCTCCTAAGGAGGAATGAGATGTTGCAGTTTAGCAGGTAAAGAACTTTTCCAGTGCCTTTGCTGGTCAGTATGACTTCTTCAAAAAGGAGTAGAAAAGTGAAATTTCTATTTTCTGTAACTGTAATGTGTTCTCCTAGGAATCCTTTTGCGATCACTCTGCTATAATTTAGTTTAAGTGGCACTTTTAGAAAACTGGAACAAGTTCTACTTTGCAAGCAAGTAGCAATCAAAGGGATAAATTCTTTTCTCTTTGAAAATAGAGTGAAATCACTTCCAATCTGATCTTTGCAACCCAATGCCTGCTGATACTGTGAGCATAAACACATCAGGCACCAGAGAGGAATGGCATCTGGATGCTGAGATGGGATCAGAATAGCCAGAATAAACACAAGCTGCCGTCAGGGAAGCTGAATTCCATCATATCACATCATGTTCAAACATAATTCAGGGTAGTCATGTACTGATGTGAGTAAAATCAGTTTTTGTTTTCTGTTTTCACATGTTAGACCTCTCTCCCTCCCCCTCCCCCGCCCCCGCCCCCCCGCTCGCCCGCCCCGACTGGTTATAATATATAAATCAAGCCACAGCTGACAGTGATTTGCTTTCTTTATCCGGAAAAAGGCCTTTGACTCTAGTTCTGACTTGGCCTCACTGCGCTGATCTTCATCACAGGCACTTTCTTTAATTCCCACAACAACCTTAACTCCAGTTGTTGTGTGTTTTTCCCCACATATACATATCACAATAGCTCTTTCATTGCAGGATCACAAATTATATGCAGTCACCCTTATATGCTTCATGAAAGCAGTAAATTTAAAGAAAAGAGAGTCTATTTAAAACTTGAGACCAGAGACCATAGTTTATCTTATTTACAGTTTGGTTTAAAGATTGGTATTTAATCTTTATTAAATCATACATATCATACCACATGGTAATCCTGAAAAGTGCTACATATTTTTATTTATAGTTAAGGGAATAAAGCAAAATCCCCTTTTCAGTATGTTATCTTGCATTATTTACTCAGTGATAAATGACATTGCCTCACAGGTATGAGTTTTGCAATGAAAGACCCTATTGTAGCATATATTTATACCCCGGGCGGGGTGGGGGTGCAGTGCAGGCTGTTAGAATTAGGGTTCCAGAGGGAATTTAAACTCTGAATATCCTGGTACTTTGTTCAGTTAAAACATATAGCTTAATGTTGTTTTAACAGTGCATTTTTACTTGAAGTAGAAGAAAAATAAAAAGAAATGAACAAAAGGGGAAAGCTTAATGTTAAAACGCTGGAAACCAAATAAAGTGACTGAAGGCATATTGGCATATCCTAAACTCAAAGATCAAAACTGTACCAGAGATAATGGTGATTATCTGATTGGCTTGTTTCTGCTGTTTAAAAATAACTTCAACTTTGAAAGTTTATTAACTGTTTAAGGCATCAGTGAACCATTGCTATCAAAGGTATTAAAATGAGCAGCTGAAAGAAGAGTTCTGAGGGGCCAGACACTTTAATAGCTACTCAAACTTTTGGGTAGAAAACCTGCTCCATGCTATGTCAACTTGTCCGTGATTCATGAGCATTTCTACTGAGGAAGGAAAGAGCCAGATATTTTGGAGAGAGGGTTAGTCTTTTAGAGTATACATTTGTCTTTAAATACAAAGAATTAAAAATTTAAAAGTAAATAAGAGGAAATACCAATTTTAAATAAAGTAGAAATTGGTCCAGGCCCCCTTTATTCAGAAGTTTGGATAATTTAAGTGGAAATGGGCTGCCGTCATGCTAAGCACAAAAACAAGAGCTTCCTAGCAAATTGTTCTTATAAAATAAATAGTATTTTAGGACTAATATATTTGAGGCAAATGTGCTTCCCCAAATTCATTAAACACTTACAAGATATCATTCCATTGTTTTCTGAGCTACCATGATTTCTGATAAGTGTTATTCTGATGAGAGGCCAGATGTCATTTGTGTCATTTTCCTCCTGTATGTAATATCATTTTATTCTGGCTAGTTTCAAGATTTTTTTCCTTATTTTTGGTTTTTAGCAGTTTGTGTCACACCTAGCTGTGGTTTCCTTTGCATTTATCTTGCTTGAGTTCTCAGATTCTTGAATCTTTAGATTTATATCTCTCACCAAATTTGGAAAATTTTAACTATTCTAAAAATAAATGGTTTCTTTTGTGATACTTTCAGATTTACCAGAAGATTTGCAAAGATACTATAGAGTTCCCATATATGTATCACCCAGCTTCCCATAATCTTACATAATCATGGTGTATTTGTTAAATTATAAAAGTAAATTGGCACAATGCCACTAATAACTACAGTTTTCCCACTAGTGTCCTTTTTTATTTTCTTCTTTTCCTATTTTGGGATCCAGTCTAAGATACTACATTACATTTTATCATCATACCCTAAGCCTCCTTCAATCTGTAGCAGTTTTCCAGATTTTACTCACTTTTCATTGTGTTGACAATTTTGAAGAATACTGGACAAATATTTTTTAGAATGTCCTTCAGTGTGGCTTTGTCAGATGTTTTATAATACTTAAACTGAGCTTATGGATTTGGGGAAGAATACTACAGAGGTCAGGTGCCCTTCTCAATGATTGAATCATGGGATGGGATAATGATACCAGAATGACTTATCACTGGTGATAACTAACCTCGATAATGTGGTTAAGTTTATGTCTGCCACATTTCTCTACTCTAAACTTCGTAGTTCTTCTTTTCCATTCTCTATTCTTTGGAAGTGAGTCACTAAGCGAAGCTCATACTCAAGGGGAAGGAAATTAAGCCTTACCCCTGCCTTTTGGAAGAGGTAGTATCAATTTCTGTTATTTGGAATTATTTAAGGAAGATGTTCCCTTCTTCCCCATTTATCAATCATTTGTTTTTATCAGAATTGAGTTATAGGTGTTTATTTTATTCTTTGGGTTCTAATCCAATACTGTCAGTATTTATTTTCCTGCTCAGATTGTTCTACTTTTGGCTATTGGAAGCTCCTGCAGTTAGTTCCTGTGTCCTTTTGAGATGCCCATTCTCCCCCACCCACTGCCTTTTTTTTTTTTTTTTTTTTTTTTAAGCTTTCTTACTTTTGGGATCTATATGATGCTGTAGGCTCATCTTCTGTTTTTCCTGCCCCAGTCCTAGAATCAGCCCTTCCTCCTAGGAGTTCCTTTCATTGGAAAATGGTATTTAGGAACCGTAATCTGGGTGCTGGTTGTTGTCACTGCTCATTATTTTTTAATGTATTCTTTGCTGTAGCATTCTTATTCACCTGTTCTTCTTGGACTTCAGTTCTATATATGTTAAATCTTTGACCCAAAGTACCTGGGACTCTGTTCACTGGTTCATATTTTTTCTCCCTGGTCTTCAGATTGCTAATAATAATATTTGCTATATAAATATTGCCATATAAATATTTTTGCTATATAAATATTTTCAAGATTACTTATTCTTCTATAATCTCTGTTAAACTTCAGTGGATTTTTTATTTCAGATATAGTATTTTTCAGTTCTTAGAATTTCCTTTTTTTTTTTTTTTTTTAAGTAATTTCTTTTTCTCTGCTGAGTGTACCTTAGTTCATTCATTATGGTATTTGTGTCCTTAATTATGATACTAATAACTGCTTTAAAGTCCTTGTTGGCTGTTTCTAGCATTCTAATATTTGGGTCCACTCATGTCAGTTTCCATTTGATTGCTTTTTAAGTGTGGGTCATATTTTCCTGTTTCTTTTTGTGTTTAGTAATTTTGGATTTTATCTTGGACATTGTGATTGATACTTTAGTAGAAACTGGATTTATGTTCCTCTGAAGAGTATTAATGTTTTGTATTTGTATTAGGAAGCAATTAACTTGGCTGAACTTAAACTTTCAACTTTGCCTTCCCTGAAGTGGGCAGCAGCAGAAATCTTACTTCAGTTCATTTAGCCATACTTGGACTATTTGGTCTGCCTCTAAATGCATGGTTCAGGGGTTCCATAGAAAATTAGGCAGTATATATGCAGAATATGGGCCTCATACCTTTTCTGAAGTTTTTCTTCTTTACTTTCCAGGTACTGAGTCAGTCCTGAACTCTGTTTTCTGATTTTTTAGCCAGTAAGGTTGCAGGTTTCAGTCTGAATTTTAGTAGTATAGTGCCAAGTAGGGCCTGCCCTCAGATGAAAAGCAATAACCCAGGAAACTCAGTGCCATTCCCTTCTCCCAAGTGTTAACTCCCTACAGTTTCTGTCAGCTTTCTGTTCATTCTCATGTACCTTCAGATTTTTGTTGTTGTCTAGAGTTTACGAGTGCTATCAATAAGAGGATTGGTTTGATACAAGCTACTCTGCTATTACCAGAAGTGGTACTCTCTTTCATTTAAGAGGAAGAACAATATTAATTAAACAATCAAACAAAAAATGTAAAATGAAAACTATAGTGCTATAAAGAAGTATACAGTGCTATGAGATCTAATAATAGGGAAATTGGCTTAATCGGTGAGGTCTGGAAAGTTTTCCTTGAGGACATGGTTGGGAGAGAGAAAAAGTTAATAAAGAGAATAGAAGAGGATTCCACATAGTTGTTGAATGAATGAGCAATATACTCCAGCGTTCTTTGCATCTTGGCTTCTTTCTTTGCATGTATTCTTATCCCTTCAGTCTTTAATCATCTCTCTAGGCTTCTGTGATGATGAAAGGGAATCTGTCGCTATGGTGCCTAGAAAGTTATACAGCAAACCATGGCCTGCATGAAAACTTCTTAAGCCAGGGGACTTGTGGCTGTGGACCATTTAATTGGTAAAGTGGATTTCGTGGGTTTCTGGTCAGTATGATGAACTGAATTATGAGGAATCTGCCCCCCCCCTTTAAGTATTTAGAAATGCTGGGGGCATCTGAGTGGCTCAGTTGGTTAAGCGTCCGACTCTTTATCTGAGCTCAGGTTGTGATCTCAGGGTTGTGAGTTCAAGCCCCGTGTTGGGCTTCATGCTGGGTGTGGAGCCTACTTAAAAAACAACAATAACAAACAAAAAACTTACCAAGTATTTAGAAATGCTGGACAAAGTATAACAACACACACACACACGCACATGCAGATTCACAACCAAGAAAGAGTTATCCTAGTTAACCAAAATGGAGAGGGAAAGTGTAGGCTTAATCGCAAGGGGGTTGGATCCTGATACATACCAAGGAAGAGGTGCTTGGCCATAGACCTAGTACCTGTGGAGAACTGAAACTGAGATACCTGTATAAAGCCAGAAGCCATGAAGGGGCAAATGGAGAAAGAAAATTCCATTACACTGTCTCAATAGAGAGGCAAGGAAAATTTCTGTCTACTTGGCGTTATACATGGAAAGAATTCCTCAGACTAAAGGAGCACACTGAATCTTGAGCAAGCCATATAAAAATAAATTCACATTTAAATACATCAAATGAGACAATAGAACATCAAAGATAATGAAAAAGTATAAAAGCTACTAGGGAGAAAAAAACAGATACATATCAAGAAATGCAGATTAATATCAAATGCCTTATCAGCACAAAGAAATGTCAGAATATAGTATAGTAATATGTTCAAAGTACTAAGTGAAAATAACTATCAGCATAAAATCTATACTTAGTTAAGTGATCATTCAATAGTGAGGATATAATAATGACATTTTCAAACACATGGATGTTGAAAGTTTACTACTCATGGACTCCTGAAAGAATTACTAAAGACATACTTAAGTAACAAGGAAATTGTGGCAGAGTGTATTTTCCCAAAATGGCCATAACAGTGTCTACCTTCTCACAGGCCACTCTGCAGTATGACCTAGCCACTCTCCCATCAAGACATGAAGTTGAGTTCCCTCTCCTTGAATCTGGACTAGCTTAGCTATACAACTCTTTTTGAAACCAATAGGATATGGTAGAGTGATACCACAGTGACTTTTGAGGCTAGGTCAGAAAAGGTCATTCAGCTTTCAACTGGTCCTTTGGGACACGTGCTCTGAGGCCCACCAGTTGCCATATAAGTTGTCCAGCTCTTCTGAAACCTCTATGTTAGATGGGCTGTGTATGACTGCTCCTGGTCATCAGAGCCCCCAGATGAGCCATTCTCTTACCACTGAGTGCCGTAGTCATTTTCAGAAGATACAGAAAATGGCCCAGCTGAGTGTTACCCAAATTCCTGACCCACAGAACAGAATCAAATGGTTGCTTTTTGAAGCCACAAAGTCTTGAGTTAATTTTTCAGGTAGCAATAGCAACTGGGACAAAATTGAACCCTGACAGGATGAATGGAATGCATAAATCAGTCATGAGTAAGGAATCTGGTAAACAAATACAAGTAAGTATTAACTTTTTTTTTTTTTTTCTAAGTTGGATGAGGGTTGTTAAAGATGTGATATTGGGCTGCCTGGGTGGTTCATTCAGTTAAGCGTCTGACTCTTGACTTCAGTTCAGGTCATGATCTCATAGTTCATGAGTTTGAGCCCAATGTTGGGCTCTGCACTGGTAGTACTGAGGCTGCTTGGTATTTTCCCTTGCCTCCCAGTCTCTCTCTGCCCCTTCCCCTCTTGCGTGTATGCCCTCTCAAAATAAATAAACTTAAAAAAAACCACAATGTGATATTAAGACATTAGCAACAATAATGTGGGAGCTGATAGAGAGTGGGGAAGAGGAGAGACTGAGGGTAAAACTTTCTAGGGTCTTATTATTTAGAAGACTACTAGAGATTGACTTTAAGTAGGCATGTTAAAGAAATAGATTGTATAACTTATGAAACAGTAGAGGGAAAAAATATTTCAGAAAAAATGCAGAAAAAGCAGAAAGTAAAAGCTAAGTAGCAAAGAAATCATGGTAGATAGAAGACACAAAATAGGGGCACCTGGGTGGCTCAGTCAGTTAAGCCTCTGGCTTTGGCTCAGGTCATGATCTTACAGTTCGTGAGTTCGAGTCCTGTGTCATGCTCTGTGCTGACCGCTCAGAGCCTGGAGCCTGCTTGGGATTTTGTGTCCTCCTCTGTCTCTGCTCCTCCCATGCTCACGATCCTTTTCTCTCTCTCTCTCAAAAATAAATAAACATTTAAAAAAAGAAAGAAAGAAAGAAAGAAAGAAAGAAAGAAAGAAAGAAAACACAAAATAAATTGGTTGAGATGAGATCAGTGCTGTTATAGCAGTAATCATGATAAATGTAAGTAAATTAACCTCAGTTATTAAAAATGATAATTATATGTTTTAAATACAGCCAACTGTTGCTTTGAAAGGATACTCAAGGCAAAACAACCCAGAGCAGTTAACAATAAAAATAAAGAGATAGAAAAGATGTATCAGTTAAAAACAAACCAAAAGAAAGTTGGTGTGGCAATACTAATCTGAGGCCAAATGGAATTTCTAGGTGTTTCACCCAGGGAACACTTGCACCAGGAGACCTATATAGGGATGTTCATTGTAGCATGGTGTATAATAATGACAAATTTAAAAGGATTTAAGTATCAGTAGGGAAATGTGTAGATAAATTGTAGAATATTCATATAGGGACACTAAGCAGCATTTACAAGACATGAGCCAGATTTATGTGCATCTACATGGCTGTATTTCAAAACCACTGAGTGAAAGAAATAAGTTACAGAGTAATATGTCAGTGTGACATTTGTAAATACAAAATAATACATTTGTGCTTCTAAGATTCCTTCTAATTCTGAAATTATTTTATCAAATTTCACAGCAATAAGCTATGTTCCTATGATTATATGCATTTGAGTGTCTGAGGAACTGTGCCCAGAAACAGTATACTTCAGCAAGTAAACTGGCTGTCATTAAGAGCAATCACTGTATTCTACAGAAGGAACACACTTGGAATAGCAGAAAGCTATCTTCCTCTGAACAAGTAGTCTGTAGAATGAAATATTTTGTAACCACTCATAGTGTGCTCAGTGGTATACGGTAAATTTCTCCTTTTCCCTTGACTTGCTTACAAGGAAAGAGATGTGGCATAAAGAGGGACAGGTATGAGAAGAAAAAGTGAGAACCATTTGGAGAAAGATGTTTTTTAAGCCATAGCTTTCTTTTTTTTTTTTTAATTTTTTTTTTCAACGTTTATTTATTTTTGGGACAGAGAGAGACAGAGCATGAACGGGGGAGGGGCAGAGAGAGAGGGAGACACAGAATCGGAAACAGGCTCCAGGCTCTGAGCCATCAGCCCAGAGCCCGACGCGGGGCTCGAACTCACAGACCGCGAGATCGTGACCTGGTTGAAGTCGGACGCTCAACCGACTGCGCCACCCAGGCGCCCCTAAGCCATAGCTTTCTACTAGAACCTATGCAAGCCAGAATCCCTGCTCTGTAGATAGCTAGACATAGAAGTCATAAATGACCTCAGATGTCAATTCCACAGATATTTGCTGAGAACCTACTGTGTACGTTCTACTCAACGTGGCCATGCATACAAAGATGAATCAGGAATCTCTAGTTGTTTTTAGACCATGGAAGGGTAGAGGTAACTGCAGAATGAGGCAGGATAAGGGAAGGGTCATGAGGATCACACATGTGGCTTTGTAGCTTGAAAGGAGAGTGAAATTATTTTCTTTAGAGGTATCTGGAATGGCTCTACAGAGGCTATTTTACACATTTGTAGGTGTGTGCACTTCTGTTTGGCGAGTGAAAGTGGCAGGGCAGTTTCTTCAGTGTGCCATAACTGTTTAGTATTTGATCCTCTCTTTTGCCCCCTCCTCCCACCTTGCTCAAGAAAAATATTGCTGTATGTTAATCCTTTTGAAGTCTTTAATGGTGTTGCTAAGACAATCATTTAAGCGTTTAAAATACATACCACGCAGTACACTTATTTTAGAGGCAGCAGTGGTTAGCCACTGGAAACTAACCATTGGGTTTGATAAAGGGGGGAATTTTATATGTTATGGCTTATGACAGAGAATGGAAAAATGCTTCAGTGAGACAAACTGGCATTTTAAATTGGAGCACAATAATAGCAAAAAGTGCTGAAGTCAACAGACTGCTTAGAAATATGGTTACTATTTGCTGAGAGAAGCCTTACAAGGTGGCCACGTACTCGCATTTGCAACCACAGTTAGTTCAGTTCTTCCCTAAACGTGGGGCTGTGACCCTGATTGACATCAGTGAGAGTTGTGAACTTGTCGAGAAAGGAGATTCAGGTCATCTAAGAATCCAAGGCAAGGAGGAAATAGGTGTAATAAGCAGCGAGTTTAACGGACTTACATACATATTGTACACAGCTTAGGTTGGAAACCATGCAGAGGTGACCGTGATCTTCTGAATCTTCTGGGGCTGGCCTAAAAATTCTCCTTTCCCCACAAAGCTATTACGGTATGAAATGAGTCTAGTCCATATGACTTGAAGGATAGGAAAGGGAGCATGGGAATACAGAAGACAGTCTTAGGAGGTGACATTTGATTTATGACTTGGACAACATAAAGAAAATGGCCACAAGAGCTGGAGGATGAGAATTGCAAGGGAAAGAATTGGCAAGGAGAAAAGCATCAGAAATGAGTGACCTTGGCACATTGCTTTACCTCTCTGGGCCTCATTGTCATGATTTGTAGAACTAGACAGTTGCACTAAGCCCTAAGGAATCTGTCAGTTCTAGAATGCAAAGAAATAAAAACTTAGTTAACATAGGCAGCAGGGTCGAGTGTTTTTGTTTGTTTTTATTTTTTTCCAGTTTAATTGATGTAATTGACATACAACATTGTATTAGGTTAAGGTGTATAACATAGTGTTTTGATATGGATATATTGCAATGTTTGTTTTTGAAGATGGCAGCCCCTGGGAGTGTTTGAAACATTGGGAATAGGATAGAAACACTGAGAGGAAGAAGATGTTGGCAAGAGAAAAACATTTTTTGTCAAATGTAAGAAGATTCCAAATTAGTAGGAGGAGATAGAGTTTGAGGGAAAGCTTCTTATTTCTGATATTTCCTGTCTTGTGAAGGGTGCTTAATTACTGTAAAATTCTTGATCACTTTGCTCCTTCCCTCTTAAAGGAGGTGGAGCGGGAAGAAGAAATCGAGCATGTTCTGTTCCTTTGAGTTCCTCCCTTTTGCTTTTGGGCCAGCAGTCCTGACCTTGGATGGCTATTCTCCTTACTTCTCCAGGCCCTAATTCTTACCTGGAGAGGGTACCTTTTGTGGGAGCTTTGACCTGATCCAGTGTTTCCTGTGACCCTGGGGGTAAATCTGTTGAATTTTGGGATTGAGTTTTCAGGTACCTTTGGCTCCCACATTAAACCATATTCTCCAGTTTAACCTCCACCTGTAATAATAGTGATATTTTGGTATCCCTCTGCCATATCCTCATCTTATATTTCAGTGTGTTCAGAATTTCAGTGGGCAAGAAGAGTGCTATTCATTTGGCCCTTTCATACCCCAGAAGCTAGGATTCAAGGGGAAAGGAATTAGCTTTGGGGAGAAGGGATATTGTTGTTTTCTTTGAGTCAAAAAGGAGAAGGCAATAGTTGTGAAGAACTACAGATACTTGAGCCATGAGGGAGTTTCAGAGATTTGAAATAATCTCAGTAAAGTGGGAGGCCAAATAATTAGCTGAGAATGAGTCAGCAGGCATGGAACTGGAGAGTTAAAAGAAGAAACGATTTAGAACTGCAGCTATGGGGAGTGTACTCAAGAATCCAAGGAAGAGAAGCAAATGATTCCAGTTAGGGTGACAAGGTGATGTTAACAGGCTTGGATGGATGGGATTCTCAGGCTGCCTTATTATCGGCCACCAGGGACAAAAGTGGTGACAACTGCTCTATAGAATACATTTTATTCTTAAATTATATTAATTTTTACAAGTAAATGAAAGGATCTATTAGGGTTAGACTATGAATTATTCTTTACATGACAAGTTCAATTGCTTTCATGCAGAAAAGAAAACACTGTCTTCCTCCTTTGGCCTATTGATTCTTCTAGAGCCCAGGCGAGTGCCAACTTCTTTATAAAGTAATCTCAAAATATTCTTTGCATCCCTGATTTCTCTCCGTTCCTATTACTTTTAAAGTCAAACTGTATATTGCCACATACAGTTTGGTGAAGAGTGGGAGAATAGAGAGTAAGGAAGGATTTCAGGAGGTGATTGCACTTGAACTGGGTGTGGAGACAGAATGGAATTTGGCAGGTGGCTATGGGAACACTCCAGGTATGGCCACTGCCTAGTCGAAAGAGCAGGTCATATTTAGGGACAGACTGTTGAGCAGGCCCTTTGGCTAGAGGACACGGATGCAAAGGGAGTATGGTCTCCATGCCGGGAAAATAGCTTGAAACCAGATTGGACAAGGATGCAGGAAGCCAGGTTTTCCACCCCCCTCCCTGCTTAGGGTAGGTAGGATTTTCCTGAGGAAGTAGCCTGTGGAGAGGTAGAAAATGAAAATTCAATAGGTTTGGTTTCTGGAATGAGATTCTAAAAGGAAGGAAATAAGAGTCTAGTAGACAGGCAGATAAAATCTGAGGGGAAGTGAGGAGGAGTTAAACAGAATAAAAAGGGAGGGTTCAGTTTTACTTGAAAAGTCAAGCAAGCAATGTTGTTTTGTAGTTGATACAAGAATACCTCCTGATATGTAGAAATACAAAGATTATTTTAAATATATCTACCCTGTCAGAGTTGTTATTTCTTTCCCCCGTTTTCATTTTTGGTAAAAGAATAAAAAATAAAGAACAGCATACGCTGAAAGAAATTAGGTACACAACAGGGACTGAAATAATTTCAAATAATTTTTCTTGTAGCCGGATTGCTATTATAAAATAAGAATACATTTTGATTCAGAACTTTTATGAAGAACTTGGGCATTTTATTACAACATCTGTTTCTACATTTTAATTTCTCTTTTTCCTTTTATAGGTATTTGCATACTATTTTTTTTTCAAATGAGAAGACCTTTTTGTTTGCCACAAGAAGGCTATTATCCAGAATGTTAATGGGTTTTCAGCTATTAAGATGTAATGATATACCTTGAGTATTTAACTATAAATTTGAAAAATCTCCATGAACAATCTCAAAGGAATACTTAGAATGCACTCCTGGTAAATTGGCTCATTTTCCTGTAATTTACTGGAAGTGCTGATATGAGAGCAGGCCTAATGTGAAAAGTACATTAATCCCTGGAGTTACATTTTATGTATTAAATTATTACTCTCAAAGAATAAAACGTATGAGGCCATTTAGCCTTCGTTCACATTTGTTACTTAGAATCACAGGAGAGAAACAATCACTTATCTTTGATGCACAAAATTAGAAATGATGCATTTAATATCTTTTAAAACAAGAGGCGCAGTGATGCTCAGTTATGCTTTTGCATAACAATTGCTCTTTCCCAGAACAAGGACTGTTCTAGTTAAGAGCAAGAATCTTCAGGCTTTGTGGAGGCCCCTTTCATTCCATTGGTAATTGAAATATTTTTAGAAACCCATAATGCAGCCTTCTTTGATGTCAGTCAGAAAGATTAGTCTGCCTTCTAGCCATGAGCTTCTACCACATTGGGGGATTATTTAAGGAGGGAGTCAGTTTGCTGAAGTGAAGCAGTGGTTGTAGGAACATTTAGGGTCTTGTTTGGAATTTTGTCTAATGGTGTTTTTCTTCTTTGCCAGGGGACTGAAAGAGCCATAATTGTGACATCAGGTGTTTTTTTGGTAAGCGGCCATTTATGATTCTGGAAGATTAAGGCAGCTAGGAAGCCCCTTCTGAGATTTTAACAAAGCTCTCGAACAACAACCAACGCCATGGACACAAAACTGGACCCTTCCCGGGATGACCTACCTCTCATGGCCAACACTAGCCACATACTTGTGAAGCACTATGTACTGGATTTAGATGTGGACTTTGAAAGTCAAATCATCGAGGGCACCATAGTGCTTTTCTTTGAGTCTGGAAAGAAACAGAGTGGGTCCACCAAGGAACCCTGCCGAACAGAGTCAAACGAAGCCTGCAGATTTAGGATGCCTGAACCCTGCCATAGCCCTGTGACAGATACGAGGACCTTCTCCTCTAAAACAAGATCTAATGATTTTACAATCTGTGGTAAAGGTGAAAAAGATACTTCTGGTAAAGATGGTAACCATGACAACCGGGAACAGGCTTCTGGGATTTCTAGCTCAAAGTACTGCTGTGACACAGGGAATCATGGGAGTGAGGATTTTTTGCTAGTGTTGGACTGCTGTGATTTATCTGTGTTAAAGGTTGAGGAGGTGGATGTTGCTGCTGTGCCAGGTATTGAAAAATTGACAAGGTCTCCCAAGCTCACAGTTGTTTCTGAGGAGCTCAGGAATCAGATTGTGTGTGAACTTGTGACTCTGCCTGCAGATCGTTGGAGGGAGCAGTTAGACTATTATGCTCGTTGCAGCCAGGCTCCTGGCTGTGGGGAACTCCTGTTTGACACTGACACTTGGAGCTTGCAGATCAGGAAGACAGGGGCTCAGACAGCTACTGACTTTCCTCACGCCATAAGGATACGGTACAGCACCAAACCCCAGGGGCGATCAGTTACCTGGACCTCAGACCAGAGTGGCAGGTAGGTTATCTGGGCGCCCCACACCCCCCTGCCCGTTCATCTCACACACTGGGAGAGAAGCCTTTGCAGGGACACTCTCAGACAGGGGACAGTCTCTGCAAAGATGCTCCTCTTTATTCTGTGGCATTACCCATCTAGCCTCAAATCCCTAGACCCACGGTGAAGCAGGTAAATTCCCAGGCATGCTCAACTCTTAATGGGATTATTTCCCTTAAGTCAGGATGAAAAGATTACTTTATTAAGCCCCTGTATTTCTGAGTTAGGAGACTGAAAGGCAAGCCTAATGATTAAATCCCAAGCCTAGCTCTCTGTTGGGATCTCTGCTGGCGACTTGAGTGCTGTAGATGGAAGCGGTATGTGGCTCTGAGCAAATACTTTCTCAAAGTTCCTTCAGATTCCCCCTGAGGGAACAAACTGCCACCAAGTTTTGTTGGTGTGAGGCCTGCTAAAGTGGTTCCAAATAACGCCAGCTCTGCTTGGGGACTTTTCTTACTGTACTTGTGTCTTGGCAGCTGTGCCTCCCAGACTCGGTTGTCAGGTAGCGTGAACCCCCACAACACTGGAATGGTGTGTTTCTGTGGGGTGTGGCGGTCCTGCTGAGACTGCACACTTGCTCCTTTGGCGCTGATTCTTCCTATTTGACACCAGGAGCCTCTGGGTTTTTTGTGTGGAGAGAAGGAATTGATGAAGCATCAATTTCCAAGGGCACGTTAGGTTAGGCAGCCATTTGTTCTGTTCTTCTTGCCCTTCCTCCCACAATTATTCGTGGTTTTTAGAATTTGAGAATTTTTAAATCAAACTTTTTTGATTCCTCATTATTTTACCTATTTCTTTGTGCTAATGTACTGCAAATCGATAGGAATGCTGATCTCCATGATCTTGTTTTGAGCACCTTCTTTTATGGCATCAGACTCCCTTGACAGAAGTGGTCGTCTCTGGAAATTGCTTAGATCTCTTCCCTAACCCCCTTCCCCCTCAAACCTTTTAGATTTGCTTTATTTAAAGCATCACTTTAATTTTGGGCTCTAATTATCCTATTCCTTGCCTCCAATCTTACCTCTCTGCTCTGGTCTCCCACTCTACTTACAATGAGTTCAGTTCTTGTCTTTTTTCTGTTGGAGTCTGAGACAGTCTTTGGGAAATTGCAGGGTTGGTACAAACTTACACCAGTACAAAAGCATACTGATTTATGAATAGAATAACTTATTGGACATTCTTGGGAAACCAGGAGAGAAAGAAACAAGTGTTCTTTCTTTTTTTTTTTTCTTTTTTAAGTTTATTTATTTATTTTGAGACAGAGGGAGAGCGCCAGCAGGGGAGGGGCAGGGAGAGAGGGAGAGAAAGAATCCCAAGCAGGCTCCATGCTGTCAGTACAGAGCCTGACGCGGGGCTCAATCTCACAAACCGGGAGGTCGTGACCTGAGGAGAAATCAAAAGCTGGACACTTAACTGACTGAGCTAGCCAGGCTCAAAGAAACAGGTGTTCTAATTGTATCTTTAAAAGTTTTTGAAATTATTAAGGATGGGGTTTTCAGTGAGCTTTAACAACATATGGTCTCTGAATACTTGATTAGGAAATCGGTTTTTAATACTCCTAGATATTTCATTTTTGAAATAAAATAATGGGGAAGAAGAATCTATTAATAGTAATTGGAAGAAATATTCATTAATGGCCTCACACATGGCTTCCTTCTCAGTGCTCACTACACAGAAAGAGATTAGATTTTTGAATTACATTCCATGTCAGGTGTGAATTATGTATGGATAAATGCTGCTTTCTGTAAAGGAACTGAAGGGGTGCTTGGGCACATCTTGTTCCTGCAAAGGTTGTCTTGGCAAATTTACTTGTAATGTTTCCTCTTCTGATAATTCAATAAAATGCATGATCATAGCAGGAGTTTAAACTGTATCCTTGGAAATTTGTGATTATCTGTTAGTAAATAAATGGCATTTATGCAGCCTTACGAGGATAATAAATTTTGTTTTAAAAAAGAAATCCTCAAAAGATGTTTCCTCTCCCTTTTGTCTTTTTTTGGGGTAACTTATGGCCACTAAATCTTTTTAAACTCTCCCACATGCTTAAGAATAAATCTAGGTGTATATTGGTAACTGTTTGGATAGTTTAAGGACTTTAAAATGCCTAAGGATCCCAGGTTGCTAGACAGAAAAAATTCCTCAGTGATAAGAAGTTAATCATCATCAGGGTTACTAGGCTTTATGAATATGATTGTATGA
Organism: Herpailurus yagouaroundi; assembly: GCF_014898765.1. Taxonomy (NCBI): domain Eukaryota; kingdom Metazoa; phylum Chordata; class Mammalia; order Carnivora; family Felidae; genus Herpailurus; species Herpailurus yagouaroundi. The sequence continues at coordinate 2,780,786 of NW_024412432.1, read as the reverse complement.
AAATAGAAAATTTTACTATTGTATGAAAAATATAATTGGGTAGAGCTTATTTCCTCCAAGGCATAGAGTCTGCTTTTATTAAAACTAACATTTTATCCTTGAGTGGCAGAATACTATCTGCATACCTACCATAAATTCTTAGTCCTGGATAAGAAATGTTTTATTCTCATTTTACAATTAGGAAAATTGGATAAAGTTACTGAAAGCTCCTAGAAAAATCCATGTTTCAATTATAAGAGGGAACTATGTTTCTTACTTTTGATCTTTACCATGTCCATTTTTATGTGCAAATATTTCAATATGTTTAAAAAATAATTACATTAGTTTTCAATAAATTTCTATTTTTAATCAGATAGTAGAAACTTAAGAAAATCTCTAAATTGTTAATACCTTCCCTTTTGAGTTCCATCAGTACCTTCTCCCCTTGTCACCCTCCCCCTGCCCCATGTTGAAAATAAAACTTAAATTATTTAATTTGATAATATATAAATAATTATCATTTAGGAGATCAGAGGATCCCAGGCTGGAATGCACATTGTGACCAAACAATCTAACTGTAATAAAAATGTATGAAACAACCTCGCTGGCGGGGGTTGGGGGAGAAGGTGCTGACCTGTCACTTTGGAAATGAGGGGAGTCTGTAAAACTAAAGGCAAAAGGCAGTGTACCTCAGTACTGTGCTGTAATTGATTAAGGTATTTCCCATGGGGATACAGGTTAACAAGTCCAGGACCACTATACATGTCTACTGGAATTGAGCAATTCAGTCAATTATGTAAACCTGGGAACCAGGTTTCCTACTTTTGAAGTGGGAGGTTACAGAGAGCCAGGGGAGGACCCTAGAATGATCTATGTGCTGATAGATTAGAATTGGAGGCATCACTGTAAACTTATGTTTGGCATAAGAGGGATATAGATGGTTGTATGTAGAAATACTGTAATTATAAGTAGGTGTTTTCCAAGGGTTAGCATGAAAGCATAAATTTCCTTGCTTGTCAGCCAAGAGGGTCTAAAAGCACAGTGCCTGGATCTTGGTTTTTACCATTCTCCAGTAAGGAAACCAGGGCTTCTTGGAGGAATGGCTAGGACTGGAGGAAATAGACAAGATGAGCCCTGGACACCTTGTAGTGCCAGAAAATAAGGAAGTGCTCAAACAGCAGCAGTAGTAGCCTGCAATTGCGAGTATATGCCCAAGGTCCAAGGAGCCATCTGAAAGAACTCCTAATGAACAAAGCTGGGCAACAATGTAAAATAGTTTTGGATGATGACCTAAAGTATAAAATAAATATTCATGAGTTCACATTGATATAAATATTTGAATAAACAAATGGAGGCAAACAGACAAATCTAAGGTATAGAAGTTGTCCAAATTATGTAGATACTCTATCCTCAAGGAGATGGAACATAACTCCTGGCTCCTTACCAAGTATGGACTGAGAAAAATGAGTAACTTTACATTAGAAAAACCTGACAATCATGACCTGTCAGTGAGGAGGTCAAAATTAACATCAGTAGTGATGAGTCATGTTGATAGTGTGTACCCTTGGTATGATGTGATGAAATGACATCTTTGTGATTGTCCTCCCTCCAAACCCATCATCCCAATGGAACCAAGAAAAAAACATCAGATAAATCCCAGTTGAGGGACATTCAAAAAATACCCAACCTGTACTCCTCAAAACTCTCAGGGCTAACATAAACAAAGAAAAGAAAGTCTTAAACTGTCACAGTCCAGAGAAGCCTAAGGAGACATGAAGGAGATAAAAATAGTATATCCTGGAACAGAAAAAGGATATGAGGGAGAACCAAGGAAATCTGAATAAAATACAGACTTTAGTTAATAATGTGTCAATATTGGTTTATCAGTTGTGACAAATATACTAACGGAAAATGTTAATAAAAGTGAGTACGGGGTAAATGGGAAATCTATGTATTATCTTTGCACTTGTAAAAATAAATCTAAACCTGATCTAAAATAATGTTTATTAAAAAAATAAACTACAAATTTGGAAAGCAGTCACCATCTTTATACCTTAAAATCTCCTTTTTGTAAGGGAGATTTTTATCAAGTGACCGTGTTTTCTGGGGAACTGAAAATGTATTTGAAGCTATAATAGAGTATTTCTTCCAATAATTTTCAGTAATTTCTTCTTCCCCATTATTATTCTAGTTCTAAAGTGAGATATCTGGGGGTGCCTATGTGGCTCAGTCGATTAAGTATCCGACTTCCGCTCAGGTCATGATCTCACCACTCGTGAGTTGGAGCCCTGCGTCAGGTTCTCTGCTGACATCTCAGAGCCTGGAGCCTGCTTCAGATTCTGTGTCTCTTTCTCTCTCCCCTTCCCCCGCTCACGCATTGTCTCTCTCTCTCTCTCTCTCTCTCTCTCTCTCTCTCTCTCTCTCTCTGTCTCTCTCTCTCAAAAGTTAATAAACATTTAAAAACATTTAAAAAAAATAAAGTGAGATATCTGGTAGTGTGAAAGCTACAGTTTCCTACCTAGGTTTAGCCATTGTGGGATTATGGAAGATCTTGAACCGAAATGCTCTTTCTTGCCTCAGTCATTACAGGTGACATTTAAAAAGGGCTGCCGAAACAAACACGTATGTAACAATTCGATACAACATGCTTCTTGAAAACCCTGTTTACGTTGTGTAGTGGAGTGTGTGTGCCCTCTAAAACTATTTTGAAGAACTATTTCAGAACAGGGACTGAGTCAAGAATGTGTTAAGGAGTTATTGTTAAGCTGGGAAGGAAGGGGACTTAATATCTTTTTGGTTCTAGATCCCTAGTGTACCTAAAAAAAAAAAACTTTTAGAAATGAAAATCTTTAAGGGTGGTGCCTGGCTGGCTCAGTTGGTTAAGTGTCAGACTCTTGATTTCAGGTCAGGTCATGATCCCATGGCCATGAGATCAAGCCTGAGTCCGCTTAAGATTCATTCTCTCTCTCTCTCTGCCCCTCCCCTCTGGACCTCTGCCCCTCCTCTGCTGGAGTGCGTGCATGCTCTCTCTCTCTCAAAAAAAAAAAAAAAAAAAAAGTCTTAAAAAAAAAAATAAAGAAGAGGTGCCTGGGTGGCTCTGTCGGTTAAGCATCTGACTCTGGATTTCAGCTCAGGTCATGATCTCACAATTTCTTGAGTTCGAGTTCTACATGGGCTCAGTGCTGACAGTGTGGAGCCTGCTTGAGATTCTCCCTCTTTCTCTGCCCCTTCCCCACTGCACTCTCTCTGTCTCTCTCAAAATAAATAAATAAATTTAAGGGAAAAAAAAGAAATGGAAATCTTTAATTCAAAGTTTATGTACGTTTCCATTTTCTTTTCCACTGAATAAAATGTTATTTAAAACCAAAGCATTCTCTCTGGTAACCCATTCTCTTTTCCCTTAGGATCATTATAATAGTCGTGGAACCGGCCAAGTGGTGTAGATAATCTGGGTTTAAGCTGATGACATCACTGAACAGGAGTTGGAGTTGAAATTCAGTTAAATATAGGAAATTTATTTTTAAAGCCCCACTTACTTGGATCATTGTTAAAGATAAGGAAACTGATTAGGAAAATACACTATAATTTAAAGTAATATTAAAAGTTTTTAATTCCTTACATCACTATGATGTTGTTTTAGACAAGACCAGAATGAAGTTGGCAAGATACTAAAGAGAATAATTTTTTTCAATTATGTTTATTATTTAGCTATTGGACCAAGGAAAATGTAGACTTCAGGAGTATTTTTAGTTTGATAGCAAAACCAGATGTTAAAACATGTTCCCCCTCCCCCACTGAAGTAGTTTCATTGTTTAATATCTCACTATAAAGGAAAGATTTAAGAGAATTGAGCAGATCTTTTGGAAGAGATTTCAGGTCTGAAAGGAACATTTCTACAGCTAATCCTTTTTTTTTCTTGCTTGCTTCAAGAAACCAATACAAAATTCATGAGGACTGAGGTAGGGATGCACAATAATGCTGTGATACCATTGTAAGAGGAGGAAGTGATAGTCCCAAACTTAAAAGTTTGCAAACGTTCTACTCTAGCCTCTTTCTCCCCTTGCTGACATTCTAGATATATCTCTGTTTCCTAGAATCCCAGGAGAAAAGGCAAGGATGGACTGTCTTAATTTACAAAAGTAACCCAAGTGACTAACCAACCAAACAGAAAAACCCTGAATAACCAAACATCAGTAGAAAATAACAAATCACAATGACCTATACCAAAGAGCATAGTATGTTGGAAAGAAGCTGGAAAGTGAGAGCCAGGAGACCTGAGGACTTGTCCCTTGTCCGAGCCGTGCTGCCCATTAGCTGTTTGACTTCAGATAAGGCATTTTACTTCCCCGAGCTTAATTTTCTCATGTGCTAAAAAGAGATTTCATTGTAGGATCTCCAGATGAGACTTCCAGATGAGAAATACTGTCTTTGCCTTTATAAACAACTTGCCTATTCTGTACCCAAAACACTTGTGCTGAAAAGTGGTGAGTTTCTGACTCAAAGCCACTTCCATTCAGTCCAGTTCCTTTTGTACACAAAATCTGAGTCAAAGTAGCATTCTCCTTGCACCTGCCACATGTCCAGTATGATTGATGGATCCTGGTTTCAGTAATTATGCCATGAAGGAGAATATAATGAGGAAGGTGTGTGTGGAGAGTTGAGGGGAGAGAGTGAGTCATAGTTGACATTTCCTATTTTAGTAGTTCGGTTCTTGGTTTTTGTGGCACAAGAAAGCAAGAGGGTTGCTTGCCTAGAACTTGGGTTTAAGGAGAACATGGAGCCTTACAAAAGATCAGGTGCTGGAAAGGGAAGAGATGGTAATGAACTGGAAGAGGCCTGATGACTTTGTTACCCTGGCAAGTTTATGAAAGAATCCGACCCACCGGCACTGTTAACATCTGCGGCCCCTTAGCCTCCAGTGACCAGATCAGTATCTCATTATGGGAAAACACCCCAACAAGCTACACTCATGGCAGCTTCAAGCTCATCACCTCCTGCCCACTTCTCCTGAAGCAGCCCTCTCCCCAGTCACTGAACCAAGTCTCTGAAAACAGGTGATTTTATGGAAAGCAGTGGAATTTTAAATGTTATTTAAACTAAGAATAACCCCCTTTTCACACTGACTGCAAAAAGACAAATCATATAATCATCACCTGAAGAAAAAGAAAATATGTGGTTTGAATCAATCCCCTTCAAGTGTTCCTTCTATCTAGAAGTTTATCTTCTATCTATAAGGTGGCTCCTTAAGACAATGAGCAAGCATGGGAGTGTTTGCCGACCTCTTACCTTGGAAGGCATAGGTCATAGTCCATTGGGCTACTATAACAAGATGCCACAAATTTATTTCCTACTGTTCTGGAGGCTGGGAGTCCAAGATCAGGGTGCCAGTGTGGTCAGGTTCTGATGAAGGCACTCTCCTGGGTTGCAGACTGCTGATTTCTAGCATGGGGGAAGGGGCTTAGGGGCTAATGGTATCAGTCCCGTTCATGCAATCCTTGTCCTCATGTGACCTAAGCACCTCCCAAAGGCCCCACCTTATAATCCCATCAGTCACATTGGGCATTAGGATTTCAACATAGGAATTTGAGGGGACACATGCAGCCCATAGCAGCATAGTGTGTCTCACCCTTGTTTGACCACTCCACGAACACAAACGTGTCAAACTGAAGTAGCAGCCATTCTGGCAAGTTCTTCCTCCACTTAGAAGTTCTCTTTTATTTATTTATTTTGTTTTTTAATGTTTATGTATTTTTGAGAGACAGAGAGTGACAGACCATGAGCAGGGGGAGGGGCAGAGAGAGGGAGACACAGAATCTGAAGGAGGCTCTGGGCTCCGAGCTGTCAGCACAGAGCCTGACGTGGGGCTCGAACCCACGAACTGTGAGATCATGACCTGAGCAAAGTCAGATGTCCAACCAACTGAGCCACCCAGGCACCCCCCAACTTAGAAGCTGTTTAATGGCAGCAAGTCATGGGGCTGCTCTCATGCTGTCTTACCCTGTTCTTTTTCTGATTTTCAGTGTCTTCCTCCACATTCCCACAACTCCCGTGCAGTTAAGTGAGCTCTCCAGGAAGTCTTTCATTGGGTGGCTATCCCAGGGCATGTGGGATGAGCCCTGGTGTGGGAGAATTTTCCTTTGCGTGCTAGAAGGAATTTTTCAGTCTGGAAATAATGAAGTTCTAAGCATTGGAGACTGGCGCCTGCACATCTGTCCCGTGAGCGTTTTAGCAACATGGCCGAGGTGCAAGGCTGTACATGTTGAATAAACACAGCTGCATTTATTTCTGTGATTACACATCCAGATAGCTGCAGAGCATGTTTATAAATGCACATAGATTTTCCTCCCCTCTTGGGGCACCAGGCGTGGGGGACAGGAAATCAGCTGTCTGTAGTTCTTGTTTGTAGGTGTGCATGATGGGAGCCATCTTTACTCTTGAATCACTATGTGGGGAGTAAGATTTTCATGATTCAGTGAAGTCCCTACATTCACCCATTCTCCACTTTTTGTTGGATGCCCCAAATTCCACCATTAGAGTTTTATCCAGAGGTTAAAGTTTTCATCTCTGTTAAAATATAGTTACATAACTTTAAATTGTATTAGATATTTGCACTAGGGCATGTGACATGCATAAGGATACCAGGTTGTAAAAGCTCAAAGCGCCATTGCTTATAAAGTCCCTGGTGCTTGGTTTGGGCATGTTGGGAAGGAAGGAGAGAGGCTGCAACTGAGAAAGAAGAAAAGGCCAAGAAAGGAGGAGGCTGAGAGCACGAAGATAATCTGCGATTTCAAGAAATTTTGCCTAGGACCTCCCTCTTTGGTGATTATTTTCCTATTGGCGAAAACATTCCAATAAGAAAGCAATGAGGTCTTCTATCAGACGTGGCTATATTTATGGATGGGGCTTTTACACTTTGAGAGTTACTGCTCTGGAGACCAAGGGGAAAGTGTGGTGTTTCTCCTAATCAGATGGTGCGGGGGGGGGTCCCCAAATGTGGGGCGTCCTGATAGGGTGGGGGCAGGCAGCATGGGCAGTGAAAGAATTCACCAAAGGCAGAGCAAGGGAGATAGAAGTTTACTGAATACACTACAAGGGAGCCCAAGGGAGGACAGCAAAGGACAGACTGTCTGCATCGAGGCTGTGGTTGGGGCTGTTTTTAAGGGGCAAGGTGAGGACATATGGGGACATAAGGAATTTTCCCCTTTTTTCGTACCTGCACCTGGTAGTAAGTAGCTCATAAGTCAGTTGGGGCCTGTGGATATTCTGAGGTTTGTCACCTGATGAGCCAGGTGGTTGCTGTGGGCCCTTTTGCCTTCCTCTACATTCCATTACTGAAGCCTGTTGCCTAAAAGTGGCCTCTACAGAAAATAGAGAACACATAGATTAAAGAAAAAAAAATGTTTAATGTTTATTTTTGAGAGAGAGAGAGAGCAGGGAAGGGGCAGAGAGAGAGGGAGACACAGAATCCCAAGCAGGCTCTGTGCTGTTGGCGCAGAGCCTGATGCGGGGCTTGATCCCATAAACTGTGAGATCATGACCTGAGCTGAAGTTGGGCGCTCAACTGACTGAGCCACCCAGGCGCCCCTAAAACACATAGATTCTAGCAGCAAGGATGCCCCCGCCCCCATGTAAAGAGAAGGTTGCAGAAGAGGATTGTGAGGACAGTGGGGGGGGAGGGGGCGGGTGGGAGGCAAGAGCTTTCTGGGGGCCTGGCTGCATAACTAATCTTGATGGGAGAGTCCTGGAACCCAGTGACAATAGGACAGAAAGAGCCTTCAAGAGGATGCCAGGGAGGTCAAGACAGAACTCTAGAATAAAGTATCTAGAACTAGACCATTTAGAGGGTAAATAATGGAGAATGGGAGAAGAAAGGATGGTGATAACAGTGCTTTTTAAAAATCCAGCCAATGGAAGGATTTCCTTCTCCACACACTCCCTGATTTGTGGGTGGTACCCAGACTCAAATCTGCCAGCAGCATCAGTAGTTAGTTCATAAACCCATCATTCCTCAGTTTTCTAAGATCGGTCTGATTTCTAACACTCAGTCCCATTGCTGAACACTGTACTGTTTGTGGTTAGAAAATCATGATCTCTGTGCCCATACAAGTGTCCTCTGCCATAGAGTGTGTAAAGCCCTGTATGGGCAAATTAATTAGGAATTCTTCTTCCTTGTCTCTTCCTGTGACCTTGCTTGTCATCTTGAGTTTCCTTTCTTGCTTAATAGCTTTGCAATCCATCTTATCACCTGAGCCAGAAACCTGAGAAAATTCTCTTATCTATTGCTGCATAACAAATTACCCCAAACTTAACAGCTTAAAAGAACAAACATTTATTATCTCACAGGGTTTCTGAGGGTTAAGATTCCAGGAGCAGCTTAATCGGGTGGTTCTGGCTCAGGATCTCTTACAAGGTTGCAGTCAGCTATCTGTCAGGGCCACAGGCATCTCAGCTGGACAATTCTCTTCCAAATTCATTTGCATGGTTATTGACAGACCTCAGGTCCTCCCTGACTGTACACCAGAGGTCTCTATATTCTAGCACATGGGCCCCTCCAGAGGCTGTGTGAGTACTGTTTTGACATGGCAGCTGGGTGCCCTCCAGAGCATGTGATAGGGAGGGAGGCAGGCGGGGGGGGTGGGAGGAAGGGAGGGACAGAGAGACACTGAGAGACCCTAAAATGAAAGTCACAGATTTTTAAATTCTCTAATCTCAGAAATGACATCTCTTCTGCCATATCCTATTGGTCACACAGACCAACCCTGCTACAGTGTGGGAGGGGACTCCATAAGGGTATGAATACCAGGAGGCAAGGGTTATTGGGGGCCACCTTGGAAGCAGCTATCTCTGAGCGGCTCCTTTCCTTCTTCTCCTTCAGCAGATCATTAAGTCCTTCTGATTCTTCCTCTACAGTGTTTTTCAGATATGACAGCATCTGAAATCTGTTTCTTCAGGGAAGAGGCATGGAGGCTGATGGAGGAAGCCTTGGGGACCACACACCTAAGGGCACAGGGGGAATATATAATACTGTGCTCCAGCCCAAACTTATAGGGAGAAGGAGAGCATACCTCTTGGCAAGCCAGTCTTTTGGGGAGGATTCATTCCCTGTGCAGGGAAGGGGAGACATGTAACACTAGAGTCACCCTACAGAAACCAGGTGCTGAGCACAATAGCAAGTGAGCACGGGTGCTTTCAGACTTGACCTAAGCACCTAGGATTTAAGACCATAATATGAGGTCAGCTCCCCCTTTGCATGGGGCAGAGAAAGTCTTTTTTTTTTTTTTTAATTTTTTTAATGTTTATTTTTGACAGATTGAGAGAGAGAGAGAGAGACAGAGCATGAGCAGGGGAGAGGCAGAGAGAGAGGGAGACACAGAATCTGAAACAGGCTCTAGGCTCTGAGCTGTCAGCACAGAGCCCGATGCGGGGCAGGAACTCACAGACCACAAGATCATGACCTGAGCCGAAGTCAGATACTCAGTCGACTGAGCCACCCAGGCGCCCCTTGGGCAGAGAAAGTCTTAGGAGATCTCCAGTCAAAGGTCTGTCACTTCCTTGTAAATGTCACAAATAGGTTTAACTCCACATGTCTACTTAGATTGGAAGTGGCTTCCTAGAGCTCTTGAACTGAGAAAAGTTGTGGGATCCATTCTGCTTCAGTGAGGAAGAAAGCCTTGATTCTCAATGTCTACCATTGTCAGAGGAAACGAGTTTATACCTGCCATTTGGCTGGTGGGAATACACCCCATTTCCACCGATGATACCTTTCTTCCTTGAGACCCTCCTATAAGATGGGCTTTGGGGGAAAAAGCAAAACAGTTAGTAGAGTTTTCAGAAGTAGGCATACCTTGAACCCCAACTCCGTGAGCTACTTGAGCTGCTACAGCACTGTCCCACCATGCACCCACCACTACCAGCCCCACCTGGGAGGAAGCTGGGAGAACCTCATTAGGTTCTTCAACAGTCTAAAGCTGGATGGTTAACCAAGATTAAGTCAACCGACTAAGGGTCCAAGGAGGCCAAGGTGGGAGTTCAGAACTCGTTGGTGGGAGATTCTGGGCCTTCTATGAAAATTTACCTTTGTTCTTAGATTTATAAACTTGGGACCAGAGTCATAAGTTTATGGCCCAGAATAGAGGTCGGCTCTGCCCTCCATCGCTGTTTGACATGGGACTCGGAGAGGTCAAGGGACTTTCTCACAGTCATTTGATAAGTTGGCCAGGACCACGGGCTCCATCATTTCTAATCTTTCCCTGCCCTGTGTTGGACGTGCGAGCACAGTGGCATGCACACTGCCTGGACAGAGAGGCTACAGCTGCCTGTTTGCTCTGACATCCAGTTTCTGCCCTCCTTGTGACCTCTGAACGACAAGGAACCTCATTTCCCAGGCTGCCTTGTCTTCTGCCTCCTACTAGGTTTGGCCCACGGTTTGGGGCACTGGTGGAAAATTTGAGAGCAGGAGTTGGTGAGAAACAAGGTATTTCTTCCTCCCTCCCTGCTTTCTTTGGCATCTCCAGTAGTGGCTGAGTCTCCCCTGGTCCCAGCACCCGTTGGACAGTCCCCACTGTGCCTCTGGCTTCTGCCACATGACCCCTTGAGCTGCAACCCAGTAATTCCCAGTAACACCAGCTCCCTCAGCCTGAGGACTCACTGCTGTTTACCCCTTCAGCTAATCCCCAGGTTGCCTCATTTTCCTCTGGCTTCTCAGCTCTTCTATTATTGGTATAGCCAGTTGCCTATGTTAAATTACTTATGTTTGGTAAGATCTAGACTGGTGTGTCCTTTCCTTACTGGGCCCTGAATGATGGAGTAGGACCATCATTCTGTGTGTTCCCTCACATTATAGGAACACAATAAATGTTGAGTCATAATCATGTTAATGAAAAAGGAAAACCAGTTTACCCAAGAGAGTTAGTGCTCTGCTCTATTCCTTTACTCTATAAATCAAGCTGATTAAAACTACATCATGTTGTGCTCACTTCGGCAGCACATATACTAAAATTGGAACGACACAGAGAAGATTAGCGTGGCCCCTGCGCAAGGATGACACGCAAATTCGTGAAGCATTCCATATTTTTGGGTAAGGGGCATCAAGGAATCTACCCCTGAAATCATTGTTTCACTATATGCTAACTAATTTGGATGCAAATTTTAAAAAGTAAAAACAAAACAAAACAAAACAAAAAAAACCCCTACATCATGTTTGTCATAATTCCTGAAAAGCAAAAAAGTGGAGACATTTTCTTAAGACATTTTCCTGACGGTCAGTTGTGTGCCTTCAACTCTGGTGTCAAAGGAATGGATTTCTTTGATCTCCTGGATCTTTTCCATCTCTGTCCTCTGATTTAATCATGGAAAGGATCGTTCTTGGTATGGGTGGGTTTGTAATTTTTAATTGTTGCAGAACGAGCCCTAACGTCATACTATTTGGTTTCCTCCACTCGCTTTGGTAATGACTCTACTTGGCCTTCCCATCACAAGCTTGGTTGTTGTGACCTACAGTCCTGTTTATATGCCAACCCCTGTTCTTGGCCTCCACACAAGGATTCCCACAAGGGTTCCATTTGAGATGGTGGTTTCCAACATTGGGGATATCTGCCCGCCAGCAACTGGATTTGAGACCACCAGCTTGTTTTTCCAAACATTAATATCTCAGTGATCTCTAAACATATTTTCTTTTCCAGAATGTTTTCCAAAAGGTTTGTAAGAATGTCTCTAAACCTTTTTGTTTTCTTCTGAAGGTATTAAGGGCCTAAGGGGAGGGGCATGGGTAATATAAATTTTAAATTGGCAGAATAGTGGGGCACCTGGGTGGCCCATTCGGTTAAGCGTCCCACTTGGTTTCAGCTCAGGTCATGATCTCACAGTTTGTGAGTTCGAGCCCCACGTAGGGCTCCCTGCTTGGGATTCTCTCTCTCTCTCACTCTCTCTGGCCCTTCTCTGTTTGTACTCTCTCTCTCTCAAAAATAGATATATAGATAAACTTAAAATAAATTGACAGAATGGTATTTAAAGCTATATCCAAAAATATATTCTTCCCTTAAAAAAAAACCAACAACAACAATTCTCTTTACATATTTAAGTAATTCATTTGGGAGAAGTTACTACCCAGCTATTCACATAGCCAGCCCTTGGCAGTTTTAGTTCAAAATGCTTTGAAACCAGTCAACTACAAAGCCTCAAATGTTTTCTCTTTAAAAGCTCAACTTAACCTTCACTATGGCGGTGGTGAGAAAAGTGACAACTCATTTAAAGATTCTCCCCTTTTGTTTCTTTGTCTTTCTTCTGCAGGCCATGTGTTTATACTATGGGATCTCCCATAAACAACAGGGCCCTTTTTCCCTGCCAGGAGCCACCCGTTGCCATGTCAACATGGCAAGCTACAGTTCGAGCAGCTGCATCTTTTGTTGTTTTAATGAGTGGGGAAAATTCTGCCAAGCCAACACAGCTTCGGGAAGGTACCGTACATGTGTTCTGTGCTTCTTTCTGTATTGCGCACATGCTGGACCCAGGGATCCAGTACGCGATGTTTTTCTCAACTTTAAAGAGCTCCTTGATTAGTTGGGTTGGAATGAACCTACTAAAAACATTTTGCCAGAGAAAACAGCAGGGGTTGGGGAGGGGCACTTGAGAGTCTGGACAAAGCATGCGGGGCTCTTCATGCCAGAGTTATCAATTCCTAGATTATTTTAGCAGTTGCTTTCACCTGGTGGTTTGTGGGCCATAAGCGGGTGGTCTCAGCTGAAGACTTTTGGGCAGGCAAATGTGTCACAGAAACACTGTTACAGTTGGGTTGTCTGGAGTTCAGTCGTGGAGCCTGTACCAGGTTTTTCATTGCACTGAGCCATCGAACTCCTGTTGGCTGACCCACCGGAGATGCCCTGCTAAGGCATCTGTTCTACACACTGTTTGCTGATTCGGTTCTGAACCAAAGGTGTGTAAGAAAGATGGAAGGCAAGTGCTAACGCATCAACGTTTTGTCTGCGAGTCACGTGCCTATTGCACTAGCTAACATTTTCAGTTAGGATCCAGAGTGTGTTGACGCCAGGTAAAACTTTTGTAATTATATTACATATTTTTTCTTCATTTAAAATATGGTGTCTCCTCCTATGTACTTATTATAGAAACTTTAACACTTATAGAAAAGCAGAAGTAATACAAAATAACTTTAGAGAAAGTGGTTGCTAACATTTTGCTGCATTTCCCCCCAGTGTTTGAAATCAGTATGTATAATACGTGTTATCATTTCAAAATTGTCGTCGTAGCACATAAGAGTTTTGTATTCCACTCTTTTCACTTGTACTGTATCTTGAATTTTTTTAGGCCACTAAGTATTTTTCAAAAATATGATTTTAATGTCTGCATAATAATTTTGTTGTATATATATCAGATTTTATTTAATGTTTCCACATTATCAGGCATTTTTATTATTTCCAGGGTGTTTTTCCTATTACGAATAAAGTTGCATTAAATTCCTGAGGAGATAGTGTGTATAAAATGAGATAGTGTGTATTGAGTCAAAAGTTTTGAACGTGTTTAAGGTTGTTGATACATATCTCAAGTTATTTTCCAGAAAGGTTGCACCAATTTCCATACCTGTCTAGCTCTGAGGTTAACCTGGAGCTTCACCTGTCTGACAGGCAAGAGAAAGTCTCTCTTTAATTGGATCGCTTCGATTATCAGTGAGGTTGCACCTGTCCTTGTAGGTTTCTTAATCATTTTCATTAACTATTCACTTCCTTTGCCCATTTTTATTCTAATAAATAAGCCTTAGTGAAGCTTTTCGAAAGTTTGTTTCACCTTTTAATTTGATTGGGACTTTAAAAAATAAAGATACTAGAGCCTTCAAGTTGGTAAACGTGAAGATGCAGGGAGAGGCATGGATGTTTCATGCATCTTCCCACGTCTCTTCTCATATGTGTCTCTTCCATCTAGCTGTTCCTGAGTTGTCTACTCTTCATCAAACGTAGCAGAGGGTTTCTTTGGCTCTTTGTTTCCTTATGGGGCTCCCTCATCACATAAAACTTATATTAAACAAATCTGTAAGCTCATCTCCTATATAAAAGAATAAAATAAAATAAAATTATTAATCACTTATGATATTTGTGGAAAGTATTTTTCCCAGTTTATAATATGCCTTTTAATTTCATATAATGTTTTTGACCTAGAGGAGATTTTAATTTTTATGTAGTCAAATCTGTCAAGTTTCTCTTAGAAAGTCTTTTGTTGCTCTGAGATTCATCTGCTTTGTTCTAATATTTTTACTTAAATTTTAGTTTAATTTTTGTAATTTAATCTGTTGGCAGTTTATTCTGGTCAGCTGTATGAAATGAGAACTAAACTTTTTTTTTCCCGAATAGGAAACCAGTTGCTCCAAGATCATTTATTAGATTTTGCTGACTTGTAGTATCTCCTTTTTTAAAACAAAAAAATTATCTTTATTTTTGAGAGGGAGAGAGAGAGAGAGAGAGAGAGAGAGAGAGAAACTGAGAGGGAGAGTGGGGGAGGAGCAGAGAGACAGACAGACAGACAGACAGACATAGAATCTGAAGCAGGCTCCAAGCTCTGAACTGTCAGCACAAAGCCCCACGTGGGGCTCAAACTCAGGACCCATGAGATCATGACCTGAGCCAAAGTTGGATGCTCAACGGACTGAGCCACTCAGGCTCACCCCTCTCCTTTTTTTAAATTAAGTTTTTTATTTTAACTCCAGTATAGTTAACATACAGTGTTACATTGGTTTCAGGTGTAAAATCTAGCGATTCAATAATTCTGTGCAGTACTCAGTGCTCATCATGACAAGTGTTATCTTTTGATTTGTGAGATGTCCTGTGTCAGAAACTAGTTTTATGCATGTACTGGAGGGTTCAGTGACTGTTTACTTGATTCCCAAGGTCAAAGCCAAACAAAACAAGCAATATATTTAAAAATTTTATTTTTGAGGCAACTGGGTGGTTCAGTCGGTTGAGCATCTGACTTTGGCTCAGGTCACAATCTCACAGTTTGTGAGTTCAAGCCCCGCGTTGGGCTCTGTACAGAGAGCACAGAGCCCACTTCTGATCCTCTGTCCCCCTCTTTCTCTGCCCCCTCCCAGCTCACGTTCTCTCTCTCTCAAAAATAATAATAAAAATAATTATAATTTTAATTTTAAAAAATAGTAAGTAAATTTTTACTTTTAAAAATTGGTCACATTTACGTGGCTCATTTGGAAATGAACAAAGGACCGGGGTGCCTGGGTGGCTCCTTTGGTTAAGTGTCCTACTTCGGCTCAGGTTAGGATCTCACAGTTTGTGAGTTTGAGCCCCACATCAGGCTCTGTGCTGACAGTTCAGAGCCTGGAGCCTGCTTCAGATTCCAGGTCTCCTCCTCTCTCTGCCCCTCCCCCACTCACACTCTGTTGCTCTCTCTCTCTCTCTCTCAAAAATAAATGTTAAAAAAATTAGAAAATTTTTTAAACAAATGAACAAAGGACAAGAAAATTGCAGTAAAGTTACCTTTTTTGCTCCTAATTTCCACCTACCCAGTAATTGTCCCCCAAGGCAATCAAGGTGACCAATTTTCTTTGTGGATGGTATAGTTTCTCCTTTTTTGTTGCACAAATCATAACATGCTATACACCTTTTTGTATTATGCTTCCTCCTCTAGAATAAATGTGTCTTATAGCTAATCTTACATCTGAACATAATAAAGAACTTCCTCATTATTTTTATGACTACAGAGTATTCTGTAAATGGATGTTTCACAATTTAGTTAACTGATAGCTCTTGACTTCACTCTTTATCAAATAATAAATTTAATGAGCATTTACTTCTCTCCTCTTCCCTCACCACATTCCCCAGTTTTAATTAATACAGTTTGTGGTTTGGGACTGATATTATCTTTATATTTTGTTTTTGTATTATACCTCGTTCATTTAAGCCTTGTTCATGAGGTGTGACAAATATATATCTCTGTGTAATTAATCAGCCCCCCTATGAAGATGTAGACTCTTTCTGTTCCCCTGGAAATTCCCCATGCCTTTGCCATCTCTCCTTAAGTCATTTCTCCCCAGCCACACACCAGTCTCCCACTGCTCTGATTTCCATATCTCTGCCTCTCCTGTGGATTCACATAAATGGACTTATTCTTTCATGTTGGGCTGCTTTTGCTCTGCATGTTTGTGAGTTGCATCCATATTGTTGTTGGTGTCAATAGTTTCCTTTTTTATTATTTTTTTTATTAAATTTTTTTTTAATCTTTATTTTTGAGAGAGAGACAGAGCGCAAGCAGGGGAGGAGCAGAGAGAGAGGGAGACACAGAATCCAAAGCAGGCTCCAGGCCCTGAGCTGTCAGCACAGAGCCTGACACGGGGCTTGAACTCACGAACCGTGAGATCATGACCTGAGCTGAAGTCTGACGCTCAACTGACTGAGCCACCCAGGCGCCCCAATAGTTTACTCTTTTAAGGAAATTGGTCGGGGGGGGGGGGCCTTGGCTGGCTCAGTCGGTGGAGCATATCTCTAATCTCAAGGTTGTGAGTTTGAGCCCCATGTCGGGGGTAGACTTTGCTTGGAACATTTTTGTTTTTTTAAATAAGATAATTGCTGAGTAGTCACCCATTATATGAACGAACTGCAGGGGTTTTTGTTTGTTTTTTGTTTTATCTGCCCACCTGGTGAGGGACATTTGAATTGATTTTGACCATCACAGAGCATATGCTGTGGACATTCAATTATAAGTCTTTTTGCAGATATAGATATCTGCAAAAAATATATCTACTCAGATATATTTCTGAGTAATCGTGGAGTGGAATTGTGGGATCATATATGTATATTTTAACTCTGTAAGTATCTGCCAGACTAGTTCCAAAGTGATGGAGTCATTTTCTGTTCCACCAGCAGAACACGTGGTGTTGTCAGTCCTTTTAATTTTAGCCCTCCAGCTGGTGGTAAAAAACTTCTCCTTGTGGCTTTAATTCACATTTCTCTGACGGCTAATGATGGTGAGCAACTTTTCATGTGCTTTTTGTACATTCCTATATCTTCCTTTAAAAAAACATCTCTTCAACTCACTCATTTATTAAATGTGGGTTTTTGGTTGTTTTTATTATTAGATTGTAACAATACTTTATATACTCTAGATATAAGCCTTCTGTCCGATATATGTATTGCAAATACACTCTTCCAGTCTGTATGGCTTGCCTTTTCATTTTTTACTAGTAGTCTATAATATAACACTGATTTTCCTTAGAGACGTTTTGTTCTGTAGTAATTCCATTACAGATTAAGTTGTTTCTGTAACAGTTTCTTGCAATCCTTCCTCATCTTTTTTATCTCATTACTTTGTTGTCTTTTGATCTCACTATGTTACACTGTCTCAGCCTGTTGCCTTCACGTGGTTTTTTACTATTTTTTTAATAGAAGTTATATCTTGTATCATAATTGGAATGCCAGTTTGCTGAACTTGTTTGGGGTCTAGTAAATTGACTTCCAAGGCTTGTTCTTCCTCTGAGTCCTTAGAACAATGTTTTCTTTGACCTTTATTTTGAGGTTTTTTGTTTTTTGTTTTTTAATAGTGTTCATGGCTTTCCTCTCTGCTATGTACCAACAGACAGGATAAAGTCTATGGATTTCCCTGCATTCCATTCACTGTCTACTTATATTCTGCCTAAAACCCTCTCTCTGTTAATCACAGGAGAGGTTACAAAGCACACCGCTCCTTTATCCAGGCTCTGGTGCCTTCTTGCAAGTTGTCTGATGAACTTCTGCTGGGCTCACACAGGATCTTTTTCTACCCTCCCTATGTGGTTCCGTGACATGCTGAATTGATTGAGTATATGAAATGCCACAGCCTCAAGCAGGCACTGATACCTGAACTCCTCCAGCCTCTGTGGCTGCCTGTTGTGGTTTACTTGTGATAACTACACTTCCTCAGATGCTGTGTGGCTCTCCCTCCTCCCACTTCACCAAGGCTACATACTTCCTCATTCATAATTTGGCTCTGCAGTTCAGATATAAAGGCTGTGTTTGGCAGTGTTTCTCAAACTTGAGTACTCTTTGTCTTTTTAGAGGGGAAAAAAAAAATCCCCTGATTCACTGGAGTTGACTTAAATTACTTGTTTTAGAATGATATTTTAGAAAGTATAAATGGAAGACTGGGTATAAACTTTTACATAATATATGTTATATTACATTATGGATATATTATTGATGATATATATTATTATGATATATGTGATATGGTCAGTATATTTATTATATATTTTGATAATATTTGTTATATATGTTATTATTATGTAATAACTCTTACACATCTATAAAGCCAAAATCAAATATAAACTAAACATAGACCAAAGTATTAAATCAATAAAATTCAAATTAGCAACTTAATTTAATGTAAAGATTATTATTTCGCTGAAATGAAATTGCCCCTCACTATAACTGTAGTGTGGACAGCTCCATGAAGGTTCTGTTGAGATTATTGTGCGTCTTCTACCCTGAGCCACACAAGGATCTTGTCCTCCACCGCTTTTCTTCCACGTGTTGTAAAGTTTTTGTTTACACAGCATACTGTTATGTCATCTAGTCCTTATTCACCAAAAACATCATCCTTATGTTCTTTTCTCGTTATCTTTCAACAATTAAAGCAGTTTTGCATGTCCCTGTGCAATCATATACACTAGTGCAGATGTAAACTGTGAAATTGTTTACCAGTACTCAGTTATATCTGGATGATCCAGCCTGCTTGCCAAATCTGGCCTGCTACCTATTTTTGTAAATAAAGTTTTACTGAAACATGGCCATCGCCTATGGCTGCTTTCGTGCTACAATGGCAGAGCTGAACTGTTGTGATAAAGATTGTATGGCCTGCAAAGCCTAAAACGTTTATTAACTAGCTTATTACAGAAAAAAAGCCTTCTGACCCCTTTCGTATCTGTCTATAATTGTCTATTTGAAGATTATCAAAATTAGAACAAGAATTGATTTTAAAATTTTCATGGAAATTTTTCATGCCTGCAGGAATATATCTGAGAATCTTTTTTTCAGAATTAACCAATTCAGGGCAGAGTGGTAATAAAGGAGATGCCTACTGGGATTTGCTTATGTTCATACCACTTACACTTACGTGATATCATGGAGTAGACTTTACCAATTCAAACTGAGAAAGGATTGAGTGAGACAAGGAAAAATACTCATATTAATACCTAATACTGCAGTTCCCCTACAGACCACAGCTGAGGTTTTCCAAAGGACAACCGGAAAAGAGTACTAGCAAAGCTCTTTGCTAGTTCCAAAATGGCTATCTTGAGGATGGAATAATGCCTCCAAATTTCTGTGCACTCCCTAGGGAAAAAGGGTATGTGGCTACAAGATGATACTACTTCCTTTCTAAGTTATGTTTTCTAGATTGTGGAGTGGTCTCCTAGGTCCTCCACTCTGTTATGCACAATGCCCTTTAAAACGACGAGCTCCCCTCAAAAACATGAGCAGAAAACTGGGCCCCCAAGTCACAGTTGCCATCACAGTGACACATCAGCGTGATTAGCACATTTGGCAGGCACCTGGGAGCAGCTAATGTAATGAGGCAGATGACAGCAACAGAAATGACAGCAGCCTTTGGGCAGGGGACAGACATCAGAAGATGGACCTCTGAGCCCTTGCTACAGGAGGGAAATCATTCCTCTTTGCTCTTTACAAAAAGAAGGCTAATGGTTTAGATTGCAGCATGATGAGCATCATAAGAATTTTATTAGCTCAGAAGTCACTAGCCTTTTTTCAAGAAGGCTACATCAAAGCTATCGATTTAGATTGGCTGGTTTGGCCCCTTTATTATTTAACTTCCCCAGCATAATTTCATTTGGGCAGATAGAAATGTTAGCTTGTATGTTACGGTTGGCCTCTGTTGCCTGCCAAAATGTAGCTCAACTATTATGCACAGAGACCCATTGCCCCCCAAAAGTGCTTTGTATGTAATAGGTGCTCAATACTTGCTTAAAAAAATGTGTTCTGTATAATCAGATAGAAGTTCATGGAAGGAGCATTTAAAAGCACTACTGAATAGTAACAAAAAAGATTTCGGGGTCATTTCTGTACTTATGCTTCTGTTTAGAGTTTATGCCTTTTTTCCTAGGCTCAATAGATAATAAAAGAAAAAAGAACTGGCACAACATTCTTGTTTTTCCCTGTTCTGCAATTCTTTTGTTTAGTTTAGTTTTATTTTATTTTTGTAGAGTCTAACTTAGTTTTATTTTTGTAGAGTCTAATTTAGTGTATTCCTACTAACTAGATAAATAAAACATTCCACTTATTTTTCACTGGAAAGCCTGATGTAAATGAATAAAACTAACCTAAGCTGCTTACACAAGTAGGAGAAGAAGCATATGAACAAGAGAAAGGTGTTAAAAACTCTATGTGCCCTCGCATAGTATCTGATTTCATTTTTCTGTGCAAAAGTAAGAAACTGTAGACATTACTTCATCCTGGGCAAAATGCTACTCTGGCCTGCCCAATAGACTAAGTCTCTGACATTCTCTCTCTTGACTTTGTGTGGGGAAATTCCAGGAAAAAGCCAGGATTTCAGGGTCCAGACCCTCCTGTGTGCAATTGAAAGCCAACTTTCTTTCCTCTTGATGGCTCAAAATGAGCAATACTACTTAGACTGCTCCCACAGTATGCAACCAGGAATTACGTATAAGGAAATGACAAAGTAAAAGACGTTTAGGAATGGTTATGATTAAGAGTTTTCACCACAAAGAGAGAATGCAACGTAGAGAAAGCTCCTTGTTTCTAGAACTGAGGAAACTGTATTCTGAGGCTAGCACACATACATATGTTTCAAGGGATAGGAGTACAGAGTGAATGCATTCACCTTTTTCTCTTTAGAAAGCTCCTGGTGATCGAGACAGTGTTGTGCTCTGTTACATCCCTCACTTTAAGGCCTCACATCATGTCTCAGCACTTTCTAAATCTTTGTCCATTCATTCTTTTCATTTGTGACTTGCTTCTGACTGGCTCTTGCTTGCCCTCCTAGTGCTGTACTTACCATATTTGGCATACGGGAAGTCATCATGATGTCTTTTGGGTAAGATGATTACAACAGGCATGGACCGATTCTTTTTGCTATGGATTTTTGTCTTAGGCTTGACATTCATGAATTTTCTCATGTGAATAAAGTTCTCAAGTGTACCTGTGACCATCTGGAGCAGTATGATTTGGTGCCTGGTTTGCTGACCCATTTTGCACTTAAGTTTAAGGGGAACTGGGTGATCTGTGTCACAGGTCAGACTGGTGGGTGAGATGTGGAATAACAAGCCTGGTGAAATGCGATGTATTCCTTTAGGTATTCATTAACCGCGAGGGAAAACCTCAAAACCAATGGAGGTACTTGTGTTCTCAGTTCAGTAGGTGGCGCTCTTTTACCTGGTTCACAAGAATGATCTTGAAGGTCATTCTCTTCGGGGAGTCCTGTGCCGCAGGCAGTACCATGTTGCGGGGAAGGAAACCCGAAGCCCTGCTGGGTGGCATCAGTGCCTGAGAAGTGGTGGCATGACCTGGCACTTGGCCCTGGTTAGGCAGTGCCGGTGCATACCAGCCCAGGGCATTCTTACTGTCTCCTTTGTTCTGGTGCCAGTTCCCGCCCTTGAGCAACAGCAGAGAAGAACTAACGAAAGACAGTCACGCCATGGGTATTCAAGAGGGTGGCACTAGCTCATAAAACCAGACCGTGTAGACTCAGCAGCTCAAAAGTAATGAAAGAGAAAGGGCTGGGGTTTGCTGAAAGACCCAAGCACTGGACAGGCAAGCCAAGAGAGGAAGAGCAACCCAAACCGGGACCTTTCCCTCCTTTTTATGTATCTGTGATTATTAAAACAAACAAACAAACAAACAAACAAACACAACACGTATATAACCTGCACATTGTGTATGGTGTGACTGTCTCTATACACGCAAAAATACACATTTTCCTTTATACACATGTTCCTGTACACCTTGCTAAGCACCTTTAATTTGTAATACAAAGATACTGCAAAATCATAAAATAGCTTGATACATGGAATAATTTGGGCAGGAAATTCTGAAATTAAGAAGAGGGGCTGGAGAAAAAAAAAATCAGTCGTGAGGTAGGGAACAAGCAGGGGCTACAGAAGAATTGAGGAAAGAAACCTGATATGTTAAGTAAAAGCATGTATCAATCTGATGTTTCCAAATGCTTCATGTTATTTGTCTAACCTACAGTGGAGGGGTTTAAAAGATAAAGTGAGAGCTTTTAATAGGAAGAATTTAAGTGCCTGTTTTAATTTTCAGGGAAAACAATAACTCCTTAAATAACAAAAAAATTCTGTGAGATGTTTAACTTTGCAAAGATAAATTATCTGCCTTTGCCTCTAGAAGCAGGGTGGTTGTGGATGGGGTGGCTGTATTTTTACAGTGTGTTTTGTATTTCCAAGACTCCCCTAAGAATAGGATAATGACTTTCCATATATTTTGTATTTAATTTACTATTAGTGGGCATAATTGATGTGTCAAAATGACTACAGTATCTTAATTTTCTTCTGCTTTTCTTTTTATAAAAGTGATCTTCCCAAATAATGAGCAAGGTTTTTTACAGGCTTAGTGTAAAAAAGTTCTCTCTGCCTCCATGGGCTGATTCCATCAAATTCTTCCTTTTTCCTCTTTCCTCTTCCGATGGAGGAAGACTGAACCTTTAAAACTATTCGTAGGACGGTGTTTTAAAATGTGATAAATAAGAAAATAATTAAGGGAATTTTTTAACACTCCAGTTACAAGAATTTTTAAAACTAAATTTTGAACTGCCTCTTATGATTTAAAAAGTGACCTATTTCAAATCCTTATCATACCTACAAAAAATACAATCATCTTCAAAGAAAATTTCAATTCCGTTCTGGACACGAACAGGTCTATTTGGATCTTATAGCAGCTGCTATTGTGATCATAAGAACAATACTTGATATGATGTATCTGTCTTACCCGTGAGACCATCAGAGTATAAGAATTTTCCACCCTTAGTAAGTTCCAGTTTGAGGAGGTGGTGAAGGGGTGTTCAGGAGCTTTCTGAGGAGGCCCAGAAGGGAGGCAAGATGGGTGGCTGCTCAAGCCTGCTTGGTTAGGGAGTGCCACTTCCTCTGGGCCCCTTCCTACCTCCCCCCTCCCTGTTAGTCTTGCTAATGAATCCGGCCTGGCCGTGAAATCATCCAGTGGTGTGATGGGCTTCTGGCCTTTGCAGAGGAAAAACTCTGGGTTAATTCAAGTACAGCGTGTTCTCTTTGTTTTGCAGCTGGTGTAGCAAGGGAGTCTAGGGCAAGTGGATTGAATCAAAAAGGAAAATGAAGGCATTCACTGTCCGTTTCATCGAGGATGGCTCATTTAAAGTAAACACCATTTAAATAGTCTCCAAATGGCCCATTCTATATGAAGTCATACAGGATGCCCCCTTTGGGCTGTCATTCCCCTTTAAATGGATCGCTTTGTGTGCGCTGCGTTTTAATGCCATTCAACCTTAAACCCCCATATGTGGGCCTCATCAGGCCACAGGCTTTGGTGCACATGTGGCAGCCATACCTTCAACATTCTTTGCCTCTGTCTCCAGACAGTCAGCCCAAGCAACAGGGGGAGGTAGTTGTAAAGACAACAGCAGTTAACATTTCTTCAGCACTTATTATGTGCCAATTACTATGTCGAGTGATTTCTATATATATTATCTAATTCAATCCTCACATAATCCTCTGAGGCAGATACTATGATTATTCCCTTGTTATAGATGAGGAAGCTGATGCATAGAGAGATTAAGCAATGTGCCCAAACTGGTAAGTGTGGCTCAGGGAGTTGGACCCCAGCAGTCAGATTCCAGAGCTGGAACTCAATCAATGGACATATTCAGAAGAAATAAGCTCTCATCAATTCTCTTTGCAAGGTAGGCTTATCCCAAACAATAGATAATCCAGAAATTATTTCTCTTTGTCTTTGGAATGCATGCTCTGCTTTCTGGGGCAGTATTTCCACCTTGTTACTTGCATTTTTTGCCGTTGGGTTCGGTTCGAAGATGAGATCAGGTATTCCTTGAGCAGCTAGCTCCCTGTGGCAGTGGGCAGTCTTCATACAAGATTGGGCTCAGTGGAATACTCCATTAACAGACAACCCCAATGAGACTTTTCTACCAGACATGCCCTCATAGTAAGAAACTAGTAAAAACCTCCCCCAGAGAACTGAAAGCGTTCAGTTGTCACAGCGGTCGCTCCAACATTCACCCAGGGTTGGGCAAGAAGCCCAGGGCTGGACAGCTTTGGGGAGCCTCTGTGAAGGGTCCAACAAGGGTCTTTGGGAAACGCGTTTCTAGCCAGTTTTTATTTGGCCCAGCGCATTGATCCGCCCCTGTTTAACCGTCACTTGGTAGCCTAGAGAAACTTTTTTGCTGTTAAGGCTCGAAATATGAAACAGTTTATTCTAAATGACCTCCACTAAGTAAAGGAACTTTAAGAATCTTAAAAAATGAAAAATCCTGAGGATCATATAGAAGAAAATCATCTTGAACATTTAAGATATGGGTTTGAGTGATATTTTCAATACATCCTGCCCCTGCCCCCCAAATCCTTTCTTTCCATTGTTTAACTTCAGAGAAGACTACAAGGGAGCAGTGGCAGTTTGGATATATTTTTGCTGGGCTTGACTGAGGTTCTGCTATCACTTTTGCTATCTCACTCCCAAACTTTAGGTCGTTTAAGGTTTCTGCCCGAAAAAAAATAAAATAAAATAAAATAAAACAAACACATTGATCTCTCCCTCTTCCCTGCCACATCTCTTTCTGGCTTCCAGGGCCCTCCCCACATCACCTCTAGGATACAGACATTCCAGTAAAGGCCCTGGGACAGGATGTGATTGGGCCCTCTCTGTGACCTTGTATAGGCATCTAGCAGAAACCACTTATTCCATTAGCACTGTTCTCTCTGGAAAGCAGTTCTAGTTCTTGCTGTTTCCAGAAGCCTCCTCTTGCCCATGTGCCAGTTGTATGGTACAAGAACCAAAGAGACAGCAAACATCAGATCAAAACTTCAATGCAGAGTGTAGGGAGAAAGCCTGTTGTGCACACGGTTTCCTCTCTTTTCCCTCCCAGCTTTACTGAGATATAATTGACATATAACATTGCTTAGGGTGTACAACGTCATGATTTGATATCTGTATATACTGCAAAATGATTACCACAATAATGTTAGTTAACACATCCATCACCCCATGTAAGTACATTTTTTTTGTTTTAAGAACTTTTAAGATCCACTCTCTGATCAACTTTCACATATACAATACAGGATTGTTAACTGTAGTCACCTTGCTGTACATTACACCCTGTGAACTTATTTATCTTGTAACTGTAAGTTTGTTTCCTTTGACCACCTTCACCCATTTCTCTGCCACCTCCCCTGCCCCCCAACCCCTGGCAGCCACCAATTTACAATCTGTCTCTGTGAGTTTGACGATTTTTTTAGATTCCACAAATATGTGAGGTCATTCAGTATTTGTCTTTCTCTGTCTGATGTGTTTTACTTAGGATAATGCCTCCAAGGTCCACCCATGTTGTCAAAATGGCGGGATTTCCTTCTTTTTTTTATGGCAAGTAGTGTTCCGTTGTGTGCGTATACTTCACTTTCTTTATCCATTCATGTGTCGATGGACACTTAGGTTGTTTCCATACCTTGGCCTTTGTAAAGAACATTGCAATGAACATAGGAGTGTAGAAATCTCTTTGAGATAGTGATTTCATTTTCTTCAGGCACAAACCCAGAAGAGGAAGTGCTGGATTGTATGTTAGTTTTATTTTTAATTTTTTTGAGGAACCTCTATACTCTTTTCCACAGGGCTGCACCAATTTACACTCCCAGCAACAGTGCACAACAGGCCCCTTTCTCTGCTCCACATTCTCACCAAAACTTGTTGTTTCTTGACTTTTTGATAGTAGCCATTCTGGCAGGTGGGAGGTGATCTCTCACTGTTGTTTCGATTTGCTTTTCCCTGATGACTAGTGATGTTGAGCATGGTTTCATGTACCTGTTGGTGATTTGAATATCTTCTTTGGAAAAATGTCTATCCAGGTTCTTTACTCATTTTTAATCGTATTTTTTGCTGTTGAGTTGTAGGAGTTCCTTATATGTTTTGGATATTAATTCCTTATCAGATAGGTAGTTTGCAAATATTTTCTCCCATTCTGTAGGTTGCCCTTTGATTTTGTTGATGATTTTCGTGGGTTTTTTTTTTTTTTTCTGTGCAGAAGCTTTTTAGTTTGATGTAGTCCTGCTTGTCTAGTTTTGCTTTTGTTGCTTGTGCTTTTCATGTCATATCCAAAGAGTCATTGCCAGTGCTTTATTCTTAGAAGGACTTTCTAATAGGTTAGTACCTCTTCCTTATCTCTAAATTGCCTCTTACTTCTGAGTTGTATGTTATCATTTCAGTATAACCTTAGGACCAAAAATATTGTTCTTTTTTCATTAGTTGACTGATTATTTTTATTTTTTTATACTAAAAAGGCACATATTCAAAGAGTGAAATAGTTCTATTGGGTTTACTATACTCCTCCCCAAAATACCTCTACTGTATTTCTTCTGTTTCAGAAGTAACCCCTTTCACATCTTTTAGCTGATTATCTGATATATATGTCCATGTTGTTCAGTAAGATGCAGGACTGTTCAGGGTTGATCTTCCCACTCTGGCAGGTGAGGATTTAGCTCTCTCCATGCCCTCGTAACACACATACCCCCTTCCCCAAATCCCATCGTCCCGATGTAATAAATTTCATAACCTTGATTAGATCAATGTTCTTCACATCATTATATCTATGTTCTTAGAAGCTGAGTCTTGTACAGCTTTGATTATGTTGTTGTTTCTGTACAACATGTTAGTTTTTCATGGCGTTAATCATTGTTTTATTGTTTGTTTTTCCTATTTGCTTAGTATTTACCAACCCCAGAGGTGTTGAAAGTTGTTTCAGTCTTCTAAGGTGCTCGAATACATCAAGTTGCCTATCAATTTCCTCCTGAAGCAGTCTTTCCCAGGGTCCTGGAATCTGCTGAAGAGCTGGGTTACCCTCTCTGCTGGGCGCATAGCTGGCGCCTGGGATCACCCTTCTCCATTAGTCTACAGATTCCCTGTGCTTCTCTCTTGTATTGGCTTGTCTGCCTTCCTCTTGGTTTACTATATCTTTGTGAAGCATATTTTACATACTTAAGTAGCTTCCAGAGAATAGGATACATGGGAGGTGAATTTTTTGTGAAACTGCATGTCTGAAAATGTCCTTATTATATGTTGATTTTTTTTCCTTCTTTTTGGAAGCTTGCGGAATCTTGTCTTTGTCCCTAGGGTTCTAAATTTCAAAATGATGTATCTTGATGTGGATTGATTTGTATCTAGTGTCCTGGGTTATGTGCCCTTTCAATCTGGAAACTCATGGCCCCTTAAATTTGAGGAAATCTTCTCAAATTTTTTAACTGATGATTTTTTTCCCTTTCTCTTTTCTCTGTTGTCTTTTTCTGGAGCTTCTATTACTTGGATATTGGGCCTGCGGAACTGGTTTCTATTTTTCCCTCTTTTTTTTTTTCTTCTTTCGCTACTTTTTGGGAGATTTCCTCAGCTTTCCATTCCATCTCACACCTTTATTGAATTTTTCTTTTCTTCTATAGTGGTTTTAATTCTCTTTACTTTGGAATGCTCCTTTTTTATATTATACTCTTCTTATTTCAGCACTGCAATACTTAGCAGTGTATACTTAGTGGGTATATGTTTGGTGTTCTTTGAAGTTTTCTTCTCCTCGCAAGACCACTGACCTTCAAGTTGCTCATTTTCATCTCTGTTTCATGTCAGAGGCTTTCTAGATGTCCTGGAGGTGCTTGATTTGTCTGTAGGCATTCAGGAGTAGGGACTAAAATACTGACCGGAAGCTCTGTGCCCACGTAGGGCTTCTCAGCTGTGAGCTAGCTTCACCATAGGCTGATCATAGGACATCTCCAACTTAAGTCTCCTTAGTTGCCTTCTCTTGGGCTGTTCAGCTTTTTCATTCCTCTGCCTGGAGGGTAAAAGACTGATTGCCTGCACTCTGGGAACCAAATGAGAAGCTGGCTGGTGGTCTCAGCATCTGATATGCATATGTTCATCTAATCCCATTCATTTGCCTTCAACTGTGCCGGTTTCCTCCCTTCTTCCCCACCCCCACCCACAGCCGCCCCCAGTCTAGAGGCCTTCTCTCTTACTCTCTATAGAAAACAAATCTCCAGTTATTTGCTGGGGTGTTGTGGGGGGCAGTGGGGGGGGGGAACTAGCACAGGTGTGTGGAGTAGGGGAGTCCATCTGGGGATCTAAGCCCTTCTTAGATGGTCATTCAGCCAGGCCTGCTTAGTTTTGTGCTTCTTCCACCCCCAGCTTTCTGGGTTTCTAGAGGATAAAATGAGGTGGCTCTTGTCTTTCTCCGTTGCCAACTCAGGATTCAGATCGGCTGCGTCATTAGCCCTGCCTCCATCCGCATGGCAGCTTCCAGTATTTTGCAGCTACTGTTCTTCTTGGTGTATGGATTTTTTTTTTTTTTTAATCCTTTTACAGGGTGCCTGTCTGGCTCAGTCATTGGAGTGTGCGACTCTTGATCTTGACATTGTGAGTTCGAGCCCCATGTTGGGTGTAGAGATTACTTAAAAATTTTAAAAATCTTAAAAAAAAAATCCTTTTACTGTCCTTTAATTGGGCTTTGGGAGGAGGCAAAAGTAGCTTCATGTGTTCAGTCTTCCATTTTTACCTGAAAGCCTCACCATTGCCATTTATCGAATGCCCAGTGTCTGAAGTTTTTAAAAGGAAAATTCAATGGCCCACGGTAAACACTGCAAAGTGTACGTCACAGAAAGCATGACCAGACCACAGCCCTTTGATTAAGAGAATTTTGTTAGTCAAGATTTTTCTTTTAAACTGAGGCTGTTCCAAAGATTTAGTTCCTCACCCACAACTTCTTTCCTCTTCTTTCATCCCCAGCCTCCCCTCAACCTCTCATCGTGTTCAGTCCAAACTGAAGGTCTTCATGGAGCAACCATGGGGCGGCATCAGGTTGCAGGGAATGAGGTAGTTAAGGGAAGGTAGGAAAACGAGGGAGGTGGGCTCAGTGCAGCGTGTCATGCTGAGTCCATGTCATGCTTTTATTAGGTCTGCTGTGACTGTCTCTACCCTCTTCTTACTGGCTGGGGATCAGAGCAGCTGTTCTCTTTAAAGCTGTGGCTTTCTTTCAAGCTGAGTAGAAGCTACACACATCACCGGATTGGCTCCAACATCACTGGATTTGGTTGTCTCTTTAAAGAGGAGTGTGCCTTCAGCTTCTTAGAGTGGCTGTTCTGACTCCAGAAGCAGGATGAACTTACAAACAGGTTTGGGAGCATGGCTGCCTCTGTGATGGGTTTCCAGTAGTTCTGAGTATGCCCTTCTATATTCTTTCATCAAATATCTCCTCCAGTGACTTCCAAACTTCATGTCCTATCATACTTATTCAAACTTGATATCATAGTTTTTCTTTATGTTTAAGCCTTTGTTTTCTATTTAAATTTTTTTCTTAAGATTTTATTTTATTTTGGGGTGCCTGGGTGACTCAGTCGGTTAAGCATCTGACTTTGGCTTAGGTCATGAATCTCACGGTGCATGGTTTGAGCCCCTCATCGGGCTCTGTGCTGACAGCTCAGAGCCTGGAGCCTGCTTCAGATTCTGTGTCTCCCTCTCTCTCTCTGCCCTTCCCCCCCCCCCCCCCCCGCTCGTGCTCTGTCTCTCTCTCTCAAAAATAAACAAACATAAAAAAAAAAGATTTTATTATTATTTTTTTAATGTTTATTTATTTCTGAGACAGAGCACGAGCAGGGGAGGGACAGAGAGAGAGGGAGACACAGAATCAGAAGCAGGCTCCAGGCTCTGAGCTGTCAGCACAGAGGCCAACACAGGGCTCGAACTCACAAACTGTGAGATCATGACCTGAGCCGGAGTCGGTCGCTCAACTGACTGAGCCACCCAGGCGCCCCAAGATTTTATGTTAAGTTTATTTTGAGAGAGAGTGGGCGCGTGCAAGTGGGAGGAGGGGCAGAGAGAGAGAGAGAGAGAGAGAGAGCTCTGCTGTTAGCACAGAGGCCAACGCAGGGCTTTATCCCACAAGCCATGAGATCATGATACAAGCCAAAATCAAGAGTTGGACATTTAACTGACTGAGCCACCCAGCTGGTCCAGATTTTATTTTTAAGTAATCTTTACACCCAACATGGGGCTTGAACTTACAACCCCAAGATCAAGAGTTCTGTGCTCCACTGACTGAGTCAACCAGGTGCCCCTAAAATTTGGTTTCTTTGGATCTAAGTTGGTAGTTTCAGGGTATAATAGATAATGACCCCTCTAGCTTTTGGAGTTTCAAATGAGTTGAGAGACAGAGAAGACAAGCATAGGGAGATCGAAATCTAACCTTTATTATTGATTTTTACAAGTAAAACACTTTGGAAAATGTCATGTTAGGTCTGCTGGCCAATGTGGGCATGTTACTATTTGACTCTGAATTTGACATCTTATCCACTCACTGATCATATTGGACAATCACAGGCCACTCCATGAGTGTATGGCCCTCTAAAACTTTTAACAAGAATGACAAAGGGGCGCCTGGGTGGCTCAGTTGGTTAAGTGTCCAACTTCAGCTCAGGTCATGATCTCACGGTCTGTGAGTTTGAGCCCCGCGTCGGGCTCTGTGCTGACAGCTCAGAGCCTGGAGCCCGTTTCAGATTCTGTGTCTCCCTCTCTCTCTGCCCCTCCCCTGTTCATGCTCTGTCTCTCTCTGTCTCAAAAATAAATAAATGTTAAAAAATATATATATTTACTTAAAAAAAAGAATGACAAGAATAGCTCCTGCAAAAGAATTAGTATGGGGCTGAAAGAGAGGCTAGGGCTATTTGAGTAATGGAAATTCCCTACATGGAACATGAGGAAAGGAGAAGTGTGTTCCACAACAAGAGGTGATATGAATTCTCCTTAAGCACATCATCAATTTATAGCAGATGCTCAGGAAAAAAAAAAATACTGTATTAGATCAGGTTGTAGGGTGCATTCAGATATCAGAAACAGTGAAAGCATTTTCCCATCGTAGAAGTAAGAAGTATAGTGTTATAAGCTATCAGTCATTTGTTTTTTTTGTAAACACCTTCACTATGTTTTGGCCTAAGTGGAACGCACACCCTTGGCTGGGGTGGGGAGCCTCAGCTGAAATTCCAGGCCTGTTACAAACTAGCTGGGAGTCCTTGGCTCCCCTGAAACTCTCTAGGCCTGGTTTTCATCTGCTCCTTAAGGAATGGGGGGGGGGCAGCCCAATACCTGAACAGATAAAAAGGGTAAGGGATAAGCCTAAGCTTCCACAGTTAATTAGTTTCAGAGTTGGGACTAAAACCCAGGTATCTTCCTTCCCTGGTCTCTCCATTCTCTACCATACCCCTTTTAGATGGACTTAAATTGAATTTAGACAAAATAGTTTAGCAACACAGTAGTGATCATTCATGTGTTCATTTCTTCATCTGTGTATTCAGCAGAGCATCTTTTTTTATGCCAAACACTGCTCTAGGCAATATGTATGAACAAAAGATGTTCTTGTCTCTATAGCAGCATACAGCCTGTGCCCTTTATGTGTTTGTAGCCCTTACGTGACCATCTCAAGTACTACCCTTTATTTATAGCCTCACTTGAAGTGCTTCAAACTGATCCCTGGTCTTTAAGGAGATACAAACTTCCTTAGCTGCCCTGAAACTGTCATCCCTCTAGGCTCTGCCTGAGAACTGCAGTGATGCCCCTTCAGTAGATATGACCCATCTCCAGGAGTAGCTCATGCCATCTTATCACACAAATTCTTTAAGTGCCTAAAGCGAAAAGGTACAGAGTGACGTCCAGAACCATTCATTGGCCTCATTATGGTTTTTCTCCTTCTGTTTATAGGGTGCTCAAGCTGGCATTACTATGTAACCATGCCGATGCCGGCCTCCACCTTCACAATCGCAGTGGGATCCTGGACAGAAATGAAGCCAGAGACCTGCTCATCCAATGATCTGGCAGCAGAGAGATCTCTGTCACCTTCCGAGGCCGACTTCAGGTTGGTATTTGGGAACTTGCTGAAAAACAAACACTTAAGGGAGCAGTATGATGCATTTATTCCAAGCACTGGGAATGTGAGTCATCCCTGCTGAGAAACTAAACCAAAATATGATTAATCAAAGCAGGAAAACCCTATTGGGAGGGAAAGGGAGTTGAGAGGCAGAAATGTGGGCATATTGTTTATGCAGAAAGAAAGAAAAGAAAAGAAGTATATATGAAATCCGCTGTGAAGTCAGGTGAAATATTTTTATGTGTTTGGTTAAGTCAACAGAATCCTCAGATTCAATGCCTTCCCTCCTTCTACACTTTTTAATTTTGGTTTTCAATGCCAATTTGGTCAAAAACACAATAAAGAGGAGTTGCTTGTCTGCTGGATTACTTTGTAGGCCACTCTACTGTTTTCGTTCCAAGGACTGCTGTTAGCAGTGCATTTGTAGGGGTGGCCCTCCGTCAGTGGGGCTTGTCAGTCTGCTTTGGAGCACAGGACACAAGGTAGCTTGTCACAAGGTCATGGTTACAAGTAACCTCCTGGGTTAGGACTCCATTAACTTGAGTAGTGATTCCTTCTTTTTCAAAGTGGACCAGAGAAAATCAGTTTAAAGTGTTTAAAAATCAGCATGGGCCATTGGATATTCACTTGCAGCTTCCCCAGACCTTCAACTGTTTCTAGCTTTGAGAACCAAAAGGGAGGAAGGGAATGGACATAGGAGGTACGAAGTGTCCAAATTGTGCATTATTGCATCATGCTTCATTCCTGGGACTTGTACACCCAGCTTAGTTTAACCACTTTTCCTGTTTATACACAGTCACCATGTCCAGTACCTTCTGGTAGAGAAAGCCCAGAGTAAACCAACCAAGATACGCTTTTAGTGCAAATTCCCTTGTGTTGGTTGTGTTTTGCCATGTTGTTTTCACTCTTACTGCAGTGGTTGCAGTGGTGGTTGGTACTGTTAGGACATAAAGCCATTGAGCCCTCTCCTATGACAGGCATGTCTTACCGCTTGCATTTTGCTTTTTGGAGGAATGGAAGGGATTTCCACTTCCTGCTTAGTAACTTGCCTATTTTGGACTAGTCTTCCCTGAGCTATACACAGTATCCTAGATTGCTTATTGGATTTTACTTATGCACTCTTGGGAAGAGGAGAGTTGTGGATAGAAGTGACACTATTACTTTCACGTGGGAATACTTACTTGCACGTGAGACCCTTTCCCGCCACTGAGCTCAGAGTAGGCCAATGTGGCCTACTCTGTTTTGGGTGGCAAAATTTCTGCATCGGGAGGACAGGTGCTCTAGAGAGTTAGTGCGATCCTCAGTGGACTTGTTAGGAGCAAGAAATAAACTTTTTTCTGTTGTTAAGCTACTGAAACACTGAGGATGTTTGTTATTGCAACATACCCTAGCCTATCCCAAAATGATAGAGAAGTCATTGGATGCTTGAAATCAGGAAAAGTCTTGACTTAAATGTCATCTTGATTAGTCCTGAGGATAAGCCTATAAGACAGATAGGCTTTATTATCTCCATTTTATAGATAAAGGTATTGAGGTTTTAGACAGCAATGTGTCCGTGTTCATATCTCTACTGAGTTACAACACCTGGATTCCCATCTGGGCTTGATCCCCTATAGAAGTGATTCAGAATCTTTCCTGGGGAGTTTTAAAAACTGTGTATAATGTCCATGCCTTACGTGGAGTCTGATCCACCTTCCCACCTGGAGAGTCACTGCCATGTCTGAGTCACTCTTATTGATTGGAATGAGTCGCCTTGGAACAGAAGACAGAAATTGAGAATTCTGCCTTTGAGCATGAGGGTGCTGTCCCTACTGGTTGGGTAGGTTTCCTGGGGCAAAGCTGTACTGTGCTGCTCTGTAGAATAAAGACTTTGCTTGGGGTTGTCAAATTCTTCATGATGAAGAAGCACTGTGCTCTTCACCTACAGCCTCAGGGCTGCTTGACTGTTAGAGGAGGTGTGCAGTTGAAAACCATGCGCTGTAGTGCAAGGCAAAGAAAGACATTTGTTATTTTTTCCTTCTAGCCATATTCCCAGGGATACGAGGTTGGGGAGCGGGCAGGACCACTTCTTACGTGCTCTGTCTACTGCCCGTAACAACGGAGATGGCTTTTCACTTTGCGCCCATAATTGTGAAGGAGGAAGCCATGGCCATTTCCATTGGGCATTCTGGGAAGAGATGGCATCTGAAATTCCCGTTGGGGTTCAGGGGAAGGGGATGTTGTCCTTTAGAGTTTATAGCCAGCTGAGACACCATAGAAGGAGAGCACAGTAAAGGTTTTGTTACTGACAGAAGCTGGACTTGGGAATACTCAGGTATACAGTCACAGTGGGCTTTCTAATACTCCATTTCCAAACTAGGCCAACTTACCCGTCCAGTTACCTGCCTACCTGGACTGCTTCCGGCCTCCACAACACAGATACACGCAGCCTGCCACTTGGCCAAAAAGTACCCCGTCTGTGGACAAGCAGATAGGAAAAGAGGCAGCCCAGAGTGGCCAAGCCAGTCAGAGCAGCTGGAGAGAGGTCAGAGGTGCCACTCAGGGGAGCATGTCCTTGTGTGGAGAGGCCTGAGGAACGGAGTCCTTCCCACACTCCCTTCCATGTCTGACATGCTATGACTAAGTTTTCCCTTCATTTATCACTGTGCTTGTCTATCAAAAATGTACTGCTGATAAAATAATAGCTTGCATTTGCTTAATCCTTCCCTGGCTGCGTGCTTCATGTGTGCTGTCTTTAGTCATCAGAGGGTAGCTTTGTGTTTTTATCCATTAAATCTCTGGCTCCATGCTACGTTTGCCAACAAAGGTACTCTGAAGTGCCAACTGCAACAGTGTTTTTGGTTATGTTCACATCTGGTCCCCTTGCTTTCCCCACCCCCCTCTTCTACTTCAAACCTTCCCAAGACCACCAGTTCAATGCACGTAAATGTAACTTTTATAGGGGCCTTATATACTACAGGCTTTCATTTACCTAAAGTGTTCATCTGGGTCCCAGAAATTTGGCCAAAGTATTGGTCACTGAACTTTTGATCACTGTTCATGTGGGCTAAATTATAGGAAGAACATTCCCTCTTCCAGCTCAATTCCACACGTGCTCCAGCCCACTCTGGGTGAGCATTTTCATAAATACGTTAATTAGAAGGCACTTAGGTAAACCATTGAAAGTTTTATTAATTTTCTTCGGCTGCAATATAACCTCCTCTGGCCACAGAGGAATCTTTTTATTATGTTTAACCTCTGGAGGCCTTTGTTAAAGCATTGTCTTCGCTTTGGGCCCATACAGTTTAAGCATGACACGGAAACTTGGATAAAGTCCAGAGGAACTCAGGAAAAATGATTAAAAGCGTGGAAAATAGGCACCACAAAGAAAAGGCATTGAGGTTGCTCATCCTAAAGAAGGGAAAGCTTGGGCGGGGGGCGGGAGGGAAGCAGTTTTCTTTAGAGTTGTGGAGTCTGTGGAAAGTTGCCTTGTGAACCTTGCAGGGTGAGGCCCTATTTCTGTGTCTTTGGAAGGCTAGGAAAGAACGAATGATATATAAATCATAGGGGGAAATGCCAGTTTCCAGTACACGCTTTGCTGTAGAGAAGCCTTTCCAAATCTTCCTGGCTTGGTTTGATTTCTCCAGCTCTAGCTCCCTGGTATATTTCAGCTTTCTGGCTTTTATTGTACATCCTGAATTTTGCTTTGCATTATATGAGAATTCCCCTAGGAAATGCATCCAGCTTTCAGATACGACTGCATCACTGCGTATGTATTGTCATCATTGCCAACAGCTCACTGGTGGCTGGTGGTGGCATTTTGAACACTTGTGATTTTTACGGTATGCAAGCATCTACTCTGCTTGCTAAAATATGTTAATAAATTGTCCAAACATCTTAGAGTGTCATTGTATGTACCAGAATTTTAAATTTTTTCTTCCATTAAAACTGTAAACTCTTCAAAGGTAGGGTCAGAAATTTATTCCTATGTGTATACGTGGCACACCTTTGGGGTGCCTCGAGTAGAGCAAGAGTGCAGGAAATCATTACTAAATGATTGAGCTGAACTGTCAAAAAAGGACCTGCATCCCTAAGGGAAATTTTGGTGATTCCTTTTGAGCCTATGACAGGGAAATGTCTTTGTCAGCTAGTTTCCATACATCTCATTCTGGAAACAAGAGGAGGACCAGAGGAGAACCTCTGTAGGCAGCGTCCAATCTTGTGATTCTGAATAAAACCTGGTCACTCTTCTTCCTTGGAAAGACCTCATGTGAAATGATTTCAGCCCAGGAATCGCAGGAGAGGGAACCAGTGGTCTGGTTCCCATCATTTACCAACCTAACATTTATTTCACCAGTTCTTCCCACTCTTGGCAATATTAATGGGCAATATTGACAAGGAGGAGCAGGAAACCAGAGAACCACAGAGCAGCTGAGCTCAGCTTCTAGAAAAATCTAGGATCCAAATTTACTCAAGAAGATTAACAGAGTATGTGGGGAAGGAAGGTCGGGAGGGAGGAGCTTGTGATGACTCACGATGTGATGAAAAGAACAGTTCTTATTCCTCAGGAATGCTGTGTGGATTAATTGGGATAATGCACATGAAGTGTTCAGAGCAGTTCTTGGCACACAGTGAATGTTCAATAGCAGTTGTGGTAGGAGTTATTGTTTACTATTCTTAATTCTCATCAGTATGGATTATTTATAAATAACAATCAAACATTATTATTAATCTTTAACTATTAAAATGTTTACCCTGATTATGAGCCTGGGCACAGGGAATAGCTATTTACAAATGCTTGACTTGCTGATGATACTAAGAGTGGGTTGGAGCAGGCACAGCTATAGAAATGAACGGTCGAAGGTGAGTGTGAGAAGAAGCATCTTTGAGTTCATACTGCTTTCATAGAGGACTATTCATGACTTCATAAACGTACAATATGAAGAGGGGCGAGGGCCTCATGTGGAGAGTTGTCAGAGAATCACAGTACCAGAAGAAACCTTGGAAGCCATTTTTTTTGTTTGTTTTTAACGAAAGTATAATTAACATAAAACAAAGTGCACAGATTTTAAGGCTGAATTTTTGCCAATTGTTTACACCCCAAACTAATAGAGGACGTTCCAGCATCCAGTAGTTCCCTCACCTCCTTTCCGGTCAGTTCCTCCCCTCCCCCTGCAGCCATTTTCATGAGACCACATTAGAAATGAGAAATGAGAAAGGGGCCCTGGGCACTGAGTTGCTTGCCTCACATCACAGTTAGCCCGTGTGAGAACAGCCACTGAAGCCCAGCTTTCCTGATCCCGACGTTGGAACTTATGTGTGGCCTTCCCTGATGCCACGTACATTTTTATTGGGAGAGCCTTAATAGTCTCATTTATCTATAGGTTGATTACCTTAAAGTCCTGCATTTTCTCCCAGGCTTTGATTATTAAAAAATGGTGCTAATACACACAACTGGAATAACCTTCATTCCCCCTGGCTAGTGACGCTCATGTCCAGAGAGAATTTAACTCACCTTTTCTCTTCAACAAGTTGACTTTTTTTGATACCTCAAATTATTTTCTGATCTTTCTTGGCTGCAGGAAATAGTCTGGCCCCGTGGTATGTGTCTAGATAGGCCAGTGGAATGCCTTGTTGCGAAACTGTGCTTTGACACATAGAATTTAAACTTATGCCCCACCTTTGTACTGAAGATGCCTCCGCACCTCCAGTTTCTCCATTATTTAATGTGCTCTGAAAGTTTTTCAAGAAGTGCAAGCTTTAATTATTATAGCCCGTTATATCCCTATGTAAATATCTTAGGTGGTTAACTCAATAAATGGCTTTCTTTTTTATTTTATTCATTTATTTATTTAGAGAGACAGAGAGCACGTGAGCAGGGGAAGGGGTTGGAGAAAGAGAAAGAATCTTAAGCAGGCTCCATGCTCAGCGTGGAGCCCGGTGTGGGACTTGATCCTACTACCCTGGGATCATGATTTGAACTGAAATCAATAGTCAGACACTCAACCAACTGAGCCACCCAGGCACCCCTTAATAAATAGACTTCTTTACTTAATGAGACCTTTGAATGTATACACCAGCACAGTACTTGTCATTAGGTGGACATTTGAAGCCTTTTCAGGTAAATGTTTACCAACAGGCACCTTTAGTCACTTTCTCCATAAAGCAAGGTTATCAACCCAGGGGCTTTGGCTAGCATTCAATGTCAATAATTATATTCTCCCTGTTGCCTTATCCTGGCAGAAGTGTTTACGGGTCTCCACCCATTTTTCTTACCCTCAACAGCGGTGAAATGTCACTGGTGCTGGAAGCTGTGTTCTATGCACCAGGCTGTGGGAGGGCAAGGCTCATCTCCATAGCTGTGTGGATCTCCTTGGGCAGTGCTGGCCTTGGATAAATGAAAGCCACTTCAGAAACTTGGAGAGGAATTATTGTTGTGGCCTGCCCCTATTGGGACATGCCAGCATTTTAAGGTTTTTCATTATTCACTGTGAATCCAACAAGCACCCATAGGTAAAATTATAATTTGTAAATTAAAATTAGAGGGGTTTTCCATTGTGTTTGAATAAAGGACGTGCTAACAGGCAAAAAAATAGAGTTCCCTTTGATGTGGGTTTCTTTGGGTAGATGAGTTCTCTCGAGGCCTGTGAGTCAAGTTCTAGGAATTCTTTTTCAGCTCCACCTTTGACAGAATAACTGGCAGCGATCAGATGGTACAGGCTGAGCTCTGATCTGTTTCCTTAAAAGGTTGATTCTGTTCAATTTGTATCAAAAGTGGATTGGGGAAAATAAAAAAGTGTCTCTGTATTCCATAAGAGCACAACTTCTGATGGCTTTTAACATGAGCATCTGGATTACTTTTTTAGTAAAATGGACTGGGTTCTTTTGGAAAGTCGAAACCTGTCCTGTCATTTGGTTCATTTTTTATTCTAGGCAATTCTAGAATGGGATCTTTAATTTGGCTTTGCACCATCCTTGCCTTTCTAAGTTATGAACTGTTTCTGATTTGGAGATTTTTTTTTCCATGGTGATACTTGAAAAGCACATTTGTGAGGGGCAGAAATTTTGCTTTTTATTTTCAGGAGGGGGTTGTTTTGTTGTTTTGAGGCTTGGGAGGTGTTCCTTGTTTACTCTAAAATAAGTAGGAAAATCTACTTTCACTTAGTTTAGATTGAAGCTACTCGGTCAATTCAGCACATCAATAAGTATTTTGACCTATAGTTTTTCACTGCTGCAGAGAAACAGACAAGCCAAGAATTCCATTGAACTGTCTTGATCGTGAGCCCATCTGAACTGCCGTCTCTTAGAAGTTGTGCATGTCTGTGAGAGTTCCCCACCTCCATGGCAAGAATAAACCTGATTTACCATAAAGTGCATCTATTTATTTCGTGTTGTTCCCAGGTATGTTGGCATTTGTGGTCACATGGAATACCCCTGCCGCTTCCAGAATCCTTCTGCCACCACCCAGGAAATTATTCCTCATCGGGTCTTTGCCCCACTGTGCCTCAAGGGTGCCTGTCAAGAGACCCTTCTGCAACTGGTCCCTCCTTGCCTCTCAGCAGCGCACCGTGTCCTGGGAACACACCCGTTCTCCAGGCTGGACATACTCATCGTCCCTGGCAATTTTCCGAGTCTGGGGATGGCCAGGTACGTTGTTCTATTGTGGCACTTGGATAACATGCTTTGGACATCCTTTGATTATTTCTTGCTTTCCCTGGGCTCTGTCAGGGCTCCATTAGGATGGAAGGGCCACAGTTGCTCATGCTTGGACATCTCATTGCTGCCTCGAGGGACAGTTTGGGTGTAGCCTCCACCATGCGGGAGCCTTTGGGTGTTGTGGGCTCAATCAGCTGCTCTGAAAATAACAAGCTCACATTGTTGCTTGGATTGAAAACACATTGTGCCCCCAGAGTGATGTATGTTGGATCGTGGCTGATGAGTGACTGGTTAGCTTGTGGTGAGAGCATAATGCTAATGGGCCCAAGGTCACAACTCTGGGCAGAGGAACACGACTTAGTTCCTGGGCCACAGGCTGCTCGCCTAATCCTGACCAGCTGTCTCATCCATTCTCGCCATTGGTCATAAGGGCAACGACTTGAGAGCCCCTGTGTCAGAGAGACTGTGGATGGATCAGTGTAAATCCATCACCACTGCTGGAAAAACAGCTCAAAGCAGATGGCTTACTGGGGGGTGGGGCAGTGGGGGGGGTCACTTGTCTTGCTAATATTTTTTAATGTAATAAATGCATTATTCCTACTGTTTTCTCACTTTAGTTCTCGTGGATAATCCAGGCCTGCAAGGTGAACCTTTCCCTATATATTATTGACACCTAAAACCCATTCGTTAATGCTATTGTTCCTTCAATAATAGGTACCTGTGTTCCACTCAGCATTTTACTTGTTACATACTCAGGATTTCACTTGGTTATATTTCTATGTGAAAATCTTAATCATTAACAGTGAATATGCTTGACTGAAGATAGGAAAAATAAGCTCATCAAAACATGTGACTTTAAGTTTTTCCCTATTAGTCAAGGAAATTCCTGCTGCCAATTAATTTCCATGCTTTTGAACAGCTGTCATTTGTGGTGTTTTCCCTGAAAACTGCATACATTCTTAGTAAGACCCATGAGTAGAAAAGAACTGACCAGAACATTTGCTTTTGATCTTTACTACATACGTATACTTTTTAAAGCTGGCTGGCTAGTCTTAATCCTTGAGGAGGTCTGAGAAAGTCATTTTGGCTGATTTTTATCCTGTATTTATGAAGATAATGAGAACGTAGAAACTAGGATAATTATATATATTTGGTTATGTGCATCAATATTGTTTTGGATGTCTATATATAGAATTTGTCTTAACAAGGGGGATTCTTTGGTCCTTTTGAAGAGTCTGCTGGACTTAATTTAAGCAGAATTATTGGCGAAGAAAGGGTTGTTCATTAAATGTTTCTCATTTGTACCTAGTTTTGAGGGGCTCTATTTATTTGGGAGTTTTTAGCACTTTATGAGAGCTGTAGCTTTTCAGGGCATGTTTGCTAACAGTTCCAAGTTCTGACGTGAGGGAACCAAAGGCAGAGTATTTTTCGTACAGAGGACCTCATTTTCTGTAGCTCCTTCCTGACAGCAGTCTGCCAAAACCAGAATTTGTTGACCTGCAGGCCATTCTGGAAAGCCTCTCTTTTCAAGTTTGCGTGCCCAAGCAGGTAGGCAGTGGGTTTGCTGCTCTTTGAGATATTTAAAGTGACTTAAACATGCTTTGCTCTGTATTTTGAAAGTAATAAGCCTAAGAACCCTAAGGCCAAATGGTACTGGGCACAAATGTCAGAAAATGTGTTGGTTATAACTCAGCAGCAACAAGACCGTTTTTATGCTTTAAAAACAGGAGACCCGTACATTTAAAATTTTGTGGTTGGTTGTCAAATGTCATTTTCCCCCCATTTTTTTCTTCCCTTTTAGACTGTGGAAGTAGTCTGCCCTGGTCTAGATGTTTTCCTGGGCTTAGTTACGGTTCCCCATATTTGAGCTGTGGAGGGGGGATTGTGTATCTTCCACTGCCAGCCAGGGGTTGGGGGAGCACTCTGTTTTTCCTAACTGTGGCCTAAATTGATTCCACTTGCTTGGCTTGACTCTCGCGGGATCCCAACACCTTGAGCCACATGCGAGTGAGTGGGGTTTATGACTCAGCTGGCTCCCGGGGCCCTGCTGCCTTATTTATGGTCAGGGCTTTGCTTGGGGCTCTGTAAAAGCAAAGCTGGAACAAAAAATGACAGTCTTGTAGGTCAGCCCTGTACCCTAAACAGGAACAGAGAAATCCCAAGTGTAGTAGGAGCCATCCAAAAAGACCTCTGCACTGAAACTTGCCATTGTCCTGTTAATTGCAATGCACTAGAGATCAAAGGATTTCTTGGTAGATTAAATGGTTCTTTGCCGAGTCCACATTTATAAACATGTAAGCAAGATCATAAATTCCATACCTCTGGACTTCTCGAGTGATTAGGTCTTAATC
Organism: Herpailurus yagouaroundi; assembly: GCF_014898765.1. Taxonomy (NCBI): domain Eukaryota; kingdom Metazoa; phylum Chordata; class Mammalia; order Carnivora; family Felidae; genus Herpailurus; species Herpailurus yagouaroundi. The sequence goes on along the minus strand of NW_024412432.1, from coordinate 2,738,700 downwards.
ATAATGAATACCATTTTTTACCATTGTAGTATTCTTTTTTGGTGAATGGCATTAAACATTCCCACATGAACTAAAATGGGTAAATTGTTGGTAACCATTTTCAAGAGTTTTCAAAAATTTTGGATGATATCCATAAAGATTCTACTGTATTTCAAATATTACATATCGTAGTTTGTATGGAAAAATCTTTTTTCATATTTTTTTTTTAAATTTTTTTTTCAACGTTTTTTTAAATTTATTTTTGGGACAGAGAGAGACAGAGCATGAGCAGGGGAGGGGCAGAGAGAGAGGGAGACACAGAATCGGAAACAGGCTCCAGGCTCCGAGCCATCAGCCCAGAGCCTGACGCGGGGCTCGAACTCCCGGACCGCGAGATCGCGACCTGGCTGAAGTCGGACGCCTAACCGACTGCGCCACCCAGGCGCCCCTGTATGGAAAAATCTTAAAACTCTCCTCTCTGAGTCTGTTTGGAGCCTGATTCTGATATTTCAGTAAAGTAGGGAGAAACACATTTGTATAATATGATACTTTGAACATATGATAATGACAAATCAATTTATAAGAAGGCAAACGACACGTACACAGTGTTTTAGAATTTGGCGGGCTTTTCAAACACAGCAGTAACTAGAACATCTATCAAAACCGCACCTCAGAGGGGCACCTGGGTGGCTCAGTCAGTTGAGCATCCAACTTCAGCTCAGGTCATGATCTCATGGCCTGTGGGTTCAAGCCCCACGTCAGGGTCTGTGCTGACAGCCCAGAGCCTGGAGCCTGCTTCGGATTCTGTGCCTCCCTCTCTCTCTGACCCTAACCCACCCGCATTCTGTCTCCGTCTCTCTCAAAAATAAATAAACATTAAAACAAAAATTAAAAAGAAAAAACTGCACCTCATCTTTTGGGTCACCTTTAATATAATAGGAGCCATTACTTATCAACCTCCTTTTCTCAGTCACTGTTCCGGGGAGAGATGCTTTCATTCTCTTCTGATTCTGAGAAGAATCACCGGTTTGCCCCTGAGACACTACTGACTAGTCCCATTCCCTTAATTTTCTCACTTGGTGCGTGTACACTTTCTGTTTGTTTCATTTTGCTTGTGCCTTCCATAGAGGTTGAATCTGCCATATAAGGAGTATACCTTTCTTGGATTGAGTAATAGGGTGTCTAGCCAAAGACGTGAATGCATTTTAAGTGAATCTCCAATGTATAGATCCACTCTCTTTGTGTGGGTATAATTAGTGTTCTGCCATTTTCATTGTGTCCTCATGTTTTTCTCAGGTGTCTCAGCTAGAGATTGACGAGTAAGCCTCGTTTCCCAGGTATTGAGAAATACATGAAAGGAACTCATCATCATGCTTACATTCTTTGTTATAATAATAATAATGTTAATGGAATAATATCCTGGAACCAGATTGATGACAGTTGCTTAAAAATTAACACCTCAGTCTTACCTCTGTGTGTGTTTATAATAAATGCTTTGCTTTGCCATTTGTCTTTCAGCGGTTCACAATTACATGTCACGGGGCATAATTAGGTTGGCAGAACTACCTTGCTGACATCCAAATACATTCTTTTTTTTCCTCCTCTATTTGAATTTCAAGAATCTTCTGCCATCATTTCAGAGCGGTTTTGTGTTTAGAGCACTGGAGAAAAAAAAAAAAGCTGTGTTTTCTGTGAGTCTCCTTCTCAGATCTACTGTTTGCATGTAGCTTCACCCCTGGTTCGGCTTGGAAAATTGAAAAAAAAAATACAGTGGCATTGTGGTTGCCATTAGGTGACAATTCTGCTTTGACTTGTTTTTCCACTGGTTTCATAGCAGATTATCTTGTTTGTCTGACCATTGTTTGCCTATTTATTTATCTAGTCATCCTTTCAGTAAATTTCTATTAAGCACATACTGTGTGCCAGGTAGGATTTAAGATGCTGAGTCTATGGGGGTGAACAAGATGGATGAGATCTCTGTCATTGCAGAACTTACATGCTGGTCAGGGGAGAAAATCGTATACTTAAAAACAAGAAACTAAGATGTGCGCTATGAAGAATGAAAACCAAGTAAGTGACAGGGTGATCGTTAGGGTGGGGAGGCAAAGACTTCTTTAAAGAGTGATGTTTGCTGTGAGACAGAAGAACAGAAAGGAGCCAGCCTGTGACGGTCTGGTGGAAAAGCAACCACCAGGCTGAGGTAGTGCAGGTCCAAAGGCCCCGAGATGAGAACCACTGAAATGGGCCGGAGGGGCAGAAAGAGAGCAGTGAGCTTTTAGAATGGCTTCTCTTAGCTCCTTCCATAAACTCATTTTGGGTGCCAGGAGATTCCATGGTCCCTCAGTGCTTGGGTCACCGAGCCACCTGCACACCCTCATGAGGAGCACTAGGAAGAGCGACCAAGAAATGGCAGAGATTGAGTGGGGTTTGATGGTTCCAGGCAGTGAGGTGTTATGGGGAGAGAGCTGCAAGAGAAGTCAGATCTTTTCTCCGTTTTGTGAGGACCAACAGGGCCATACCGTCTTGTGATTGGCTAGCTAGAACCTGACTTGGCTTAGCATTTGCTGTCCTTGAGCAGAATTCTCCATCGCGGGGTATCAGAACACCTGGAGCAAGGACTGGCAACTCTCCTCTTGTGGAGAAGAGAGAACACAGTCTCAGGCCACCACATGGCCTTTCCCAGTGGCTGATTGATTCCTTCCAAGCTTTTTTGACACATTGGATCCAGGGAAGGAGGCTGTGTTTATATGCTCTCATCCTAATTTTATTTATTTATTTATTTATTTATTTATTTATTTACTTACTTACTTACTTACTTACTTACTTTGAGGGGGAGAGGCAGAGAGAGAGGGAGGGGGAGGAAATCCCAAGCAAGCTCCACACTTGGCACAGAGCCTGACACAGGGCTCGATCCCACGAACCCATGAGATCATGACCCAAGCCGAAACCAAGAGTAGGACACTTAACCAACTGAGCCACTCAGGTGCCCCTACTCATCCTAATTTTTAAGTTTTTCAAAGACTGAACAAAAATAGGATCGATAAAGAGCATAGAGAAATAATCACTAATTACTTAAATATCTTCAGTGCACTTCACAGCAGAGAAAAACTATAAAGCTCCCTATTATACATGGCTTATCCTAAAAGATGTGATTGTGCAATAAAAGGCTTCTGGGTGCTTATACTAGTTCCTGACTATTGCAGGCACAATTTTCTCAAGTACCTCAATTTGGGAATGAATGGTGTGCACATACATGCCCAAGAATGAACGTCACCAGCTTTCCCTCCGCCCCCTCCTCCTGGGGTTAGACAGGGTGTTGTCCTGTTTATTCTTATCTCCCAGCCAGTGTGTAATAGAATAAGCAAAACATAACATGCTGGTACAAAGGGCCTGTTGTTTTCAGCCTTCTAATTGTGCTCCTTTTTGCCGGGGAAGGAAGCAGTCATAAATTTCTGTCATTATCTTAAGTAGCAAGGTTTCACAGCTTTGGGAATTTTTCTTTGCTTGTTCTTTGTTGGCTTCTACTTGAATTTTTTCACCCCCTCCCCGCAAACCGAAACCGCCATATTTTTAAATAGCCCTTTACATTTTAGGGGATGTGACCCCATGGTTTCAATGCAGGATGCAACTGTAGTGATTCTTCCATTCAGGAATCTGATTTGAGCCATAAATGAGGGCACCTTTCTGTTCACCAAGGCTGCCAGCTCTTCCCCTCTCTCTGATGTGCTGAGGATTTGGGGGGGGGGGTCTGTGTGTGTGTTTTGTTTCTTTGTTGTTGCTGTTTGTTTCCCAAACTCTCAAATTCTCAAATTTCTTTCTGAGTGGATTGGTTTTAAAAATGTCTTGAAGGGGCATTTCGTTCCCGTGTTTTCCAGCATAAGGCTTCTGTGTTTTTTCAAGTAGGTGGGTGTGAATGATAGAAAGCAGCTCGAACCATCCTTCCTGAAAGACTTTAATCCTGTGTTTACTGGCACGCCAGCCCTTGCCATAGTGATGAACAAGCAACATGTGGGTGAGTGGTGAGGTCCCACGCAAGGAGGCTTAGCTCACAAGTGTCCCCTTTGTGGCTTCCTTTGTGTTCATTCCTCCATTTCGTTTTTGATCTCCATTTTTCTTCTTGAGAAAATTATCTGACTTCTTTTCCATACTGTCTTACAGAGAAGGGTCTGACATGTTCTAGTTCTTCTGTTTTTCTTTCTTGAAGTAGAAACTGGTATTCCTACAGTCACATTCTTCTGAGACCTTGAAAGCCCTTGGCCGTGATTATTTGGTTAGTTTTGACAATACGAGTTTATACTGAGTGGGGCAGGTAGTGAGAAGGTGTATGTGTGCTCCGTTCTTCATGGCGCAGGTGCAGGAGGATCTATGATGCCTCCAAGTCACTTAAAGCCAGCACGTCAGAGAGAGAAGTAAAACGGCCTCATCACGGGATGGCTGTCAGAGTCTGGGGTTCAGACTTAGGTGAGTGTTTTCTGGAACCCTCTCTGAGGTGTATGTATTTGCTTCAGGGTCTCTCCCTGGGAATCCTAGTGTCATGGAGTCTACCTGAAGCTCAGCTTTCACTGTGGGCCCATTTTGAGGCAGCCACAGAGTCTGGGTAACCAGGCAGATTCCTGGATCACATGAGTAAGTTGGGGCCAGGCTCTCTCTCTCTCTCTTCTGTTGGAACAACAGCAGAGTGAACTCACAGCTTTTGGCTTAGCCAGAATCTTCTTCTTGCCATCAAACAGCTGTGCGGCTTGTCAGACCCAGAAGTAGCATTTTATCATCATTACGCCACGATTCCTCACCCTCTGAAAGATTAGGCTTAAGTGTTTTGTTTTCTTTGAACTGTTCTCCACACACATAGACTGACAGTCCTACCTTCACAGAACACTGCTGGGGCCATCCTTCAAGAGAAGTTGTCAGGCCTTTGAAAGGCCTTCCTGAAGCAATCATCCCTCTGCCTACATTTGTAATCTTCTTCTCTCCATAGGCCCCTAATCTCTTCCAGCCCTTGAGCCTGAGATGGCCAGTCGGCACTACCTTTCCATTTTCCACTGCAAAGAAAAGGCTTTTATTTTTTCTCCCTCCCACTTATTTCTCCACAGAAGCGTCATTACTAAATAGAACATACACTCCCTGGCTGAAAAAGAACAATGGAATTCAGTGCGCAAAGTTGCCTGAGTTGGAATGTTCCCAACCTTGTGGGTTCTCACTCCTCAGACCACTACACAGAGTGAGCAAATGCTGCCAGCTTCTGGACTGTATTATATATGTATGTGGGCATGGAGTAGACTCCTTTGGGGGAAAACACCAACTCTGGAAACAGTCCTCAAGCAAGGCACAATGCATGAATAGCTCTGCTCGGTGGGAACATTGCCTCTGTTGTATTACAGCCAATATGCACCTGCAACCCCCTGACATCTGAGCCACAGAGGCCTGTGTGCATAAAGTGGGTGATTGTCACTTTACCCCACCACTGAAATGTAACTGGAAGAGTGTGCTAGCTACCTTTTATAAAAAGTAGTATTCACTTTAAAAGGCCAAAGATGTGATCCTTTCGAAAATGGATTACTTTTTAAGAAATTGATTGCTTTGTGGGACTTGCGGGTACAATGCAAAAGTTCACCCTGATTTAACCCGAGTGGAGCTCAGAGTAGAGCATGTTATATTTCTTAGTTAACTAACCATGCTATTTATAGAGGTGACTCCTCAGAAAGTCTAGACATTGTTCCGGGAAGACAGAATGCCAGATCTGCCCTTCACTTTCCCAGTTAGCTTGCTGAAAATAACCACCTCCCCTTCTCACCAGAAAATGGAAAACTTAGAATTCCATTTCAGGAAAGTGTGAATGATACTTGGGCTCCTCAGCCAGGATTTGGGATGGGCAAAGAAGAGGGGGTGCTCTTGTGATCCTGGGGGCCCATCACTGGGCCTTTATTCCTTAGAGGCCAGCTTGCTGAGTTGTGGGGACTGTGGTTGGCAGATCCTCATATTTGAGTTGGTCCACTCCAAGAAGAGACCCTGAGAACCTGCTTTGAGAATGAGCCAGCTGCAGTTCCTGGCTTTTATCACACGTGTGCAATTTCTGAACATCCTATTGAAAGCTGGCAGGTGGAAAGGCCTGGATGGGCAAAGCCAAGAATTCATTCAGTAGATGCATATCAATGGACAGGTATGATGAATGCTGGTGATTCTGTGGCTGCAAGGAAGTAGGAGACCTTTAGTCTAAATTAGGGTTTTCTACAGTAAGTTCCAAGGAAGACTAGTTTTGTGGAATGTTAATAATGTGGGAAAAGGAACTGTGGCGTAATTAATTCAGGAAATGAATGGATTAAACAGTTAAAATGGAGTCTTTGCTGGAGGGCTTCTAAGAAAGCCTTTGATATCCTATTATCCTGATTTAATATCCTGGTGTATATGTGCCTACTGAAGATGGGCCAGAAGGTGCAGTATCCCTCCTTATGTGCCCAGGGATTCTCCTTTACAGTGTACATTCCTCTTATGGTCTCAAAAAAACCTCCTCAAAACAGAACTTTGAGAAGGGATTCTATTCCAGAATATCTTGGAGCCCACTGTACAGCTGGCTGTGGAATCCACCTTTCATTGTGTCAGTGTCAGTGTCAGTTGAGGACCTGCCATGTGTCAGGCACTGGTGAGAGCCTTGCTTTATCACAGTGAGGAAGATGGGCTCACAGTTTAGTGCAGGAGGCCCTACACTTTTCTGATTCTACATCTCTTTTTGAACTGTCACCCGCACGAGGAATTTACAGGTGTTTATAAGTTATATACATTTCATACAGCGTTAATATACTTGGGCACACTTTAAAATGCACACAAAAATGGAAATGAGATAGGATGAGAAAATTTTTAAGGAGTTTCTATTTCTCCTTGCATCTAGTGGGTTGGCTAGAGCCCTGGCATCCCTAGAACCTGGGTCCCACCACGGAGACTCAGATTCGGTGGGTTTGCAGTGGGGTCTTGCCATCAGCAAATTTAACACGTCCACACAGGTGATTCTGCTCAGGTGTTAGAGAGCAGTGTGTGCACTGGGGACTGTGCAGGGTTGGCAGGCATCTCTGGACAGGTTAAATTCTCCTGGGAAGCTCTGAGACTCCACACCCTGCCATCTTCTCTCAGGTGAGAATGTCAGACTGACGAAAGAGGGTATCAGGGATGCTCCGTGGTAAGGCTCCCTGCTTGTCTGTTACTCGAAAGGAAGGGGTGTTCTGGAGGAGCTGAACCCAGTGACAGGCCAGGATCCCAGGAAAAAGGAAGGGGCCGATTTAGAATCGCCTGCAGAGTGTCTTAGAGCCCTAACCTTCATTGATTTAGTTGGGTTTTTATGCTGAGTTTTTATGCTGAACAGGAGTGGAGGTGATTCAATTTCATTTAGCAATTTACATACACATATATTTTCTTTTTGTTGTAAGAGCTAGTTAGTCATAAGCTTGGGATTTTCTTGTACTCCTTGGGCACCTAGGCAGCAGTGGGCGTTTAAATTTTAGGCCCGCAAGCAGAAGGTTCAGAAGGGGCCTCTCTTAGTCCTGGTTAATTGCAAAATAAACAGATCTCAAGGGCAAGGGCCCCTTCCTTTCATAATAACTGTCTCTGCTCAGCGCACCGTCAGTGCAAAACAGCGTTTCCAAATACCGCATCAGGAGCACGCTCCGTGGATAAAGGCCTTCATCCCTCCAGCCCAGCCATTTACAACTGAGACCCCCTCCCCTCACCCCCTCTGAGATGGCACCTAACTTGTTCCCCCCACCCCTTGTTTTTAGCCTCCAGATACCTCCATTTGCAAGCTAATAAGTTGCACGTACATATGTTTGAACAGTTGTCAGGCTTGTCTGCCGCTCAAACTGTGCTTTGGTTTAAAACAAACAACAACAGAGAACCCAGAGGAGGGGATGGATGAAGACATTTTAGTTGTACCTGCAGGTGGTGTTGTTTTGACCTTGACAGTCAGTTTTAAACGACCTGTCAAGCACCTTTGTGTGCTTCTGGGCACACCCACCTGGAAGATATTATATCCCCTAAGCTTTATGTGCCCCAGCAGGCCAGCCCCAGGTCCCTGGATTTTGTTTTCATTGATGGAGGGTTAATGCATGCATGGCAGGACTTTACTGAAAGGGGCCCAGCTACAGACACTGTTTTCATTTAATTCTGATTTCTCTTCTCCCTTGGCCTAACCCTCCCCACCCTCAGGCCCTCCCCACCCATCCCGTCCAGACTCCCTCCCCCCCCCCCCCCATCAGCCTTTCCTGCTCTCTCACCCCTCTGTTTGGCTTCAAACCATTTCTTCCTGGCTTTGATATCTTCTTGCAGAGCTGCAAGCAATCAAGAGATTATGGGCCCCAGAGCTCAGCAGGGCACACTGCCTGGTAGGGGGCTCAGGCCCCAGGCCACCGCAGGAAATCGGGCCCAGAAAGCCTGCCAGCCTCCAGGACCCTGCAGCCTGGCCCCCTTCCCCAGGGCAGGGGGTGGGGGCACCTCCTCAGCTTCAGTGCTATCTGGGGAGACATGTTTGGGAAGGAGTCTTACCTTACCTATGTGGTCCAGGGTCACCTCTGTTGTATCTGTTTGAAATTTATCTTTTACAACTTCGAGTCTCCCCTCTGCTTCTGAGCTGTGCATGGTGGTGCTGGAACTTGGGGTGAGGAGAATGAACGGACGAACAAAAGGAGCCCATTGGATCCAGCCTCGTGCCTGCCAGCACCGGGGTAGTTTCATGTTATTTGAGGATACAGATGATGGCTCTTCACCTGAGGAATGCCTCTTCTGTGGCTTCCATATCTGAGGCCCCAAGTTGTTGAAGGAAGTCTGTCCCCCTCCCAAAAAACGATGAAGAAGGCAGCAGAATAGAACCGCCAGACATTTTTGGTTCAGGTCAAATTCATTTCTAAAAGAAGAGATGACAAAGAAGGTGCTTGTTGTCAAGACTCAAGACCAAGTGTCTATCTTCTCGCTCTGTAATACTTCCTCCAGAGGCCCAGATCTAGACAGTCACCTAACCGGCATTGCCACCAGCACGATGTGTTCACAGAGGTGGCCAGAGGAGGGGGTCTCACCGAGGTCTGACTCAGGGTCTGAGAGGAGACTGGTGCTTGTCAGCCTGTCCTCCTCAGACCCCAGGAACCTTCCCAGGCCGTGGCTGTACCTCACAGTGCCTCCCTCCCACAGCCACGTGCTACTCATGTTCATAACTTCTCCCCCGAGGCACCTGTGTACTGGAACCTTAAGATGGGCATGAGTTCCTCTCTGGGATCTCCCAGTCGGGGATGAGGGGCAGAGGGGGCTGAGGAGTGTGTGGGGTGGGAGTGATCCGGCTTGGTCTCTGTTAGCAGGAGGAGCCTGGTCTCAGAATGGAAGAGGAGCAGAAATCTGGGCGAGAAATGGCATTCATGTGTGTGCCCCTGCTCTTCTCGTGGGTCTGCGAACCTTCCCACGGGGCTCTGTTTGGTCCAAGCTGGTTGAGTTGGTTTTCTGTCATTTACAACCCAGGGCCCTGACGAATTTACAAGGGCTACTTCTTTTTCACATGTACAGACAAAGCATCATTAGACCTTAGGATTGCAAAGGTGAGTCAGTGGCTTTGAGCAACTTGGGATCCAATTCTTACATGGTAATACCATTGACCAACTCTTCCCAGCTTGCGGAGGGTCTTCGTGCATATATTCTGTCATTTGATCCTCACAGACAAGCTCTCAGCCCTGTGATGGCCCAGCTGTCACAGGCTCCCCGAAGCTACCTTCAGGACCAGCCCTGTCATGGCTCTCCTCATGGAATCCCTCCTACTCAGAGAGGCCTGTCTGCCCAGCGCCTGTCATGATTTTCCATTCCCCCCCCCCCCCCCCCGGCAGGGCAAGCTCTGCTTTCTGCTTGGCCCAGGAGTTTATCTTGTGGGGCGATGAGTCTCAGCAGGTGCCGACAGCCAGGATCAGGACCTGGGCTTCTGTCACTCTTGGCCTCTGAGGCTTCGGGCAAGTGGATTCTTTCTTTCTTTTTTTAATTTTTTTTTTTTAACATTTATTTATTATTGAGAGACAGAGACACAGAGTGTGAGTAGGGGAGGGGTAGAGAGACAGGGAGACACAGAATCCGAAGTAGGCTCCAGGCTCTGAGCTGTCAGCACAGAGCCTGACATGGGCTCGAACTCACAGACTGCAAGATCATGACCTGAGCCGAAGTGGGTCGCTTAACCAACTGAGCCACCCAGGCGCCCCAAGGGCAAGTGGATTCTAATGGTGGGTTGTTTGCTTGAGGTGAGGAATAGAAACCTGTAGACCCATGCACAGACTGTGAGCTTAAGCAGGGGCAAGACGTGCACTTAATATCCTTTCCCGTGGTTTATTTCTCCTTGGTTAGCCTTTTGAACCATTGTGCTGTTACTGCACGCTTTTTCAGAGCCTATATCAGTCCTTCCGTCCTTGGGACGTAGATGATGGAAGGAGACACAGATTTTGGAGTGAGGAAAGACTGTGTGTCATGCAGCTGTGCCACTGACTTGTAACACTCGGCCCAGTTAGTCGTTTGTAAAATCTCTGTGGCTGCTCACCTCCGGGACTCCCGTTTGCATCAGACAAGATCACGTGTAACAGCTGGTGCATAGTAGGCTCTTGGCAGATATCAGTCCCTTGCTTCGGTAGGCTTGGAGACATTTGGTAGTTTTATGGATCAGAAAGCACCTCTATGATAGGCTGCTTACTAGTATGAATCACAAAATTTAAGGTTCCCTACCAACCCAGGATGTCCATGATTCTCTGAAGTAATAGCTCCAGGGAAAAAATAAAAATAGGTGTGATAAGTTACCATGGTACTATGAAAACATGAATGGTTTGTTACAAAGAGTTATTGAGCCCAGATTACTCAGACCGTACAAATGGAATTTCTCAATTCAGTGGAGCATTTTAGAGTAGCGCCTACATTCTTGTTAGGTCTCCCTTCAAGGATGTAGCTGAACTTTAGTAGATCACATATTAACTTTTCTCCTCCTCCCCAAAAAAGTTGAAGATGGCAGCAGAATAAAACCAGCAGACATTTTTGATTCAGGTCACATTCATTTCTTAGTTCCTTTTCCACATCTAAAAGAAATCCTGAACTTCTGGGGATTTGGGATCCCACCCAGACTCAGCTGGACTGTCCGAGCCCCCTGGGGCTCTGGGTCCAGCAGTTGGAGAAAGCTCTGTGTCCTTGACCCCTTTTCCTGTGGCTTTTGGATCAGAGATGGAGCCCTGTCCACTCCTGAGGCAGCAGTGTCTGGTCCGTTCTCGGTGGTATCGGAGGCATTATCTGACCTATGCTTGAAAGGACTATGTGATGGAAACTTCCAAAAAAGACCTGTGTCACCACCCCACCACTTCCAAATGGAGCCAGAGAGGCTCCGAATCAGGAAGAAGGCCAGGCTGGAGAGGGGCGAGCAGCGGCGGGGCGGGGTGATGTCCTGCTCTGCTCTGCTTTGAATGCCAGCCCTGCTCAGGCTGCCTTCCCAAGGCCCCTCTCCCAGAAGCACACACAGCATTTTGTAAGTAGTACTCTCCTGTGTTGGTTGAGATAATCCTGTAGGCCAGAATGGGAATGGCTCAAGATACTTTTGCAAAGGAATCAACCTTAAAAGGCCTTTGAATAGTAAGTTTCTATAGTGAAATTGTTTTCTATTTTTGTTCCTAACCTCTGTTCCCATATACCTCATTCCTCATTCTTTAGGTACTTTTATTAGCTTTTTATATAACTTCCTGTGTCTCTTCATGCAAATGCAATAACACCCAGTAAAACTATATGGATATTACCACCCCTCCCTTTCCTTACACAAAAGGAGGCAGCACACACACACCCTGCTTACTCTGTGCTTTTTATCACTTCACATTACATCCTGGGCTGCTTTCTACCAGTAAGTCCTAGTAAGTTTTTTTTTTTTTTTTCTCTCTCTCTCTTTTTTTAAACTTAGTGGCATTGGTGTTCTACTCTGAGGATGTTCCCTTTTTATTTTTCCAAAATACAGATCTTTGAGCTTTCCCCCCAGTATTTTACTGTTGTCAACAATGCTGCACTGAGTATTTGGTGCATTTTGAGGAGTCAGTAAATGCACAGAGATTCCATTAATTTGCCTGCTAGTTGTGAGAATTAGGGCTGTGCCTGCATCTTATTCATCCCCCACTACATGTGGGACCACGTGAAGTTTCTCAGGAAGTTTCAAAAGCAGTCAAATGTCAGCACTTCTGTGTGGCTCTCCAAAACTTGGAGGAACCTACATGCAATAAAGCAGGGATGGAAACGAGAATAATAATCTTCACCTCAAACCTAACATTCCATGGTGAGGTTCTTGTTCCTTTAGACCCAAGCCACAATGGATGATCCCTTCTCAGTGTTTGGTAATGATGTTGTTTTTCAGATTTCTTAATTTCAGCAATTTTAAAGATGTATTCATCCCATTCTCAGTAACTTGGGAAATTGAGAGAGAGCCTCTTTTTTAAAAATGAACCTACATGTTTGACATTTTTAAATAGCCCATTTAATAGCTATCTCTTTTCAACCGCATTAAGAAATGCCATTTATTTTTCTGGTTAAGAGAACTAAATATTGTTTATACAATTTGGACTGTTGGTTTTATTTATTTGGGTTGTGCCCTGGTGTTGAGTGAATGGTTGTAGCTGGTGGAGGGACCCACAGCTGGGCTCTCAGCAGCCGGGTGTTTACTCCAGAGACACGGAGGTGGGCAGGCAAGGGGCCGGGCTGAGCCCAGGCCAAAAGGTCAGCAACCCATCTTATAAAATAGTGCTGCTGTGTAGGTTTCAAGTCAAAAAGTTTGAAAGAGGAAAAGGAGAAATATGCTTTTAACCTTGTAAGAGAGAAAAATAAAGGGGAAAGCCAATGCGGGCTCTTTTTTGTAAATAGGAGGATGTTGAGAAGACAGAGATTTTTAATGGTTTTAATCTTCAGACTTGGGCAGAAAGCCAAGCATGATCCGAAAACAGAAAGAGTGGAATGAAATGCCAGAAAGGGAAGTGGAAAATAGTGGGATATGGAAACAACCAAACGTGTCCGAATTTCCCGGCTTCTCAAGGAATGGGTTGAATTGTGGCAGAGTTGCTGAGACATGTTTTTCTAAGTCCAGATGAATGTCCATATACCACCCCCCACATAATTCTAGAGCATGTCACCCAAAACTCAATTTTAAATAGTGAGCAGAGGCTAGGCAGCTACCCCATTATGGTTTCATGTTGGCTAGAATAATCTAATTTTTTTCAGTGACATCAACGGGAGGTAAGCAAGGGATGTGATTTATCTCAGCTTTAATAAGGCATGACACTGAAGAACAAATTCAGAAGATGTTCTTTATTAGCGTAGCAAATACTTTTTTTTAATCTCTAAAGGGCAACCATCTTAGTGGATTCAAAATTGATACGAACTGCAGGCCTTTGTGCTGCGTGTGCGCAGACACACACACACACAAGCATTCAGCCTGTTGACCTCCCTGGTACATATTTACCAGAGATACACAAAATACAGTGATCCTGGCTGGGCAGGACACTGTATTTTGTGTGTGACACTGTTAAGGACAGTCATCACTTGCGGGGAACAGACAAAGAGAGCCATCACAGAAAGGCTCGGAGAGCACGGTGAGGGGAGCTACTGGCCATTTGTGTTACTTCCCCTACCTGGCAGGACCCCTAGGCCCCTTGAGGGATGTGGTGATCTTGTTAGAAGCCGGAAGGTCATTTTTCCTATGCTCTCAAATGGATGTCTGGTTTGGTGAGAAATAGACTCGTGCTTGTCTGACTCTGAGGCCAAGGGAAATGACTCTTCATAAAAAGAAAATTGTAAGTGAGTCCTTTTCTATAGCTAACCCTTGCTCCTCTTGCTGCAGCAACATACGTCCTACCGTGACCGAACTCCAGCAGCAGAACAGCTGGTCACCCCAAGCTGAATAACGGGGTGCCTTACTGCTGTTTTGCTTTCTTGCTAAGCCTGTCCCAGCTTTTGCTCTGCCAGCCTAGATAATCCCAACAGTTTTACCGAGCTCCTTTTCGTAATTTCTGTTTTCCTTTTCTTTAATCATCTCACTTGCCTTCTTCTGGATCACTTTCTAGTTCTCTTCATTGCCCAGAAATTGGAAAGTCCAAACCAGGCCCAGGAAGCTACAAAAGTGTATCTCCTTGGTGAATATAGGATCCATTTATGGAGCACTTAATTCTAGGCCCAGCACTTGCTGGGGACATTTCGTGTGTGTCTGTCTCATGTAAGCCTTACAACCGCTGCTGGGTGGAGGCTAGTATTACTGGCATTTGATAGATGAGGAAACCAAAAAGACTAGTTGGGTCTTGCTCAGTCTCCCAAGTTACAAGGCTGAAACTCAACCAGGGTATCTGACTGTGGAGGCTGCAGTTTGAGCCATGTCTCCCCGGTGCCGTGATTTCATTCACTAATCCCAGGTCCTTATGTTTGACAACTGTGCTGGGTAGCTGTCTTGCTTTCCATTTAAAGATTGTTATGGCCACCTTTTTCTACTTTATTAGCACATGGTTCATCATTCCTTACTTCAGACTGGTCTGCACATGTTCCTGGAAATTCATTTTATTTAACTACTTTTCTAAGCTCTTTGATGCTCCTTGAATTTGAATTCAAGCCTTTCAAGAAGCTGTTAACCTCTCTTAGCTCGATTGCCTGGAGGATCTAATGAAGTCTCTTACCTGGCGAGTGCCTCCTGGGAGTCTTGGGTGACCAGTGCCCTCCCTGATGTCACCCGCACACTTCCCTTGGTCCTTCCCTGGGTTTCCAATGCATATGGAACGGAAGGATGTGTAGCGTGAGCCACAGCGTGGGCTGCCCAGTCCAAATTTGGGAGAATTTCACAGTAACTTCAGACCTGGGGAAAACTAACTTGCATTTTGTTTCAAGGCCAGGGTTATCATGCACTCATGGCTCTCACCGAGAACCTGGGGCACTGCCAAGATAGCATTTTGTGCAAGCCATGCCTTTGGAATGAAAAAATACCACCTATGAAAAATATTCACCTGACGTTGAATTGTATCACAGCCAGCACAGTACGCAGTACCAGGCGTATAGAGGACATTCAGTTGATTTATTTATTATTTATAAAGTGAAGGAAAGGGGTGCCTGGGTGGCTCAGTCGGTTAAGCGTCGGACTTCAGCTCAGGTCACGATCTCGCGGTCCGTGAGTTCGAGCCCCGCGTCGGGCTCTGTGCTGACTGCTCAGAGCCTGGAGCCTGTTTCAGATTCTGTGTCTCCCTCTCTCTCTGACCCTCCCCCGTTCATGCTCTGTCTCTGTCTCAAAAATAAATAAATGTTAAAAAAAAAAAATTAAAAAAAAAAATAAAGTGAAGGAAAGAATGAATGCCCGGAGGGATAGCAATAGTGATGAAGGTCGTTTTACTTTTGGCAAAGATAGCTAGTGTAATCTCCCCAGTGTCTGGACAGCAGTTTAGGCAAGAGAAGGCAAGACAGGAATCACCATTACAGTTATCTTCCAAATTACAATTAAAGTAAAAAAAGTTCTCGTAACATATTTTAGGACTAGCAGCAGCACAACAACACGTCAATGTTCCAGAATCTCCTCATGCCCCTGAAACAAGGATTTCGAGAGTCTCTGGTCTTCAGCTTTTCTTTCCTTCTCTCCTTCTCTGGTTTCTTGCCCAAAGATGTTAAAATCCGCCAAGGATGGTCTCCTGCAAATCGCTTGCAATTATACCCATCATTACAAGTACAGTGTGGTATCTACTGCGTTTAAGAACTCAGAAGTACTTGGAAACACTGCTGGGAATAGTTGCTAACTTTCAAGTGGAACCAGAAAATAAACAATTTCTTTTTTTTTTTTTTTAACGTTTATTTATTATTGAGAGACAGAGAGACGCAGAGCGTGAACAGGGGAGGGGTAGAGAGAGGGGGAGACACAGAATCCGAAGCAAGCTCCAGGCCCTGAACTGTCAGCACAGGGCCCGACACGGGGGCCTCACAAACTGTGAGATCATGACCTGAGCCGAAGTTGGTCGCCCAACCGACTGAGCCACCCAGGCGCCCCAACAACTTCTGCCTCCACGATTATGCTCTTCCAACTGTTTGTCACATCAGCTCAGAGCAGGATCTTGAGTACAGAATATTTTTTCTGGTTGCCGCGTGGCTCACGGAATCTGTAAACCATGGGAGTGTGTTATTGAGAGCACTTGCAGAAGGGTGGGACCAGGAGCTTGGGCTGGGAAGGCTTTTCGTTATTTACAGAGCAAGGCAGTGAACCCCGAGACTTGAGTTCCCTGTCTCCTCCAGGGAACTGAGGGTGCATTCCTTTACCTTGATGGAGGAAGAGAATTAAAAAGAGAAAACAACCATTCTTTTACATCTCTTTTTCCTCTTTCAATTTCACTGTCTAGTTTTTGTCATTTACCCTTCTCAAGTCTTGAAAATACAACTGCTTCCCATTTGGTAAGCTATTTTTTTCCCCCTTTTCCATTTGGCAACAGCATTTTCCTGTGTTTTCAATGGCACCAAAATTAACATGGCTGTTTTTATTTAACAGGAACAACTTCAAGTTTTACATTACACGCCCAGCCAAAGAATCTTTGATTTTGCCCTGGCGTTTCCCAAGAAGTTATCGTGGCTTTGAGAACTGGGCTGCTTAACTGCTCTTGCAAAGACAGCGGGGGCAGGAGGGCAGATTGGGGAGGCAGGAGGGAGAGAGAGAAGGGAGGAGATGAGGGAAGATTGGCCTCCCCCAAGTTGCTATTTTTAATGTTTGCTTGCCTACTGAATAGCTCGATTTACCAATCCTACTGGATATCGTTTTGACCTTCCCCAGTTTTCTTTCCTGTTGAAAGCGTGATGGATGCGTTGCTGGGACACAAACCATTTGTTCTGTAGATTTTGCCATGTGCCTGCTCCCTTATGAACACCAGACCCTCCACTCCCCTCAGTATGGGATACCCACATGGTCAAAGGCATCATGCGTGCAGGAGGTATCCAAGCCCAGAATTTCCTAGGAGGTGGGATCTGAAACCCCAATTAGAAACACTCCAGGAAACACACATCTTTATTTGTTAAACAAATAGCCTTAT
Organism: Herpailurus yagouaroundi; assembly: GCF_014898765.1. NCBI lineage: Eukaryota > Metazoa > Chordata > Mammalia > Carnivora > Felidae > Herpailurus > Herpailurus yagouaroundi. The sequence goes on along the minus strand of NW_024412432.1, from coordinate 2,721,673 downwards.
GTAAGCCTTGGCAAAGACACTCACTTATTTTAAATAAGTGAAGTAAACATTACCGTGCAGGGGAGTGCCTCCTTAGGCAGACTGTGACTTTGAAGCCCAGTTTTAAGGTTTTAAGTTGGAACATGCACTGTTCTTTTTTTCCTTGGCTTGGGTTCTAGAAAATGTTGTTTCCTCATTTAGTAATTGGAGAGTTAATGGGGTTCTTTGTGATGCTACTGTAGAAGAGAGACTGTGTTTTATTCGATTCTGGGACTGTAATTAAAGTGGCGCCCATCGGCATACTTAGAGTTAAGGTTGCTTCAGCTTTTCCAATATAAACTCATATTTCAGGGGTTTATAACCCGCTATAAAAACTTGCTTCTAGCTACAGACCTGGCATATTCAATGTCAGCCTAGGAATAACCTTTACGCTTTAAAAAGTCTTAAAAAGGATAATTAAAAATTCAGTTTAGCTGTTTATAACTGTTAAGTTACAAGGATACAAGGAAATAAAAATAGCTTCTTTTTATTTTAGCAAAAAGTTGTGACCCATTTTTAAAAATGTGGGCAAGGTTCTTCGAGATTTGTTACGTCTTCAAAGGAAAATACGGCAAAATCTCTGTGAAAGATATTTTAAACGGATATTGTTTCAGTTTTCCTCATGGCGACAGGCGGGGCACTAGTAAATGCCTGCCTCGTCTTCCAAGACATGAGCCTCCCATAGGAGTCCTGGCAAAACTGTTTTGCCATTGGACTTCAAGTCATTGGAACAGAACTCCTGGCTGAGGAGTGCACAGCAGCCTCTTGCTCGCGCGTGGAAACACAGCCAGTCCTTCTGGTTACGAGGCCGGGGCTACTCTCGCATCCCACCCAGCCCTAGCCTTCTGGCCCCTGCATGTGGGGATACGGTGAGCAGCCCCAGTACAAAACCATGTTAGAGATCCACTTGGGGGCCAGAGAACCGTCTCCCAGCCGTTGCTCTGTGAGTGTAGGGAAGGGGAAGAGGGAGATTGCCCCTCTGAGAATCTCTCTTAAGCTCATTGGCAGTTGCTTCGGCAGTAGCTTTAGGTGGGGCCATTTTTGTTCCTGCTGAGAGATGGGTGTGATCCTGTTTGCACACGTGATTCAGAAGTCCACCAAATAGAACCTTCCTTAAGGCTTCATGCTAAACAGCTTTACCTTCAGTCATTCCTTCTTTAGTAGCTGGGGTTTTGATTGATGCCCTGTGGTGATAATGATGGTAGTGGTGGTTGTGATGGGGGAAGGTCCTGATGATTGGGTTGATGGTATTACTAGTGGAGGAGGCGATGGCCACAGGATGGCCACAGTGGTTGTCGTGGCGGTACCAACATTGCAGTGATGGTGGTGATGGCAACACTGGGAGTGACAAACTTCTGCCTGCCCAGGCTCTTTGCAAAGGCAGTGGCGTTGGGAATCTGTTTGTTGTGCTTTCCCAACACACAGTATGCCCAGTGGAGCCAACAACTGGCTTTTGATAGATCTCGCCTTCCAGTGAACAATGAGTTTGGTTTGCAGGAGAGGTGATTACACGCCCTTTTTAAAGGGCAGGTCTCCCTTGGAGAGCCAGAGAACAACTCATCTTCTTTTCTGTGGCTCCCAGTTTAGGAACATGGTGATCTGAAGCTTTAGAACCCTAGACCTGTTACTAGAGACACAGCGGGACATAGGTAATATTTCTACCAAAATTGAATTGCTTGCTATGTCCCAGGAGCTACGCCCTGTGCTTTCCATGCATCATGTCTGTAAATCCTTTCAACAACTCTGTAAGGCAAGCTTTTATTATCTTTGTTTTGCAGCTTAGGAAAGTGAAGCGTGGCTCATAGGTAGCAAAACTGGGGCTTGAAAATGGTGACCTTTGTGACATCAAACCCTTTTCACTTCTTCCTCCACTGTGGCCGCAAGATAGCTTTTCAGTCCTCCTAGGACTTTCTGGAATATCTCTTATCTTTCCTTAGGTAAGGGTATGGGAAGAAATTCATAAGAGATTATTCTATATTTGGTTTTCTGCTGTAACTTAGCATGAGTGCAGAGAATGTCTTTGCTCCCTACATATTTCCTTATACTCATCGTGTACTCAGATGACCCTGTTAAGATTCATATGGGAACTGTTTGGAGGCTCTTCCCGCATGTTTTCAAGGCTAGAACTGTGGAGTGATCTTTTCCTGACCTGGCTGGTCTTTGGCCAAATAGGACATTGGGCAAGCCAGAAACCAGGCCCAACAGAAAAAAGCAAATAGAGATAAATATTTATCCTCATCCCAGTGGGATCCCTCCATTTTCAGGATCAAAGGCCTACTTTGTGTGTGTCTGTTCGTGAGCCTTGGGTAAGTACACAGAAGCGGGCGACCTGTAGTATGGCAAAGACTGTGTGGTACCCAGGATCTTTAACCCTCAAACAAATTCCCTGGTGATGTTAGGAAAAAAAGAAAAGAAAAGAAACACAAAAAACCAGAATCCTATTTATAAAAATAAAAATATAAATTGCATTCCCTAGACACAGAATAAGAAAAAGGAGGAACGGGGTGGGAGCAAAAAGAAAAGAAAGATGAGAAGACATGGAAAAGACCAGAGACAGAAGGCTAGAAAAGAAATGATGGAGAATAGTGGTTTTGGAGTGGGCACTGGGGAATATTTTTATAGGAAGCATGGAAGCAGGCGATAGATGTGTATTCCTCCTGTTGTGTGCGTTGTCTTCTCACTTGTCTTGATAATATCCTTTGAGGCATAAAGGTTTACTTTTGATGAAGTCCAATATATCTGTTTCTTTCTTGGTTGCTCGTGCCCTTGGTGTCCCATCTGAGAAACCATGGCCCAATCCAAGGTCATGCAGATGTGCACCCGTGCTTTGTGATAGTGTTATAGCTTTAGCTCCTACATTTAGGTCTTTCATCCATTTTGAGTCAAGTGTTGTGTGTGGCATGAGAATGTCATCCCTTGCATGTAGATGCCCACTTGCCCTAGATTCGCATTCCGTCATGTAACAAACAGGTATGACATACATATTGTGTGCCAGGCATTGTGAAAGATGCCTGCCAAGGAGAAAACCGTCAACAAAATAATCATCAGTGTCAGAGTGTTTCAGAACCTGGGGACAAAAAAGGCAGTTTAAGAAATTTGGGGGTAAGGTAGACTTTCAGAGGATTTAGACTTTTGAGCAGAGTTTGTTTTTGTTTTGTTTTATTTGGTTTTCCCAAAAAAACTGGGAAATGAGGAAACCTGCATTAGGATTACCTGGAATACTTGTCAGGAGAGCAGAGTGATTTTATATATATGTGATTCTTCCATGACTAGGTATAAGATACAGTGCTTTATTTTTTTAAAATTTGTTTTAAACGTATGTTCATTTATTTGAGAAAGAGAGCGCTCATGCACACACACGGGGAAGGGCAGAGACAGAAGCCCAAGCAGGCTCCGCGCTGTCAGTGCAGAGCACCACGCGGGGCTCAATTCCACGAACCGCGAGATCATGACCTGAGCCGAAATCAAGAGTTGGACACTCAACCTGACTGAGTCACCCAGGCGCCCCTAAGATACACTGCTTTATATTAGAAGCCAGCTAGGCCTGGTTATTATTTCCTCTTAGATTATTATCAAATATCTGAGTAACATTGATTTATATATTTTAACATTAAAAAAAAATCAGATCTTTTTTGTGGTCTTATTTTGAAATCCAAAGAAGTGAGGCTATTGTCTAACCACATACCAGACTGCAGTTGTGGAAGTCATTCTCCTAAAAGCCTATTGATGAAGAAATGTTTTAGATGGGAAACATGATCTGTGTCTGGAAGGGGACGTTAGAAACTTCCCCATTCCTAAATTGGATGCACTTCACAAAACAGGCCATGCCCATGATGCCAGGGCATTGGGCAGAGTTTCCCTGAGCAGCTGGCTGCAGCTGCTCATTCAACCAAAGTTCTTCTTTCTTCCACAAAAACACCCACAAAAGGACTGCACGAGTACCCCCAACTCACCCTGGCCACTTGGCAGATCCCGACTGGCCTTAGGTAGAATTCATTATTCCCTTGCTCCTAGATTTCCTTTGCTGTTCATTCCCTGGATAGAGATGGAATAAAATGCCTTGACTCTAGCTCTCTCTTGGTATTTGAGGCCCTTGGTGGTTTGGATTTCACCTGACGTTATGACTGCAGGTGACACAGGGGAGCTCCGTAAAGGAAAACACAATGATACATTCACATGCATGTCTCTGTGCTTTGCCTGTACAATCCAAGGGATCATGCATGTGAAAGAACAGCGTTACCAGAAAGACTACGTGAACTACATCAGACGTTTGACTTTTAAAATGAGAAATTAGTTGCTTACAACTTGTGAATTGATTGGATATAAGACTTTTTGTATATACTCTAAGGGCCTGAAGGCAAAAGGGTGAAGATCATTAAAAATATTGTGTTAAGTTCTAGAAGAAAAACATGAGTGGGGCGCCTGGGTGGCGCAGTCGGTTAAGCGTCCGACTTCAGCCAGGTCACGATCTCACGGTCCGTGAGTTCGAGCCCCGCGTCGGGCTCTGGGCTGATGGCTCGGAGCCTGGGGCCTGTTTCCAATTCTGTGTCTCCCTCTCTCTCTGCCCCCCTCCCCCATTCATGCTGTGTCTCTCTCTGTCTCAAAAATAAATAAAACGTTAAAAAAAAATTAAAAAAAAAAAAAAACATGAGTGAATTCCTTTTTTAACTTCAAGCTGAAGAAAACTTCTAGGTTCAAAAATAGAGAACCAATAAAACAAAACATTGATAAATTAGGGCACCTGAAAACAAAATGCTTTTGCATGTAAAAAAAAAAAAAAAGGCAAAGCAAATGACTCATTGGGAAAAAAAAAATATCTGTACTTTATGCCGTAGACAAATAAATAATGAGCTTCTAAAAATGAAAGAGGAAAAAAAAAACAACCCCAATAACCATATAGAAAAATGAACTACAGATATAAACAAACAGTTCACAGAAAAGAAATCAAGTATCTCTTAAAGCTATGAGAAGATACTCAACTTTGCTCATCATAGAAGTGTACATTAAAACCACTATCATTTCTTACCTATCAGGATAAGAGTCTGACAACATACACTGCTGGTGGAGCTGCAGGGAAACAGGCAATTTACATTGCTGGTAGAAATGCAAAACAGTTTAACCTCCATGGAGGGGAATTTACATATCTAACAAAATTAGATAGTCCTTTTCTTCAACAGTCCAGCTTGTAAGAAATTATCTTACAGATACATTGGCAAAAACAAGAAAATACTCATGTAGAAGGTTATTTATTGGCACAGTAAAAGACCAGAAGCAGCCCAAATGCCCACCAATTTGACTGACTTAGAGAAACTATGGTACATTCACATAATGGAGCACTATGCGGCTATAAAAAAAAAAACTGCAGACTGTCTCAAAGGCCATGTAATCTTTATATATATTGTTACATGAAAAGAGCAAGGTAGAGAAAGTATGTACAGTATCAATTGTTAAATTGATACTAAACATCAATTCCTTTGATATTTAACAAGAACAATGGAAATATAAATGATAAAAGTTTTTAAAATGGTTACTTTTGGTGGAAGGGAATCAGATGATAGGGACAGAGATAGGAGCTAGACTTCTTTTAACCACACCTTGTGTTGGAGACTCGACTTTGGAACTGAGAAAATATTATACATAATTGTAAACCTATGGTATTTCTTTAAGCAATCCCTAAAAATTGAAAGCAAAATGAAACAAATGAACTTAACTGTGTTTCAGATTGGCAGCATGACTATACAGAGTAACTATTCCAAGTACTTTAAAGTACAGTAGTTTGATTGTATACTTCCAGTGGAGTTACTCTGTTCTATTATATCGTGAGTGGTAGTGATGATGTTAATTTGAGGCTGTTGTCTATTGTAGGATAAAGCAAATGAGTAATTACGTTGGGGTCTTTGAGGACTGAGATTTAAGCCATTGGAGAAAGAAGATCCAGATGTAAAATTGATGGAAGTTAAGTAAAAACTCCATAGTTATGAATTTGAGATGGAAGTGTTTATGGGCTTATCATGTAGTTCATGTTGGGAAAAAAAAATTTCCTATCTGTGTCAACTGAAAGGCCAAGGGATAGTGTAGCAGTGAGCATCTCTAGCACATAGTTTGTGGTTTCTAAATACCATTTCTCGCTAAAGGGACCTGGGACTCCTAGTAGAAATGATTGTTTCCAAATTTGGGTCAGGAAATGTACAACTTGTGCCTGAAGGTTTTTGGGTTTGTTTGTTTGTTTTTGGTTTTTTTTCTTTTTTGTCATACCAGAAAGCAAAGAAGCTGTCAAAGACAACTGGAGCCACAATCAAAGGACTTGAGAGCCAAACTGAAGACTTTGCCCACTGGGGCAATTTGAGCATTAATAGGATAGTAACTGCAGTGGTTTAAAATACATCAAACATGTTTAGATCCATGAGTTAATAATAATAAAAATAAACTCACATAATTGCTCACCCTCTAATGGTGCCAGAGAATGAATTCATTATTTTGAAAACAGATAAATAAAAAGAATCAAGCATTTATCCTGTCTTTCCTGCATGAGCTGTATCTCAGCATAATCAAATTGTTAAGAAAGGGAGTTTCTCTTTATAGAAGAATTCCAGCTCATAAATTAAGAAGTGATGATAGAATGGAGTATTACCATTTTGCAACCCCTGCTTAATTAATGGATGTAGGCAGTGATCATTTAGGCCTACTAATGCGGGGGACAAAGGCGCGCACCTCTGTTGAAATTTTCTTAGCCAGCTAAAACCAACCTAAAGTTGCTCAAGCTTCTAGATGTGATCATCAATTTACAGGAAATACAGAGGACAGAGAAACAAATTAAATGACAGACACTACAGGCATATAATGAGCAAAATCCGGGCAATCTTAAAGACTAACAATCTGGTTTTTCACATAAATTGCAGAGAAGAGGGACATTGGAATCTAAAAAGAAACTTAGAGAAATACCAACCAGTTCTAGTTATGGACCTTATTTGGATTTCAGTGTAGACAAACCCAACTGTAAACAAGCATTTATGAGATAATTAAGGAAATTTTAACACTAGGTAGTTGATGATATTGATGTAAATACAATATTTAAGGTATAAGAATAGTATTGTAGCTTTGTTTTAAAATGAGTCCTTTTAGGGGTGTCTGGGTGGCTCAGTTGGTTAAACGTGTGACTCTTGGTTTTGGCTCAGGTCACCATTTCATGGTTTTGTGAGTTCGAGCCCCATGTCAGGCTCTGTGCTGACAGTGCAGAGCCTGCTTGGGATTCTCTGTTCTTCCTCTCTTTCTACCCCTCCCCCACTCGCATTGTCTCTGTCTCTCTCAAAATAAACTTTAAGGAAAAAAATGAGTCCTTCTGGAGCTACATACTGAAATATTTATTTGAGGGACACAAAATGTACATCATGAAACAATTATAACGTGTTATAGTGAATGGTATGAGAGAGCATATATTGACTTATTTTTGTCTGTTTACTTGATTCTTTCCTCACTAGTCTGTAAGTCTCTGGGCAATGATGACCCTTTATTTTCATTTCTTTCTCCTCGTGAGGTGCCTACCACCATGCTTTGCCATGGTAGAGCCTCAGTAGCTCTTTGGAATGAATATTGAATCACATTTAAGGATGGAAGAGTATGATATTGGCATGTACTGTAAGTCTAATGAGAACTGTAGACAGTGAGAGAAGAAATCTTTTGATACATACAATTATCAAGGAATGCTTCGTGGCTGGAGGAGAGCAGGCAATGTTTTAAGGATGGTAAGAGGAGCATCCTAGGATGACAGGAAGAGTGGCATGGATCCCCAGGATGATAGGGCAGTGCTGATAATGCTGTATTCAGGGAATGGAATGGGGGGGGGGGGGGGGGGGGGGGCGGGAGGTGGAGTTGAGGTAGGTCCAACTGAACCCAAAAGTTGTTGGAAGTACTTTGACTGTTAAGAATGGAAATTTTATACTTGTTTTGATGGACAATGAGGAGCCATTATAGATCCTTGAAAAAGGAAGAGACATGGTAAAGGACAGGGGACAGGGATGCTATAAGAAGACCCACAAATAGGGGCACCTGGTGGCTCAGTTCAGTTGAGCATCTGACTTTGGCTCGGGTCATGATCTCATGATTCATAAGTTTGAGCCCTGCATCAGGGTCGCTGCTGTCAGCACAGAGCCCGCTTTGCATCCTTTGTCTTCCTCTGTCTCTGCCCTTCCCCTGCTCGTGCTCTCTCTCTCTCAAAAAAAAAGAAAAAATAAAACCTTAAAAAAAAAAAAAGACCCACAAATATATGGTCAATTCATTTTTGACAGAGATGCCAGGTTACTTCATGTAGGATAAGACAATCTTTTCAACAAATAGTTCTGGAACAACCAGATAGCCTTTTTTAAAAAAATTAATTTTTTTCAGTAGAAAGCTTGGACTTTGTTTTTATTAAAACATTTTTTAATTGAGATATATAATTCACATATAACATTATATTAGTTTCAGGTATACAACATAATGATCAGGTGTTTGTGTATATTGCAAAATGGTCACCACAGTAAGTATACTTAACATCCATCACCATACATAGTTATAAAATTTTTTTTCTTGTGATGAGAACTTTTAATATCTACTCTCTTAGCAACTATCCAATATATAATACAGTATTATATATTAATTATAGTCACCATGCTGTACATTACAACTGCAGGACTTTTTTTGTGTTTTATATACATTTATATTTTATATTTATATATTTTACTATTTTACAGCTGGAAGTTTGTACTTTTTAACCCCCTTCACCCATTTGCCTTACCCCCACAACCCTAGATTACTGTACTAAAAATGAATAGTGGCCTTAACCTCATGCAATACACAAAAATTTACTTAAAACAGATCATAAACCTAAATTAAAGGTAACATAAACTTCTACAAAAAAACAGAAGAGAAAATCTTCATGACCTTTGGATAGGAAAATATCTCTTAGGATACAAGATACATGAACCATAAAAGAAAATATTGATAAATAAGAATTCATCAAAATTGAAAATTTCTCCTACTTGAAAAATATAGTGAAGACAATTAAAAAGGCAAGCCAGAAGACTGGGAGAAAATATTCATAATACATATGTCTGACAAAGGACTTTTATTCACAATAAATATAATTCTTATAACTCAATAAGAAGATAATCCAATAAATAATTGACAAGTATTTTTTAACAGATACTTTAGAAAAGTAGATATACAGATTGTCAACAAATACTTGAAAAGGGATCATGCAAATTGACACCCCCCCCCCCCAGTGATACCTCAGTTGACCTCTACATATTAGAATGGATAAAATTAAAAAGACTGACTGACAATATCAAGTTTGGCAAGGATACGGAGCAACTGAGATACTCCTACATTGTTGCTGGGAATGCAAAATTGTAAATAAATCTGGAGAACAGTTTGGCAGTTTATAAGTTAAATATACATTTTCCAAATGACTCAACCATTCCACTCCTAGTTAGTTCCCCGAGAGAAATTAAAGTTGTAAATGTCCACACAATAACTTACACACCAGTATTCATTGCTGCTTAAACTGCAAACAACCAAATGTCCACCGTTATGTGCATGGATAAACAAATTTGTTATATCCATGCTATCCATATAATAGAAACCTACTCAACAATAAAAAGAAATGATACATCTAGCAACATAGTTGTATCTCAAAAGCATTATGCTAAAAGAAGCCAGACATGAAAGAGCATATATGGTATAATTACATTCATATGAAACTCTAGAAAAGGTAAATCTTTAGTGACAGAGAGCAGATCAGATCTACTGAGTTGGGGCACAAGTCAACTTTTTGGCAAGATGGAAAATATTCTGTATCTTGACTGTTGGGTGGTTATGTGGGTGTACATATTTGTTAGAACTTATCAAAATGTACCCTTTAAACCAGTGCATTTTATTGTATGTAATTGAGTGAGCAGAATAGATTGGATGGGTAAGAGTCCAGCTAGGGGAATGCCACCACAGGATGTACAGGAGTGATTCTGTCCTCTGTCCCCCGCCCCCCACCCCAGCAATGTGTATTTAACTCTTCACTAAGGGTTCATGGAGTCAGAGTTTTTCTTTGGCTCAACTGTTGCCTGTTGTGTGGTCATCCTTGGTCTGTGCCTTCCTAGCTTTAGCCTATATTTGCCTTTAGTCTCTACATCACTAGAAACAACAGGACACTGGGGAGAATTTGGTGATTGATGGAAGAGAGCACAGAAAATATTCCACCATCAAATGAGCCTCTATTTTTTCTCCTTTAAAATTGGGGCACCTGAAACAAAACATTAAAAAGAATGTTTTTAAGGAGTGCCTGGGTGACCCAGTCAGTTAAGCGTCTGACTTTGGTTCAGGTCATGATCTTGCAGTTTGTGTGTTCAAGCCCTGCACTGGGCTCTGTGCTGACAGCTCAGAGCCTGGAGCCTGGTTCAGATTCTGTATCTCCTTTTCTCTCTGCCCCTCCCCTGCACACACTCCATCTCTCTCTGTCTCTCAGAAATAAGTAAAACGTTAAAAAAAAAAAAAAAAAAAAAAAAGGGCGCCGGGGTGGCTCAGTCAGTTGAGCGTTTTTGACTTCGGCTCAAGTCATGATCTCATGGTTCGGTTTGTGAGTTTGAGCCCCACATATGTCTTGCTGCTGTCAGCAAAGAGCCTGCTTTGTATCCTCTGTCTCCCTCTCTCTGCTCCTGTCCTGCTAGCGTGCCTGTACTTGCACTTGTTCTCTCAAAAATACATAAACAAACAAAAAAAGGTAGTCTAACTTACCCTCATGGTCTCTAACTTAATTTCCTGCATTTCTCAGTGACTTAAATTAGAGGTATGAAACTTTGCTAAGAAATGCATTAAGACTCCTGCTTATTTTTAAAAAAAATGTTTTTAATGTTTATTTATTTTTGAGAGAGAGGGAGACAGAGTGTACCCGGGGGAGGGGCAAAGAGAGAGGGAGACACAGAATCTGAAGTAGGCTCCAGGCTCTGAGCTGTCAGCACAGAGCCTGATGTGGAACTTGAACCCGGGAACCATGAGATCATGACTTGAACCGAAGTCGGATGCTTAACCAACTGAGCCACCCAGATGCACTGAGACTTCAGCTTATTTTTAAATTTTGGTCTATTAACCAGACAAGAGCAAAGACTTTGACACAGAGTTAGGTGAGTGCTTGAACTTTTTTTCTTTTTGCTTCAGTTGAAATGGTATCTATGTAAAATCCCAAAGAGCAGGTGAATGGAGGGAGTAGACAGCCAAGGCAATTCTGTATTTATGACTAGTCCCAAGTGTGTCTTCCAAGTGATGAGTTCAGAGGCTCTGATGTTTTAGTGGGTTTTTCTTAATTCTTCTATTGTTCCTTGTTTTTGCCTTTGTTCTCTTTGCATCCCCAAATCAGTCAATCCCAGTTGAGGGAATCTTGAACTCAGAGATGTAGTGGTGTAGGGGAGGGATGTGTAGCTGGACATGTTTATCTGCAGGAGAAAGCACCTTGATGAGATTGCACACATTTGGCTGACCTTTTCCCCTCGTGGCTTGTGTGCGTGTGTGCACATGTATGTGTGCATACATGCATATTTGCAAGTGCATACCTTTTCCCAGGAAAAGGTAATTGCCACATAACTTAAGACATGCATAGAATTTCTACAAACATTCATATACAGGTTTTTGTAGGAGCATAAGTTTTGATTTCTCTAGAGTAGATACCTAGAAGCAGGATTGCTAGGTCATATGTTAAGTATATGTTTAACTTTTTAAGAAACTTCCTAACTTGTTTTTGCAGTATTACCTTCCCATTAGCAATGAACAGGTGTTCCCCTTGCTCCACATCCTGGCCAACACTTGGTATTGTCAGTTTAAAAAGTTTTAGTCATGGGTCGCCTGGGCGGCTCAGTTGGTTAAGCATCTGACTTCAGCTCAGGTCATGATCTTGCGGTTTGTGAGTTCAAGCCCCCTGTTGGGCTCTGTGCTGACAGCTCAGAGCCTGGAGCCTGCTTCGGATTCTGTGTTTACCTCTCTCTCTCTGCCCCTCCCTGCTCACGCTCTTTCTCTCCCTCTCTCTCTCTCTCTCTCTCTCTCTCTCTCTCTCTTTCTCATAAATAAACATTAAAAATTTTTAAAAAAATTTTTAGTCATTCTTTTAGGTAGATAGTGGTATCTTATTGTGATTTTCATTGCATTTCCCTACAGTTCATGATGTTAAACATTTTTTTATATGCTTATTTTCTTTGGTGTAATGTGTGTTCAGATATTTTACCTATTATTAATTGGATTGTTTTCCTACAGTTGAGTTTTGAGAGTTCATAATTTATTTTGAATACAAGTCCTTTGTCAGATATGTGATGTGCTAATATTTTCTCCCACTTGTAGCTTGTCTCTTCATTCCCTCATATTGTTCATGGATATTGTTAAAGTCTCTTTCAAAGAGAAAGTGATATTAATTTTGATGGAGTCTAATATATCAATTTTTTCTTTATGGATTCTGTTTTGGTGTTATGTCTAGGAATTCTTTGTCTAACTCCAGGTCATGGAGATTTTCTATTATGTTTTTTTAAAAAGTTAATAGTTGGGGCGCCTGGGTGGCGCAGTCGGTTAAGTGTCCGACTTCAGCCAGGTCACGATCTCGCGGTCCGTGAGTTCGAGCCCCACGTCGGGCTCTGGGCTGATGGCTCAGAGCCTGGACCCTGTTTCTGATTCTGTGTCTCCCTCTCTCTCTGCCCCTCCCCCGTTCATGCTCTGTCTCTCTCTGTCCCAAAAAAATAAATAAACGTTAAAAAAAAAATTTTTTTTTAAGTTAATAGTTAGGAGCACCTGGGTGGCTCACTCGGTTGAGCATCTGATTTTAGCTCATGTCTTGATCTCACGGTTCATGGGTTTGAGCCCCACATGGGGCTCAGTGCTGACAGCTCAGAGCCTGGAGCCTGCTTCAGATTCTGTGTGTGTGTGTGTGTGTGTCTCTCTCTGCCCTTACCTGCTCATGCTCTGTCTCTCTCTTTCTCTCAGAAACTAAATAAACATTAAAAAAAATTTTTTTAAGTTAATAGTTTTATGCTTCATGTTTAGATCTGCGATCAATTTGAGAAAAAATTTTTGGTGAGATGTAATGTGTAGGTCAAGGTTCATTTTTTTGCCTATGTATGCCCAATGATGTTTTAACATCATTTGTTGAAATACTACTCTTTCTCCATTGGATTGCCTTTGCACCTTTGTCAAAAAATCAGTGACCATATTTTTGTGGTCTATTTCTGTACCTTCTAATCTCTTCCATTGATCTGTGTCTAATGGCATACCTGCTTTGATTCCGGAAGCTTCTTTATAATAATTCTTCAAATTGGGGAGTATGATTCCTCCAACTTTCTAATTCTTTTCAAAAATTGTTTTAGCTAGTATAATTCTTCTGGCCTTCCATATAAATTTTAGAATTAACTTATCTGTATCTGCAAAATATATACATATACTGGAATTTAGATGATTTTTGCATTGAATCCAGAGATAAATTTGGAGAGTTGACATCTTTACTGTGAGTCCTTACTTTGTCTTCCAATTCATGAACATGATGGTGTATCTCTCCATTTTTTTAGGTCTTCTTTGATTTCTTTCATCAGTGTTTTGTACTTTATAGCATACAGATTCTATACTTGTTTTATTAGATCAAGTCCTAAGTGTTTCACTTTTTACAGTTACTATAACTGGTATTCTTTTTAAACTGTGGTTTTCAGTTTTCATAGCTAGTACACATACATACAATTGCATTGACTTTCTATTTGCGATCTTATTTCTTATTTATTAGTTCTAGGAGTCTGAGGAAAAGAGTGGTTCTATTTCTTGTGTACTTTGTGTGACTTTTTTTTTTCTTGCCTTATTGCACACTTAGGACTTCCAATACAATGTTGAAAAGGACTGGTATGGGTAAACATCCTTGCCTTGTTCCTGATCTTAAGGAAAGTGCATTCAGTCTTTCACCATTAAGTGTGATATTACTTATGGGTTTTTGTACATGTCCTCTCCAGGTTGAGTATACTCTCTTTTGTTCCTAGTTTGCTGAGCAATTTTAACATGAATGGACGTTGAACTTTATCAGATGCTTTTTTTCTGTGTTAGCTGATATGATTATCTGGGTTTTGTTCTTTTTTTTTTTTAATTTTTTTTCTGGAATGTTTATTTATTTTTGAGAGAGAGAGCATGAGTGGGGGAGGGGCAGAGAGAGAGGGAGACACAGAATCCGAAGCAGGCTCCAGGCTCTGAGCTGACAGCACAGAGCCCGACGCAGGGCTCGAACTCACGAGCCATGAGATCATGACCTGAGCCGAAGTCGGAGGCTCAACGGACTGAGCCACTCAGGTGCCCCTGGGTTTTGTTCTTTAGGTTGTCAATATGGTGGATTACACTGACTGATTTTCAAATATTGAACCACCTTTGCATTTCCAGGACAAACCCACACTTGATTGTGGTGTATGGTTCTTTTTCTATACTGCTGGATTCAATTAATTGATATTTTGTTGAGGATTTTTGTATCTATGTTCATGAGCTGTATTGGCCTACAGTTTTCTTATATTATCTTTGACTGGTTTTGATATCAGGGTTATTCTGACTTTATCAAACTGAGCTGGGAAGTGTGGGAGGTTTTTTTTGCTTGTTTTGTTTTGTTGTTTTGTTTTCTTCTTCTGTTTTCTGCAAGAGATTATGTAGAATTGATGTTATTTATTCTTTATACATTTGGTAGAAACCACCAGTGAAACCATCTGGGCCTAGAGAATTTCTTTCTTAGAAGTTTTCTAATTACGAATTCAGTTTTATTAAAGTTACAGTACTATTCAGGTTATCGGTTTCATCTTGGCAGTTTTGCATGTTTGTGGTTTTCATGCACTTGTTGTCTTTTATCGAAGTTGTTGAATTTTTGTGTGTAGAATAGCTGATAGTATTCCCTTACTATCCTCTTAATGTCTGCAGAGTGTGTAATGATAATTTCATTCCTGATATTGGTAATTTGCTTCTTTTGTCTTTATTTATTTGTTTGTTTGTTTGTTTATTTTTGTCTTTCTGAGTAGAGATTTATCACTTTTATTGATCTTTTCCAAGAACCAACTTTTGGTTTCTTTGATTTTTCTCTCTTGTTGTTTTTTCTGTTTATAGTTTAATAGATTTCTGCCCGTATTTTTATTACTTCCTTCCTCTGCTTGCTTTGTATTTATTTTTCTCTTCTTTTTCTAATCTCTAAAGATAGAAACTTAGCTTGTTGATTTGAGACCTTTCTTTACTCATATAAACACTTTATGACATAAATTTCCCTTAGGCACTGCTTTAGCTGTATTCCACACATCTTGATATATTATGCTTTCATTTTTGTTCACTTCAATATTTTTTAATTTCCTTTGAGACTTTCTCTTTGACCCATGGGCTGTTTAGAAGGTGTTGATTGATTTCCAATTGTTTGGAGATTCTCCTCTTTTATTATTGATATCTAGTTAATTCTGTTATTGTCAGAGACCAAATTTTTTGTGGTTTCAATTTTTTTTTTTTAATTTGAGGTTTTTATGACCCAGGATATGTTGTGTCTTGGTGAATGTTCACATGCACTTCAAAAGAGTTTCTGTTCTGCTGTCATTAGACAGAGTTGTATAAGCGTTCCTTTACCTGTCTCTCTTGTGTTGTACTTGTCTTGTATATAACATCTGCAAAGATTGTAAATCTCACCAGACAGTGTTATATTTACTTCCAACTGTCAAACATATTTTAAAGAACTCAGTAAGAGAAGTATTATATTTATAGAGACATTTGCCATTTCTCTTGTTCTTCCTTCATTTCTAATATTCCAGATTTTCTTCTGGTGTCTTTTTTTATGTGTTTGAAGAACTTTCTTTTCCAATTTTAGAGCACATCTGCTAACAAGAAATTATCTTAATTTACCTTCATTTGAGTGTGTCATTATATTATTTGAAGGATATTTTCACGTAGACTCCTGGGTATATCTTTTCTTTTAGCACTTTAAAAATACTGTTACTTCCTCTGGCCTCTAGTTTCTGATGAGAAATCCACAGTCATTCAAATCATTGTCCCCTTATAAGTGATTTTTCTGGATGCTTTCAGGAGTTTTTCGTCTATAGTTTTCAGCAGTTTGAGTCTGATTTGTTTTGGAATTGATTTCTTTCAGTTGATTTTGCTTAAACTTGCCCATCTTTTTGAATCTGTAGGTTTATATCTTTTGGCAGATTTGTGGGGTTGTCAGCCATCATGTCTTCAAATATTTAAAAAAAAATTTTTTTTAATGTTTATTTATTTTTGACAGGGAGAGAGACAGAGCAAGAGAGGGGCAGAGAGAGATTGGGAGTCACAGAATTGGAAGCAGGCTCCAGGCTCTGAGCTGTCAGCACAGAGCCCAATGCGGGGCTCAAACTCACAAACTGTGAGATCGCGACCTGAACCAAAGTCGGTCACTTAACTGACTGAGCCACCCAGTCGCCCCTCAAGTATTTTTTCCTGCACTGCAGTCTCTCCTCTCTTTGGGACTTTAAATGACACAATGTTAACTTAGTGTTATTACACAGGAACCTGAAGCTTTGAGCATTTTTTTTTTTTAATTTTTTTTTCCTCTTTGTTGTTCAGCTTGGATTCTATCACTATATCTTCAAGTTTACTGAATCTTTCCTTTGTCACTTTTAATCTGTTATTGAGCCTATCCAGTGAGGGTTTTTGTTTGTTTTTTTGCTTCTGCTTTGTATCTTCTATTTCTTTGCTGAAACTTTCTACCATTTTATTTCAATAGTGTTCACCCTTACTTCCTTGAGCATTTTACAACTACTTTAAAGTCTTTCTCAGATAATTTTAACGTCTCTGTCATCTCTGCATTGTCATGCATTGACTGTCTTTTTCATGTGACTGACATCGTCTTGATTCTTCACGTGACAAATAATTTAGGATTATATTCAGGACACTTTAAATTTTAATGAGATTTGTGTCTTGTTTAAATCTATGAATAATTTCTTTTTTTTTAAGCATGCAACCAGTGCAGTTAGGTTTAGGCTAGAAATTCTGACCAGTCGTTTGTAGATTACGGTTTCAATGTCTGCCCTGTTTTAAAAGTCTTTGCACTGCTGTTTGGATTTGTCCATCCTCTGTACCACCCTATGGGAAGCCTAGTGGTCTTTTGTGCAGTTCTCAAACTCTTTGGTATGCTGTTTATGGTCAGATCCCCACATACATGGCTTGGGTTGGGAGTAAACTCAGAAGTTTATAAACAGTGTTATTGGGTGCTGGGCCCTTCCCTCTCTGAAGTCTTCCTTTACTATCTGGTTACCTGGGTCTCCTTTTTTTTGGTCCTCTGACCAGAAAGCTGGGGCTTTAGTTGCCCCCTTCTGTTATACACTGCCCACATCTGTGCCCTTGTTCAGGGTCAAACAGCAGAAGTATTGACATAGGAAAAAAAAAAAAAAAAAAAGCAGTAGGTGTTTACCCCAGCCTTTTGGACCAAGGCTTCAAAGGAAGCTTACCTCCCTCAGTTTTAGGTGCTTTCCACCACCCCCTCCTCCCCCCTGCTGTCTCCACTGCCTGTCACCACAGCCACTGTAGATTGCCTCGGGCTAGGGAGTGAGCAAACAGAGAAAAGAAAAGAAGAGGAAATGGGGAATTTGTCATCTGCCCCCCTCCCCGCATGGATCTTTAGTACCTTATCATTGCTTTGAGTCCAGCCTGGAAATAATTGCGTGATAAATGGAGATTTCACTGGTTCCATAGTATTTTGAGTTCTAGTCTTTATCTACAACTTTTTCTGCTATTTCTTTTTCAGAGTCTTCAAATAGTCATTCCATGCATCTGTCAATATCTCAGATTTGCCTTCATTGGGAGAGAGGGGGTGATGGGAGCTTATTCCACCTGACTTGCAACCAGAAATCCTCTGGGCCTGTGTTCTTTTCATTAACATGTGGGGCCCCTGTGTGGACCAAGAGTTTTCCTCAAAGGACTTTATGGTATTCTTAACTTTTGCTTGTAGTTTGCATTGTAATGACACTAATAAGAACTTACTGAAATTGATTATAGTGGTAGTTTAGAAGGTTAACAATTTATTAATTCTTTTTTATTCACCAAAACTGGATAAAATTCCAAAATGTTTTCATATTATGACTGAAATGTTTATCTTATATGGAAGTAATAATACTGAAGAAGAAACAAACAGAGGTAGTAAGAAAATGTTGAAGTCTTCAAAAATTACATGCTTCCTTCCAAACAACTTATTCATGTGCCAGTAAACTTATTGCATTGTTTGAAGGCTGTGGGGAGCCAAGTCCTGTGGTTTTTCACTTTCTCTCAGCAGGTGAGGTCAACTATGTCACTTCTGCTTTATTTACTGTGACCTTTGTGTGGTGCAACAAGTGTAGGGGCACAGTACCAGGGAAGCAATGCCCTTGACCCTGTGAGACCAGATCTCTCCAGAGAGGCCACAGGCAGGGATGTCCCACCTACTTTCTCCTCAGGCTGGCTCTGGAAGCTCCAGAGAACAACCCGAGTGTAATGGAGGCCCCACTGCCACGTTCCGGCCGAGGTGAGTGCATGGATGCACCAGTTCTTTAATAGTTGTCACCCTCCTCCCTTCCATCTTCCCCTCTTCTCTTTTGGTTAGTGGCGCTGCCATCCACGCAGTGACCGAGGTCACAAAGCTCCACGTGAGTCTGAACTCTTGCTGACCTCCCACTCACTCCATCAGTCAGTCATCTGACGCTTCCTGAGCTTCTTGAGGGCTTTCTGAGCCCTCTCTTCTCCCTTCTGAGGGTGTTTCCTGATTAGAAACCCTGTCATTTCAGTTGGCTTTTGAGGAAGCCTCCTCCTGGGTGCCCCTGCCTTTGGCCTTGCTCCCCTCAAAATCTGTTTTCTTCACCATAACGGAACCGTCCTCCTAAATCGCAAACCTGATTATCCAACCTGTCTGAAAAGTGACTAGAATTGGCTGCTGATCACCTTAGCACAGTATACAAGGCCCTTTCCTGCCTGCCTGTGCCCAGGTCATAACACGGCACCGCACAGAACCAGATTTCTTCTCAGCTCAGATTCCTCCCCCATCCAGGTCTTTTGGGCCTCTGCATCTTCTTACATCTTGTTCCTTGGGCCCAACTTGTCCCTGTTTCCCCACCCCCACCCCCTTTGCTGCCTGGCAAGCCTGTACTCATCTCTGAAAAGTTGCTTCAGGAGTATCATCCTCAGTGGTCCATCTGATCCCTCAGCGTGAGTTCATCCCAGCCTCCTCTTTTCCCATGGTACATTCTACATGTTTCTATTACTGTACTTTTCATTCTTGTGTTGGTCTGTGTTCATGTTTCCTTCTCATAGGCCCGGTTCTCAAGGAACTCACAGTCTACTGTGTCTTATTTGTACTTCTGTCCTCGGCGCCTGGCACAGTGTCTGGCATCTAGACGAGGCTCAACCGTGTATAACTAGTTTGTTATTGTTGCCATTCTTGCTCCTTCAGTCTCCTGGGTAAGTTGAGTACCAGACACAGAATGCCTGTGAGTCTTCGAAACCAAGTTTTTTTTGGAAATTATAGATAAAATTTATTCAATTTAACCAAGACTCTTTTTTTGCTTTGTCTGATATTGCTGTAATGATTATAGCTTTTGAGTACTCTATTACTCTTCAGAACAGAAAAGATTATGTTGTTTCATAGTTTTGGGTTTTTTTGTTTTGTTTTTTTTCCCCCCTCACAAGCCAAAGTTTAGATTTTACACTTGGCTTTTTATTTCCCTCCAGTATACCTTCCCTTCTTTTTTTTATATGCATCTCAGTGTTATTTTTTTCAACTATTACTATCTCAGTATTGGTAAGATCTATGCTATGGAAAATAATTTCTGATAAATCTAGGTACAGTATTGCTTTATCTCACTATAGCTGGGTTATTTATTTTTCCTCCCCAGAGTTGCCGAGTCATACCGGGCATATTATTTAAATCTGTAAACACGTAGTCAACAGCCACTTGGTACCAGAAACCCTTAGCACAGGGGATGCAAATTAATGCAGAAAATGTGCCCTGGAGGAACTCACGGTCCCCAAGGACAGATGGGCCTGCTCTGAGGGGCTAGGGTGGGGCTTGCCTGTGGACGTGGAGTTCAGGGGGAATGGTGTGAAGCCTGTTAGGCAGGGCATAAGTTACCTGTGCCAGTCAGTGAATACCATGTAGAAACTTAAAAAGTGTCCATTTCAGAAAAACAGTAAAGAAGCCCAAGAATTTAGTCATCCATGCAGTCTGTCAATTAACAAATACTTGTTGAACACTTACACTTACTATGTAGTACATACTGTTCTAGTTGTTCAAACCAGACAAAGTTCATTCCTTTATGGAGCTTAAGTCCTGTTGGGGGAGACAAATAATAAATGAGTGCGTATGTGGGGAGATAATGAAAGTGCTAGGTAGAATAAAGCAGGGTAAGGGCACTAAGAGTATGGAACTTGCTCTTTTGCAAATGGTGGTGGTTCTACTTCTTCTTTTCCAATTTGGATGCCTTATATTTCTTTCTTATATTTTCCCTAATTGCTCTGGCCAGGACTTCCAATACTGTGTTGATACAGTGGTGTCGTGGGCATCCTTATCCTTGTCTTATTTTGATCTTTGAAGAAGAGCTTTCATCTTTTCACCATTGAGTATGATGTTGGCTATGGGGGGAAATTGCTATTGTATATGGCCAGTTCAGGGGGAACTCTCTAATGATGTGATATTTGAGCACAGACCTGTTGGAATCAGCCGAGCGGGCCAGGTGAAGCAGAGCCCCTGAAGTAGACACGTATTTAGCAAGTTGGAAAAACTGCCAAGAAGGCCAGGTTTCTTATGCTGAATGACTAAAGGGAAGAATGGCAGGAAGTGTACATGGAGAAGTTGCTGAGGACCCAGTTGTGTAAGGCCTTCTAGGTCTTTCATTTTGCGTGGTAGGGGGAACCACCTGAAGGTTTTGTGTAGTTAGTAACATGATTTGATTTATACCTTGAAATGGTCATTCTGGATGGATGCCTGATATTTTGGTTTGGGGGATAGGGACAGGTAAGAGAAGAAGCATGCAAAGAAATTAGAAAGCAAATGGAAAAATCCATGTGAGAGAAAATGATAGCTTGGACTGGGGTGGTGGTAGTGAATGAGGTAAGAAGTGTTCATATTTGGGATATTTTGAAAATAGAGCTGATAAGAGTTTGGAGAGGATTGTGTGTAAGACAGGAAAGAAAGAGGAGACCGGGACCACTTAAAGATTTGTGGCCTGAACAAAATGTTGATGCCATTTTGTTGAGATGGAAACAGCAGGGAAAGAATAAGATTGTAAGAGAAAATCAAGATTCGTTTTAAATTCATTGATTTTGAGATGTCTAAGTGGAACTGTCACTAGAATTCAAAGGGAAGCCCCTGACTGGAGATATAAATTTGGAGAGTGTTTAGGATGCAGATGGTATTTAAGGTCATGGCTGGAAGAGCATGTTGTAGAAGGAGGTAGAAAGAGAGGATAAGAGGTGTGAGCACTGAGATGTGGTGGGCAAGAGTGTGAGCCACTGAGAAGTGGATTACATGAGGACTGTGGGATTTGGTCCAGTGGAGGTCACTGGTGACCTTGAAAAGAGCAATGGTGATGGAATGGTGGAAAAGGACGCTTACTTGCAGAGAGTTAAGGAGAGGATGGGGGCAGGAAGTTGAGACATAAGTACAGGAAGCTCTTTCAAAGAGTTCTGTTGTAAAGAGGACCAGAGGGCTGGAGAAGTTGCTGGGCAACCTGCGAAGTCCCATGTTTCAAGGACATGTTTCAAGGACAGACTGTATCAGAGCACACGTGTGTGCTGATGAGAATGATCTGCGTAAAGAGGAAGAAGTGATGAGAAAGGAGAGAAAGGATGGGTGATGGTGGCACATGCGTGGTGGTGGCACAAGAGATGGGGGTCCAGAGTTAGAGCAGAGTGGACCTTCGATGGGAGCAGAAGAGGCTCACCTCCCTGTCAGAGAAGAGGAGGCAAACATGGAGGCGGGTACAGGTAGGGTGGTAAATTTGGTGGTGAAAGAGCGAGGGAGTCCTGTGTCGATTGCTTCTGTTCCCCACATGGGACTAGGTGGAGAAAGCCTGGGGGCAGGAGGACATTCAGAGGCCATTGCTTGGAACAGGTGACATCTCTCTTTAGTTCTTTATGCTATTGATTTCTTGTTAACATCTACTTTTTTGAAATTGAATAGATTCTTATAGAAGATTGAAGAGAATGAAGTTCATTCAAAAAGTAATGAAGCAGAACTGTGTTATTAGGTGCCAGGCGAGGAGCTGATTTCTTTAATGGGTTGAATCATTAATGGGGTGGGAGATGGGGGCCTTCTGTGCGGTAAGAGAGGAAACAGATATGAGTGGGAGAAAATTTGAGTTATGTTGGAACCGAAACAATCTCATTAGTTACTCTTAATATCCTTAGACATTCTGTAGGGACAGTTGATATCCTTTAGCAGATGAAGAATGAGAGCCCAGGGCATTTCAGTAACTGCCCATAGCATCCAGCAAATTAGTGATAGATCCAGGAGTTAAGTGGTGTCCTTGAATTTCTAGTTCATCACTTGGTCCCTGGACTGAAGCAAAGTGCTAAATCTTGACTGTAAACCACCTGCAGGATCGGGGACATATCCTCACTCTTTAACGTTCAGGCCCTCACTGCTTCACAATTATTCTTCACAATAATTTCTACAATTAAGATGGGAATTGTTTGGCTACTGGCTCCAGGGGAAATGTGATACTCCAATTAGTTGTTCAGTTCCCAATTTAAGGCCGTCTGTAGAAGAGAGCATCTCATCAGCATACATTTGGTTAATGAGGGTTAATGAGTAAAACATGGAGGCTGACTCCATGATGGCTGTAACTGCTGTGTTTCCTTCTTTTTTTTAATTTTTTTTTTGGATTTATTTATTTGTGATAGAGACAGAGCACAAGTGGGGGAGGGGCAGAGAGAGAAGGAGACAGAATCTGAAGCAGGCTCCAGGCTCCGAGCGGTCAGCACAGAGCCCAACATGGAGCTCGAACTCACCGTGAGATCATGACCTGAGCTGAAGTCGGACGCTTAACTGACTGAGCCACCCAAGCGCCCCCTGTGTTTCCTTCTTTATGCAAGTGCACTTCCAAGATCATAACCGGGCAAATACAGACGCGCGCGCGCGCGCGCAAGCACACACACACACACACACACACACACACACACACACACACTCTACTATAGTAAATATAAACATTGAATGTAAGATGCATTCTGATTTTAGCAATGTTAAAATAGGAGTAGGGAAGGGAGGCAGAAGAGAAAACATGTCTTAAAACTAGAAATTAGGTAGCTCAAGTTTTCATTTGATGTTGTACTGTGGAAACATTAACACTTTGAAGACAAATCTGTATTTTGTTTGAGGTTAGCTTTAAGACAGTTTCACTGGTAGCGACGCCTGGATGGCTCAGTCACTTGAGTGTCTCTTAGTTTCAGCTCAGGTCATGATCCCAGGGTCATGGGATCAAGCCCCCACATAGGGCTCTGTGCTGAGCATGGAGCCTGCTTGAGAGTCTCAATCTCTCTCTCTCTCTCTCTCTCTCTCTCTCTCTCTCTCTCTCTCTCCCTCTGGCCCTGTATCCTGCTCATGCACTCTCTATCTTTCTCTAAAAAAAAAAGTATTTTACTGGCAAACCTGACTCCATGGATTGGTTTTAGGATTAAATGAGATAATGTATGTAAGGCATTGATAGCAGTCTCCAGCACATAGTAAAGGCTCAGTAAATACTCATTGTAAGTAATAATAATTATTGTATTTCTCTTAATATATTTTTCAGTGAGCAATAGAGTTTTTGAAGTATTTGTAATGGTAAAATGTTACTTTTAGTCAGTAACAGCTTTTGCTAGCAATAAGATGAACTGTACCTTTTGGGGTGCCTGGGTGGCTCAGTTGGTTAGGCATCTGACTTTGGCTCAGGTCATGATCTCACGGTTTATGAGTTCAAGCCCGGTGTCAGGCTCTGTACTGACAGCTCAGAGCCTGGAGCCTGCTTTGAAATCAGTATGTCCCTCTCTCTCCCTGTCCCTCCCCTGCTCATGCTCTGTCTGTCTGTCTCTCTCTCTCTCTCAAAAGTATACATTGAACATTTTTCTAAAAAAGAAGAAGTTTACCGTTTAATTAAGTTATTAATATGCAAAAAATGCACAAATGAATTATTGAATGCCTAATTGAGCATGGTACTGGGCTCAGTACTCATCAGAGAGAAGTCTTCTCCCCCACAGATCTGGTCCCTGCCCATTAGCTGTTTATAATCTATGACAGATGCCTTGGAGGTGAAGATGACCACTAATGTTGATTAAGCCTTAATGTATGCCAGAGTCTGTTCTAAGCACTATACATTTATTCCTGCCAGCAGCCCTCTTAGTTAGGGACTCTGGTTATTCCTTTTTCAGAGAGAAGAAACTAAAGGCTGCACATCCAGTTAGTCGATGGTCCAGTGGGATTTGAGCCCACTGCCTGACTCCCTTGGCCACTGTGCTCTATAGCCTGTTTCCAACATGAAGTAAGTACACTGAGGCTGACCCCATTGATTGCCGGCCTAAAATCCAGTTCCACTGTCTTGCTTGCTGGAAGAGCCTTGATTCTGTTTGATTCTTTGCCCCTCTCTGTTTCTCAGAGAAGATGAATCCTGTCCACATTTCCCTTAGTAAATCCTGCTTCATCTGAGCCAGTCATGGTGTCCTCTTTCCCCTTGTCAAGAATGTGGTTAGGCAGGGGCATTTTACAAGATTCTAGCCAAGGACTATAAGGGGTGACTTTTTACATACTTCCGAGAAAGAGAAAGGGGTTTGTTCACTGAGAGAAATAGACACATAAGGAAGGACACGTCTCTTTTTCTCTTGACCTTTCTCGATCACATTTGGATGTGATACCTAGGAATGTGGCAGCCGTCTTGCCACTGACCTAAAAAGGAAGCCAATACCCAGAGTAAGGCACTGCAGAGACTGTGGCTGAGAAGCAGAACAGGACCTGACATTCTATACCTGGAAGCATTTAGCTCCTGCCTGTCTTGTTATATGAGAGAATAAGACCCCTCATTATTTAAGTTAGTTTGAATTGGCTTTCTGTTACTGGTAGCTAAAGGCATCCTCATTCGGAGCATCCCCACAGGTGTGCCATGGCATGCTGGTGTTTTGTAGATGTGTAACAGGTATGCTGAAATCTAGATGCCCTCAGCTTTCAGGTGGCTGGGAAGGACCAGGGGCAGCCGGAGTCCCAGACCTATTACCTTTAGCCACAGGCAAGCTTGGTGTTTAATCCAGAGAATTTACAGATATTTTCTATGTGTATCATGGCATTGAAAAGGTTGGGAGGATGAAAAGATGCTCCATGTCACATGTCGTCAGGGAAATGCAAATTAAAACAAAAATGAGGTGCACTATTAGGATGCCATTAGGAGGTGCACATCCCTATTAGGATGGCCAAACACCAGATGCAGGTGAGGCGGTGGAGCAACGGGGACTCTCATTCATTACCAGTGGGAATGCAAAATGGTACAGCCACTTTGGAAGACAGTTTGGCAGTTTCTTACAAAACTAAACACACTCTTACCGTATGACCCAGCAATCACACTCTTTGGTATTGTAACCAAAGTTGAAAACATGTCCACACAACAACTTGCACACTGGTGTTTATAAAGGCTTTCTTCATATAACTGTCAAAAGTTGGAAGTAACCAAAAGGTCCGTTAGTGGGTGAATTGGATAAATAAACTGTGGTACATCCAGACAGTGGAGTGTCATTCGTCACCAAAAAGAAGTGAGCTATCAAGCCATGAAGACATGGAGAAACCTTAAATGCATATTACTAGGTGAAAGAAGCCAATTTACAGTATACTGTATGATTCTGACTACATGACATTCTGAAAAAGACAAAAAAAAAAACAAACAAACAAACATGGAGACAGTATAAACATCGGTGGTTAATAGGGATTGAGGGTGGGGAGGGATGAATAGGAAAAGTGAAGAGAATTTTTAGGGCAGTGAAACTGTCCCATATGGTACTACAATGGTGGATACATATCATTTTACATTTGTCCAAACCCATAGTATGTAACACCTGGGTGAACCTTAATGTAGACTGTAGACTCTGTGTTATAATAGTATATCGATGTAGGTTAATCAGTTGTAACAAATGTACCACTCTGGTGCAGGGAAGCTGATAATGGAGGAGGCTCTGCCTGTGTAGGGTTAAGAGCTATAGGGGAAATCTCTGTACCTTCCATTTAATTTTGATGTGAATCTAACACTACTCTAAAAAATAAAGTCTATTTTAAAAAGTCAAAATACACAAAAAGCCTTAGAAGTAAGTTGAAAATGTACCTATGGCTGTGGCAGTTAGCTATATTGGTTGGAAAAAAAGGTTGGGAAACCCTGTCCTAAGTTATCAAAAATATATAATAAAAGTATTATGGGGGCACCTGGCTGGCTTCGTTGGAAGACATGCAACTCTTGGTCTTGGAGTCATGAGTTCGAGCCCCATGTTGGGTGTAGAGATTACTTAAGTAAATAAAAACTTAGGGGTGCCCAGATGGCTCAGTCACTTAAACATCGGACTTTTGGTTTTGGCTCAGGTCATGGTCTCACAGTTCGCTAGATCAAATCCCACATCAGGCTCCGTGCTGACCACAGAGTCTGCTTGGGATTGTCTCTCCTTCTCTCTTCTCTCTCCCTCTCGCTCTCTGCCCCTCCCCCTCTTGCTAGCTGCGTACGCTTGTGCACTCCCTCTCAAAATAAATAAACATTAAAAAAATAAAAACTTAAAAAATATATTCTGCATCAGTGTGTCAATAATAAAAATATATTTAAAAAAATTTGAGAATGAGTGGGGGAAGGGCAGAGAGAGGGGAGAGAGAAGCTTAACCGACTGAGCCACCCAGGCACTCCAAGAATAAAAGTATTTTAAAAGATAAACATATGTTTCTAAGAAAACATCCTTTTTCCCTTTTACTCTTCTAGTCTGATGATACCCTCAAGACCCCGTTCAAGTATAATTTCCTCCAAGAAGCCTTCCTCAGGCCTTTAATTGCTCCCTCCTCTGTGTCCTATAAAAGATTTTTCATATTTCCGTTGTAGTACTGACATCACTGTGATTTAAAGATTGGTTTTTCAAGTCTGTCTCTGCCAGTAGGACTATAAGTTCTTGAGTGAAGAAATTTCCCTATTGAGAATGGCTGTCAGGAAGCCAGAACCGAGCTCAGTAGTCGTTGCTAAATGAAGCTAGACGTGGTCATAGAAAGATACTTCAGGTCCCACAGTATTGATTCTCAATCTGGGCTGCTTTTTAGCAACACTTGTGCCTGGTTCCCATCCCCAGAGGTGATGATGTATTGGGTGTGGGTTGCGGCCTGGATGCTGGTACTTGAAAGGCCCCAACGATTCCAAAGCGCAGTCAAGTTGAGAACCACCATCCTGGAGGGAGAGAAGAACAGCCAGAGGGAAAGATGATGAAGGCCATTTGAGATCTGTGGCAACAATAGGTGTAAAAGGCACCAGCATCAGTAGATCCACTAGCCAGAGAATCCAGCAGGGAGCTTGTCACAGTAGCCCTGATGAGAGATGGTGATCCCAGCAGGTGGGTGAGAATATTCAGACATAGTAATGGAGGGGCCACTATGGGAGATGCCTTCGAGCAGTGCCACCTATGGCAGCGATTCTTATTCTGCCTACGTGTCAGAGTCATTGGGGAAGCTTTGTAAAAACATAAGTACTGGGGCCTCATCCCAGAGATTGTGGTCAAACTGATACGGAGTGGAGTCTAGGCAACGGTATTTTTAATCTTTTTAAAGCTCTCCAGGTGATTCTAATGAGTTGCCAAGATTGAGAACTACTGCCTTAGAGAAAGACCAATAGAATTTGACCACATTTCGATATGAGAAATTGAGCAGAGGTTATCCCAAGCTTCCTGACTTGAGATGTTGAGGGTAAGTTTGCATAGACCAGGGGTGGTAAGAGGGCTGGCTGGAAGTTGGACATAGGGTAAGGGATGAGGGGAAAAGATATGAAGATAACTTTTTCATGAGGTTCAGCTTGAGTTGACAGTGGGTCTGAGATCCATGACAGTTTTTGGTGGAGTGTGACATAGACCCAAGTCAAGCTGGAAGTCTGAGAGCAGTTTTTCAGTGTGGCTCATCTGGATCTCCCCACCCCCATTCCATTCCGTCAGGTGGTCTGCAGGTGCTTTGGCAGTTCTGGGGGATAAACCAATGAAGTCATTTTATTCATACACATTTTACTTATTAGAAATAATATTATTTTCATGGGAATCCTGTTCTTAATAATCTTTACCCTCTTAAAGATAGTATCTGTGCTAGAAAGACTGTCAGTCACTTTGTCTTAGACAATACGTGGTCAGCTGAATGAAGTTCATCTCAGTTGACATGTTTTTATTTCATCTGCCATTATTGTTCACATAAATTTTCATGTATCACAGCTATCCGCCAATTTGAAAAAAAAAATGGCTCAATGGTGAAGGGAAAAAGTAGAATGGAATGAGTCATATTAGCACTCAGAGTAATGTTAGAACTTTAACAGTGAACAGGACACCAGTGAAAATATAGAATATGTATCTGTAGCTGGTGGGACAAATGATTCCATGAGTAGGATGATTTAACGTAAGTGACCAAATAAGGATGAAAAGCATGCTGATGGATATCTAAAATTAGATTTTATTGAGACAGCCATCCCCTAAACCCTACCTCATTGTAAACTGCCCTTTTTATCAAATAGTGGCTTTTCTGTCACTGACCGAGACAATATTCGGTGCCCCACTTCATGTAGAGAAAAGCAGGCACAAGTCACACTACTGTTGAAGAGTTCATAAGACTCTCTCCCAAGTTAGTGGCGAGTCTAATTCTCAAAGAAAGCAGACTAGGGAATTTGGCAAAATTCTCTGAAATGGAAATTGCAAAACATCCATGGTACAAATGTGTAAAAGCAGTTACTATTGGATGTACACGTTAGTAGATCTTTTACTTCACATTTGGGCAAAGCCAGTGATGTGCAGATTAAGAGACTCTTGGCATATATGCAGTACTTATATGAAAAGGAATTGCTTGAAGAGTTTTTGTTCATGAAAACCCATGTCACCAGAAAAGGTTTGCTTTGGTTAATGATAATGTTGTGAGCCATGAAGGGCAATGAAAAAGGTAAGGAGGGACCAGTAGTGACAGATTCGGGAGGAAAAAGAACACCGCCACATGAATAAAAGAAGTTACACTAGAATGTGATAACATTATTTTATTCTCAGAGAACAGTTTGTGATCTGTAACATGCCTCTTGATCCTGATTACAGTTGAAAAAAAAATAACAAAAAGTGTGACAATTTCTCATAAATGAAGAAAATGGGCAGCATGTAGCATAGTGGAGGCAAAGGTCCCTCTCAAAAGATTTTAGAACATGATATGAGTTATAAGCATGTCTTCATGACCCTGATTAGTGTCTGTAAAAGCCATTTCTATTATTTAGGTGGCTTTTTCAAGTGATATGCTATTTGGGGGCTGAACATTAAGATATTTAATGTTAAGTACAAGAAATCCTGTTATCTTGTGGATATATGAGGACAGAGACCCTATCTTGTGACCCTAGTGCCCAGCAGTGTCCACAGTAGCTCAATAAATATTTGATGAGTGAATGGATCTTTATTCCTCAGAGAAAGAACTAATGGTGTATTGTAAGTTATGCTTTAAAGCCATATCCAAATGCTGCTACATGCTTGCCAAATGCAACCAAAAAATAGATTTGACGTCTATCGGCTGCTCTCTGCCCTGATGGAACATTCAGCCCTATGTTCCAGCTCTTGGATCTGATGTGCTCATCAGTTTGTGTTTACCAAGCCCAATTTATGTTTCCTTGGTGAGAAATCACCCCATAATTTTTAGGACAGTGCTGAATCTGAATATCCAAATGTATCTAACAGAGCTACCAAACACTTGTAGCCCTTTCTGACAGTCTCTACATACAGGGATTCTGATTTAGTAGAAATACAGAATAAGAAACTAGGTAGAAGACAGCTCAAACTATTTGTCATTTTATGTCTGACAAATTAGTTTGTCATTATAGATATAATGTCACATATACATTAGGTAAATACTTATATACCATATCATCCCTCTCACTGATGTGAACTAATTTAAAATAACTTTGTGGGGCTCAGTGGGTGGAAGCATCCTTCTTTGGCTCAGGTCTGTGAATTCAAGCCCCACATCGGGCTCTGTGCTGACAGCTGAGCCTGGAGCCTTCTTCGATTCTGTGTCTCCCCCTCTGTTCCTCCCAAGCTTGCACTCTGTCTCCCTCTCTCTCTGTCTCTCAAAAATAAATAAATATTAAACAAAATTTTTTAAAAAATGATAATTTTGTAATATGCTTTAGTTTATCTTTAAAATTGTAATGAATCTTATTTTTTGTTGTTGTTGTTGTTTTTTTGAGAGAGAGAGAAAGCCGGGATCAGGGGCAGAGGGGGAGAGAGAGAGAGAGAGGGAGAGAGGGGGGAGAGAGAGAGAGAGAGAGAGAGAGAGAGAGAGAGAGAGAGAATCTTAAGCAGGCTCCATGATCAGCATGGAGCCCAACATGGGGCTCAATCCCACAACCCTGGGATCATGGCCTGAGCCAAAATTAAGAGTTGAATGTTCAGCCAACTGAGCCACCCAGGCACCCTGGAACATTTTTTAAGAACAACATACATGAGAGTCTGGCGCTCAACCGACTGATCCACCCGGGGTCATGAGGAATTTTATTTTTCATATACCTAGAACTGTTGGTCGATGTGTGGGTCAAATGCCCATTATGTTTGATAAATAATGGCCTAGAGATAGATAAAAAGAATGTATTTGCAGTTTATCCTTATAAAAACTACATTATACAAAGTCACAGGTGTCCTCCTCTTGGACTCTGGCATGAGACCCAAAGAATATATGACAAAGGAGAGACATTCTCTTGTCACCAGATGTTCATGAGTCATCACTGAAGAAGCATTAGAATATAAACCTGGCAAAGGGGCATGTACGTGGGGTTCATACCTTAGGGTTACACACCAAAGTTCTTTCTACCAAAAGCCAAGAAGCAAGCTCCTGCTAGGGAGGCTGATGCCCTGGGCATCAGCTCTGGAGTAGGGGCGCAGCAGCAGGGAGGTCAGTGCCCCTGAGCACTGCAGCTGGGCACACATCATCTAGTGATACGACTCAGGCCACATGCTCACAGACCAGTATGCACGAGCACACCCACCCAGCATCTGCTCCTGTCAACACAGGCTGCTGTCTTCAGGGTGGCTGATAATAACTCAGGTGTAAAAACTTGATCATCTCAGTGAAAACAAGTTATTTGGCCAAGTAGCTATTTACCACCCAGGAGATTAAGGGGAGACCAAGGGTAAAGGAAGACGCAGGAAGATGACGAGATGCTACATCTGTTTGAACATCATATTGAAAAGAATTGATAAAAAGCAATCAGCTTGAAATAGCTCATTATAGAATAGGTCTACAGTGCTTAAATATCAATTTGCCTCTAGAAATAAAAGGTAACTTGTCATTATTTAAGCTAGCAGACGCACCTCTCACGTCTGAAATCAATGTGGAGGGACAGAGCACACAGCACCAGAGGAGGGTCGAACAGACCTGAGTTTGAGCTCCAGCTCGGCCACTTGATAGCAGACTGTCCTTGGGAAACCCTTGGTGGCTTCAGTTTCTCATATATAAAATGGGGCAGTTGAGCTAAATGATCTTCAGAGTTTTGTTTCGTTTTTTACTTTCAAAATCTCATGACAAGTGAAGTGCTTTATAATATATCTGACTGCTTCCCAAATAAGCTCTGGGCTCTGTGAGAATCATCTTTGCTGAGATTTTCTTACATTGAAATGTCCTCACCTTCCTGCCCTGCCCTCTGTCAAGACTCAGCAAACTTGAACCACTGCACCTAATTGCCTCAACCATATTTTCTCACTCCCTCTCATCTGGAGCTTTCTTTATGCTCTCTTACAGCAGTTCTTATGATCATCGTTTCTTCAACCAGATTTTAACTGCTGTGAATTCACCTCATGTATGTTCATCTTTAACTGCAGAGCCATATTGACAACAGCTTTGAAAATTTCCGATTTCCTTTGGCAGGATTAATTTCCAACGACTTAATATCCTTTTCCCATCTGGAAGCTCTGAACGGAATAATAGCAAGATGGCTGCTCCGGCAAGAGGGCTATTATCCCTGTCCTCTGAGTGGGAATATTGAGGGTATGTTAAAATGTATTTCTTCACAGTGTGTCTCACCTCATAAATATTATTTGACTTCTTTATAATGTTAAAATGAGTCATTGGAAATTTATATTTCTAGGCATCTTGTCTTACAAAATTGTAGATTGTCTTAAAGCAGCGTACGTTATCTGTCTGCCAAATCCGAACTAGTAATATATGAGGCAGGACCATGACCAAGAGGCAAGCCGAAGGACGAATCTGAAAGTACAAGGCCTTTACTTTCATGGAATTGAATTCTCGAGCTATTCTAAAGCAGTTGTTTATCTATTGTAAATGTTTTACTGTATTATGTAGGTGAAAACAGAAGATCTTCATGGATCCTAAACATTTTGGAAGCAATACTAAGACATTGTTCACTTTGGTTTTTATACAAGTCCTCAGCTTTGAGGCATTTTTACCCCTAGTGGTCAGTGGTTTCTTCTGTCTTGCCTTACAGTTTTCTCATTCCTCACTGCTAATTCTTGACTTAGGGCGTGTGTGGTAGAGGTGGTGCCACGAGTGCCATGGTGGTGCCATGTTTACCTGTGACTGAACAGTGTATGGCACAGTACAGACAGGGGATATTGGGAAGGGGTAAAACTTTTCCAGATGTAAACCGCTGCATTTTAGCAAAGTAATGTTATGGACTGTGAACTAGTTTCCTCGGTCTACTGTAACAAATTGTCCCAAACTTGGTGGCTTGAAACAATGGAAATTGATTCTCTTGTGGTTCTGGAGACCAGAAGTCTAAAATCTGTATGACTGGGCTGAAATCTAGCTGTTTTCAGGGTTACACTCTTCCCCCAAGTCTATAGAGAGAACCTGTTTCTTGCCTCTTTCAGCTTGTGTTGGTCACCAACATTCCTTGACTTGTGGCTACATCACTTCACCATTCAAGGCCAGCATCTTCAGATCCCTTTCTGCTCTATTTTCATATCCCCGTTTCTTCTGTGTGTCAAATCTCGCTCTGCTTCTCTCTTTTAAGGACAGTTGTGACTGTATCTAGGGCCTGTCTGGATAATCCAGGATCATTTCCTCATCTCAAGATTCTTAGCTTAATCACTTCTTAAAAGATCTTCCCCCTTATTCCTCCCTTCCCTTCCCTTCCCTTCCCTTCCCTTCCCTTCCCTTCCCTTCCCTTCCCTTTCTCTCTTTCTTTCTTATGTATTTGCCATATAAGTTAACATTCATAGACTTCAGGAATTAGGGCAAGGATATCTCTTGGGGGGGGGGGGGGGTTATTTTTTAGCCTATCCCAAACTCCATTTGTTCCAAATGAATCAACTAACCTTCAAGGCTCCTATATCTTCTCTCTCTTCCCATGCAATCTGGTAAGTGTTAAAAGCAAACATATATTAATTCAATACATATTTATTTAGGACCTACTATGTGCCTGCCACTAAATTCTTTGGCTACAATGATGAACAAATAGATGTGGTCCCTTTCCCTCATGGGGCTTATAGTCTGGTTGGGGAGATGGACATTAAACAAATACTTGAAAAAATACAGTACCACACACTGGTAAATGCTACACAGAAGGGGTAGCTTCTAGCAGGGTCCTGAGGAAGGTCCATCAGAGGAAGTAATGTTTAGGCTGAGGTTTTGAAGGACAGTGAGAAGTAAGCCAGGCTAGGAATAGAAAGGAGAGCATTTCACGCAAAGGGCCAGCCTATGGCTGGAAGGAGCTTGGAGCTTTGGAGGAACTGAAAGAAGTGTTGGTAGAACTTACAAAGCTGTGGGAAGACTGGAGTGAAATGAGATTGGAGATGTCATCAGGGGTCAGACTAGGCAGGGCCTTCTAGAAATGTGAGCTTCATCCGAAGTGCACTAGGAAGACCGGAAGCTTAAATAGTGGCAGGGTGGGAACAGGTGGGCATGGCATGATCTTGTTTATGTTGTTACAGAATTACTCTGCCTTCTGGTTGGAGAATGGGTTGACAGGACGAGGGTGGTGGCAGTGGCATGGTGAGATCCAAGGTGTGACCATAGCTCCAGACAAGAGGCTAAGTTGGCGTGGACCAGGACTGGCGATATTGATGGTGGAGAACGTTGGAGAGATGCAAAATATGCCCTGGAGAAATGACAGGGGGGTCTCAAAAACTCAAGAGTTTTATGTGAGAGAGTCATGAGGAAGAGGGAGGTGTCAAGGATGACTCCAGGCTCCTGGCATAAGCAGCTAGATGGATGAGGGGGTGCCATTTGCTGAAAGCAGGAGGACATATGGAGGAGCAGATTTAGACAAAAGATCCTGAGTTCAAGTTTGTATATGCTAACCTTGAAGAAGTCAGTTGGCACAGTGCCTGGCACGGAGCACACTGGAAATAGGAGCTTCTATTTTAGTCATTTTCGAATCATAACTGGCCTTTAAGTCTGTACATTTAGGTTCTAGCCCTGGCTAGGCCACTTCAGATAAATAAACCTCTCTAGGCATTAGTGTCCTCATCTATAAATTGGCAGTTGAACTGGATGCATTTTGTGGTCCCTTTCAGCTTTAATATGCCTATGATGCTATGAAATTCTTTGGTCTTGACCACCTGGACGCTGCTCTGGCCAGCTGGATCTGCTTCAGAGAGGCCGATGAACTAGAACCCTGCACATGGGTGGCAGTTTCTGGTGGAAGCTGACGCAGGGGGAGCCCTGGCCAAGGCAAACTGTGGCTAGTGAGGAGGCCTCATGACGAAGGGGAAGGATGTGGTTTGAGGAGACCAGCAGCTGCTGCTGTCACCAGACAAGCATGAAATTCGCTGAGCTGCAGAGGAGATTGTGGCCGAGGAGGGCTGCTTATTAATTGGCGAATTAATGTGATTTGGGGCATATGGAGAAATGGCGACGGGCAGAAAAGAAGATGAAGTCAGAAAGAAAATCTTATTTCCTTCTTTCCTGTGCACTCGTCTGTTCTTGGCAGAGTGGGTTTCAGGGATAGATCATCTCGAGTCCAACTCCTCATCACTGACAGATAAAGAAAGCAAGGTCAACACCAAGTTCCTCAGCCCCAGAACCATGCCCGCCCTCAAGTCTTTTCACACCTGGCCCATGCTTTCCTGCCCCACCAGGATGCTAGGGATGGTTTCCAGGAGCCATTTTAGGCCCAATTTTGGAGAAAGGGTCAAGTTTGGTTTCATTCGTCTTAGAGCCCACCCCTTGAGAGATTATTCATTCCTCCACACCCCCAGATATAAAAACACTGTATGTAATTTGCTACACTTTGGGCTCCTCTCCTCAGTCAGTGCTTTATTACTCAAAGTAAACCTGGCTGGGCCCTGATTCCACAGGGCTCCTTCTGTTCAGCTGACCTCGTCTGGGCTCCTTGGTGGTCATAACGGCACTTGCTCTCCTGAAACACATCCTGTGAGGGAAGCCTGTGTCCAGGTCTTCCATTAGCTTCGACAGCACCTTCCTTTTCCTCAGGTGTTGATTGGTTGATTTTTAAAAACTGAACAATGGCTTTGTTTATGAGGAACAGCTGAAAGGGGACTTATTAGGAAAGTTGCTGCTTCATCCTGTGATTGTGGTTAGCTTGTGAGTAATCTAATTCCCTGGCCTCTTCTTTGGAAGCAATGAGCGGTCAGTCTGTGGCTTTATTGTTATTTCACAACGTAGGAGGCACAGCACCCTACCCCTACCTAACAGTTTAATTTAAAACACCTCATCGGAGGATGTAAGCAAGACTTCAGATGGGTCTGTTGTATGGGAGGAAGCACATTTCTCTAGAAGTCACTACTGGGCTGAGGTCTGAGCAGGATCCTTAAAGAAAAGCAGGGGTCCTGGGCCTGAGGCATATTGTAGAGGAGGCTCAGGGGACTTGTAAGCAATATCAGGCATGTGTTATATGCAAGGCAGGGAGAATCTGGAGCAGAGATTCCTCTCCTAAATGGGAGGAGGGGGGTGAATGGTGAGGTGAGCCATCCTTTACGAGATCCTCTTTAAGGCTGAGAGACCACATTCTGAGAAAAGGGAGGGCTCGGTTTCCAGAGGCCACACATCTGGTTGACCTCCTTCCAGTCTCCTTGAACATGTTGTGCTCATTACTGAAACAGAGGCTTCCCTGCTGTTGGTCCCCACCCTGGGGACACCCAGCCCATTTACACTGCTTCTGCAGGTTGCCCCTCTTGCAAGGCTCACCTCAAGGGCCAGTTCATCCCTGGAACCTTCGCCAAGAACCCTTGTCTTCACTGGCCCTTTGGTTTCTGCATTCTTTCCACAGTTGCAGGCTTAGCACATAGTTTCACTTTGTTTTTTGCTGCTGTGTGTTGTTTCCTCTGGGTGGCTGTCGGGAAGATGGGCAGGTTGTGGGTGTTCATTTTCACTGGCTAAATCACTGACATTTTAAGGGGAAGAGCTAAGTCTTGAATTGCTCTGTATCCTCTGACAGTATCAGACTTAATTCTGAGGACAAAATACGTGCTCACAAGTACTTGCCTACTTGTTGGTTGTCAGTGTTTTTGTCAAGTAATAGATTTTTTCAAGCCACGTGTAAAGTCTACCTGTGTCTCATTTTCCGAATTATTTTCAAAATCTTATTGCTAAGATTTAATGTGGCTGCATGAGACAGAAAACTGGAAGTATGACTTAATTAAGATAGGACATTCTTTCTTTTTCCATGCGATGGAAGGGCAGAGGGAAGAGTCCAGGGTGGGTGGGACCCCCAGGGCAAGCACCTAGCCCTTAGCCTTCTCTTTCTTGCAGCTCTGCCCCATAACAAGTGATTTTCATTCTCAAGATCAACACATAATCTACAGTGGCTGATTGAGCTCCAACCATTTTAGGAGTACATTTTAGGCAGGAAGAGGGAGAGAGGGAGGAGGAGGAAAAAGGGGCAAAAGGCTCACATCAGCTGCCTCCCAAGGAGCTTTCCCAGAAGCTGCTGCAGAATGCTTTTGTTTGCATCTTATTAGTTCAGACCTAGTGACACCTAGCTGCAAGGGAGGCTGGAAAATGTAGGCTTTATTCTAGGTGGCCATGTATTCAGTGGAAACTTGGGGGTATTAAGGAAGAAGGGGAAATACAGCTAGAGACTCTGACACATGCGACCAATTAGATAAAGTGAGGTACACAGGAATAACTCAGTCCTTTTAGCTTTGTCTCATCAGGCCGTTCAAGAATTCTCCAGTGAGCCACTCTTTGCATCGACTGTGTGCCTGTTGCTATGCTGTGTGTTAACAGTAGAGAAGAGAACAAGACAAATGTGATCTTTACGTTCAGGAAGTTTACATTCAGGTTGGGGAGACAACAGTAAGCAGGAGAATAAATAGGTGAGCCATAAATAGTACTGAAAAGAAAAGAAAATCACATGGCCTTGGTTGGTTTTAAAAACTATCCATCCATTGGGTATGCTTAGAGTTGTTTACTACATGAAGGAAACAGTCTTCTTCAAAGCTATTTTGGTTTCTCTCTTGGATTGTGCTTCTAAATCTCTATGAGCTTTTTAGGTGAATAAATGTGTTAAAATTGCTTTGCTAGACCAGTCATAGGAAGATTTATTTAGACTGGATAGTTTTAAGCTCACGTTTCTAAAAAGTTTATATCTGAGTATGTTTATATTAATTAGGGTTTTATTTATATAATGTAAATGCACATTTTCAGGAGCCATTTATTTAAACATGTAACGACCATTAAGCAAAGTGTTGTCAGTTCTAGAAGAGACTTCTGATGCTATGTGTTTAATAAAGCTGTGTAATTTATAAAATACTTAGAAAAATGTTAATGTTTTATACTTTTTTCCCCAAGGGAGGAATTTTTATTTCCCTATGTTCCAGACACAATGGTATATGATTAAGTTATTTAAATTTTATAATAGGTTGCCATCAGAGTTTGATATGTCTTTGCAAAGGATTTTTTTTTTTTTAAGTGAATAAAACAAAACAAAGAGCCATCAGCAACAGTTGGGTGGCTTTGATTTGATGTGCTTTGTAGCAGTCCAAGCTGATTTCTCGAATCCTATGGTAAGATTGCTTAGGGTTAAAGAGACACTGTGAAACTTTCATTGTGTGACTCTTTTATTAACCCATACTTGAATAACTTTCTACTTTCTAATAGTAATTTTCAGCTATTTCAGGCCACGGTTTATCATCTTCTAATTATGGTCAACTCCTCAATCTGAAGAAGAAAGAGAACATCCACATTGTTTAGAGTATCTTTAAGTAAAAAGTCCTGGAGAGCAGTTCTGGACTGGACACGTAGGAATGTTAATCAGCAGCAGTAAACTGTGCGCTGAAGACGTGTTTAAAACAAACCAGGGCTTAGGGAAAAACAGGAAATTTGACCAAACAACTCTTCCTCGTAACAGGTTTTGTGTGTCTTTGTTAAGATCATCGCAGCTTGTTTTAATTCTTCTTTAACTTCCTTTCCAACATGTGACGTTATGTTTCTTTGCAGTTTTATATACAGCTTTCATTTAATAAGCGCTCTTCCCTTCAGACGAACCAGGTTCCTATAACAGGAATTGCAAATGAAAGGAATCTATAATGAAATTGCAATGCTGCATATTAGTCCGTAGGCAAATTGGTGTTATAGACTGCTCATTAACCAGTCTTACGCTGGGATGGCGTTTAAACAGCCTTCCAGCCCAACTTATAAGTGGTGACATTATCTGGCATTTGGAAGAATGGGAACACATTTTGCTTACCATTCCTAGCCTTATTCTTATATTCTTAATTTTAAACTTGACCCTTTGTTGTCATCGTAATGTAAGAAACCATTCCCATTTAATCTGGGACAGACAGCTGCAGATGTTTAGAGACTGTAATGCATAAGTTCTCACAGAAACCTGACCTAAAACGGACAGATGTTTGAACTCCTATGTAAAAATCTACTCTAAACATTCTGGGCTACTGCTAGACAGGAATGCCAAACATTCCCAACCACAAATTATACTTGATAATAACCACCTTGATAACAGAAAGCAGCAGACCCCCAGTTCCATTACATGATCTGGAGGAAGATAACAGGGCTTTGGCATTTTAGCTTGGCTTTGGTATATTTATAGATGATTAAGACCAGTGCAAATTGCATCGTTGTGAAAGTTAGGAACGATTAATTCATAAACAAAAATTCGCTGAGCACAAAAGGTGTAGACTGTCTTCTCCATGTAACTGGACGGGAGCAGCGAGTCAGTCCCTGACTGTGAAGCAGAAACAAGCCTAAAACCTGGCAGGCTGAGTACACAAAAAGCCATATGGCTCAAGAGAGGAAATGGCCACGCGTTCCCTTTTCAAGGTTCTGAAATCAATGTATTCCTGAAGAACCATTTAAATAAGCTCACCAGCATGTTTTATTTTATGAAACGTGGGGTGTGCCGGTTATGAAATGGGAAGCCTGAAATGTGATACATCCATCTTAACCAGCTCAGGGTTTTTATTCAATTCTTCAAGCTTTAATCCTATTAACTCTCATGCACAAAGGAAATGCAGGGCTCCTCTCTGCCCAGGCCTGGTAGCATTTGTAAACCAAGTCTTGAATTTTACAAATAAAGCCTATTGGTTGATCAAAAATATAGCAAGCATCAGTGAAGCCACTTTTCAAAAAAAATTATCTTAGATTGTTTACTTTAAGAAAAACCCTTAGGAGAGATTGATGACTTCAATCAGTGTAT
Organism: Herpailurus yagouaroundi; assembly: GCF_014898765.1. Taxonomy (NCBI): domain Eukaryota; kingdom Metazoa; phylum Chordata; class Mammalia; order Carnivora; family Felidae; genus Herpailurus; species Herpailurus yagouaroundi. The sequence continues at coordinate 2,681,843 of NW_024412432.1, read as the reverse complement.
AGATTTTGGATTATTTTGTTTTTAAAGCAGCTCACTTGGATATGCAGATTTTTGTGGCTTTTTTAAACCAAGTCTTTCGTTGATTTACGAAAGCTCATTGGTTGATTAAAAATATAAGCAGCATCAATGTAACCACTGTCCAAAAGGATTTTTTTCTTTAGACCTTTTACTTAAGGAGTTTTGAAGGGTCTGGTGATTCACAATCAGTTTATAAAATCAAGGATTGTTTTAAAAGCAACTTTACTTAAGTAAGTCAGAATTTTGGTGTGAAATGCATCATACTTACTTCTGGCTGTATGGCCTTTGGACATAGATCTAACCCAGAAAAATACCAAGATCTGATTATGATGCTGTTGGGAGTTAATCTCATTGTCGTGAACATGGGCTAATAACACATTAGTCCATATTATATTATACCCTTTCCAGCCTGTGGCCTGCTGTTTTGATTAAATTTGGTTCTTGCCATTCAGATTTGAAACCTCAAAGTCCTCCTGTTACCACCTATCCCGTTTATAAAGCCTTTCTCTAAAATTTTGAGCTATTTTCGATCTCCATTACTTACAAAATTGTATCCAACGTAGAATGTTATCACTAATGTAAAATCAGAGAGGGTATTTCCATCCATCCATCCCCTTTGTGTTCAGAAATACTTGCTATTTACAGGTGGCGGGTTGTCATTAGCACAGCCTGCCCTATGCTGTGGTGGCCTGGAATGTCTAGTCATTTTGGTTTACATAACAGTTTCACTGGGGTGTTTGCTTTCAGAGGTCACTTCAGTGTCAACCTCACCGGCACACACATAAGTCTGCCTGTTCCATGCAATTGGCCAAGGAAAAGAAAATATTTTATCCAAGCATTCCCCCCTATTTCATTTCCTTAACCTAAATTGTTTGAATATACATTGAAAGAGTGATAAAATTCACCTCATATTCTGAAGAGTAGGTTTATTTTTCTGTCTGATTTCCTATCCTGTCTGACTCTTTTCCTGCCTGGGAGGCACCTGGCCTATTAGCTAGGATGGCTGACTGCTCCCTTTCCAAACACCTTGAACCTGAAGTTAGGAATGCCACTAGGTCAGTACCCCTTAAGACTGTCACCAGAGTCCTCCCAGCTCTGATAGGATCCATTCTGACTCAGAACACCAAGGAACATTCTCTTGGTGAATGAACCTGGGTACTTATGTGCTAGCGCATTGATTTTCCTATAGCTGGGTTTAAGCCAGTTGCCTTTCATTTCAAAAATGCCAAAGCAGGGGCGCCTGGGTGGCGCAGTCGGTTAAGCGTCCGACTTCAGCCAGGTCACGATCTCGCGGTCCGTGAGTTCGAGCCCCGCATCGGGCTCTGGGCTGATGGCTCAGAGCCTGGAGCCTGTTTCCGATTCTGTGTCTCCCTCTCTCTCTGCCCCTCCCCCGTTCATGCTGTGTCTCTCTGTGTCCCAAAAATAAATAAACGTTGGAAAAAAAAAATGCCAAAGTATCACAGAAAGGTATGACATCAGACCAGCTAGGAAAATGAGAGTTAACATGTTTATAATATAATATGATATGATATGATATGATGTGATATGATATGATATGATATAATATAATATAATGTAATATAACATAACATAATCTAATATAGTATAAGTATATGTATGCATATACATATACATACGTAATGTTTATATAAATCCTTCTTGTTTTCCCAATCGTTGCTTCCCTGGCTGTTTTCCATTTTGACAGTCAGAACACTCTGGAGATTTGCCTACAGACAGTGGCCACCAATTTAAGGATTTGTTGATTATTTATTAAGGAAAATTGCAAAGCTCAAATAAACAAACCCGTGCTGGGTGAAACAGTTGACCAAAATTAGCAATTCCCAAGATTCATTAGCATTAATGAGCATAACAGCCAGGGTGGGCAGGCCTTTGTGTCACTCAGTCCCCAGGAAAGCCACAAGTGGCTCCATCTTTTTTCCAGACCTAGCACAGTTCTGCAGTGTGGGCAGGGCAGTCTGCTGTAGTAAGAATACCTGCCGGTCCTTGATCTGGAGGACTGTGCTTTCTGCACTTGGAGAAAATGTTTCAAAACGTTGATTTTCCAGTCATTGCCATTACACATCACATGTCTCTCAGGCTTCTGAGCCATTTGAGGAATGTTTGTGAAATGCTTTAAGTAGGATAAATGAAGGTAAAACTAGGGGCCCTGATTCTTAGCTGGGAATCTGAGGAGGCACCCGAGGGAGTTACCAGCAGCCCAGAACTAGGCCTCTAAGCCCCACTCTGCTGAGTGTGCACTTCTGAGTGTTCTTTCTCTCTCTTTCTCACCCTCCTCCTTCCCCCCTCCCTCCCTCCCTTTCCGTCTCTCTCACTCTCTCTCTCTCACACAGAGGTATTCAAGGTAGCTTCACCACAAAGTATGACCATAACTACTTAATGACATTTGGGGAAAAGGTGGTTCCAGAAGAGAATGTGATTAGCATTACCAAATAACATTAGGGAAGGAAGGATATATTCCAATTAGATTCTTGCCTTCTCTTTAAAATGGCAGACTCGGGCACCTGGCTGGCCTAGTGGAGCATGTGACTCTTCATCTCAGGGTTGGAAGTTCAAGCCCCATGTTGGTTGTAGAGATTATTTAAAAATGTTTTTTAAATCTTGAAAATGAATAAAATGGCTGACTTTTCTTTTTAATTTTGCTGTCTTTCAAAGCATGTATTCAAAACTTACACAGTCCAAGATGCTATTCAGGAGTTGCCCTTAAATACAGATACCATCAGTTAGTTGCTCATTTGAGACTATTAGAAACCATACTTCTTTGGGACAGAAGTTGGTAGTTAAGTATTCCCTGGACTGGCTACATAATTGGTGGGGCTCGGTGCAGAATCAAAATTCAGGGCCCCTTATTCAAATGCCAGGAGAAAGGTATTAATATAGAGGACTTTTCCTTTTATTCCTCAGTCTTGGTCTCAACTTGTTCTATGTTTTATTTATTGCTTAATGTGATTTTTAAGTAAAGAAAAATTTTACAAATTTAATTATTATTACAACTCATCTTTATATTATGCAAAGCCAATTTTAAAAGCTTTTTAAAAATTTTTATTTATTTTGAGAGAGACAGGGAGAGAGAGAGAGAGAGAGAATGAGCCCATGAGATCTGGAGGAGGCAGAGGGAGAGAGAGAGCAAGAATCCCAAGCAGGCTCCACACTGTCAGCATAGAGCCCTACAAGAGCTTGATCCCAGGAACTGTGAGATCATGACCTGAGCCGAAATCAAGAGTTAGACTCAACCAACTGAACCACCCAGGCGTCCCTAACTGATTTTTAATGCAAATATAAGAACAGTCAACTCACATGCAAAGTCATTGAAATCACATAGTTCTTTGTAGCATATACATACCTAGATTTTCTTACCAGAAGTGGAAAGGCTGCAGAAAACTAGCTCACTCTTTTTTATTTCACTTCTCGATGCATGCACATTCTACCAACACTGTCTACTTTTGACTTTCTGATGACTGAGGAAGAACTAAGAAGAAAATGAACTATAGCTCACCCTATCCTACCCTTTTCTTCTGTCCCATCATTTTCAGCATCTGTGGTTGGCTAATACAGGGAAGTAACAGGAGTAAAAATGATTAGCTGGGGTTTCTCAGTTGTTAGTATTTCTTAGAACTCTTTTTGATTTCTGGCTTCTGAAATCTGGCTTCAGATTTTCCGAAGAAAATTCTGGCTCAAATGGAAAGCAGAGCCTCTTGGGCAATCCCACTTACTCAGTCTCAGCCATAGCACAGCTACCTTGTGCTCACTTTGAGTCTTCCTGAACTCCCATGCAGTGTGGGTCCACCAGAATTCTTTGTTCATGGGCATTGTGACTGCTCTGTGCAGATAGAGTGGCAGGGACCATAGTCAGACACATATGATGCACATAATAGCTTCTCTGCTCATGTGCATGCTCCATTGTCCCATTGTCTTGGCTTACAAAACACAAGTTCAAAGATAACATTATTTAAGAATTTCAAGACTGAGACGTTAAACCAAGCACAGGGAGCACAGGGCCCTGTGCACAGGTGGCACATCCATGAAGTTTGTCCTGAGTACTCCTGTGCTTTAGCTGACTTCCAGTGTAGACCAAGATCCTAAAAGGTGTAAGGCTTCATGCTTCACCGGTCTCATTTTTTTTTTTTTTTTTTTGCCTGATGGGAAGGTCTCGAGAACAAGAAGATGCCAGAGGCTGATGCCCCACCCTGACCCAGGTTGCCCCCATCAACAAGTGATCCAACGCGGGGGGGGGGGGGGGGGGGAAGGGGGCATCAGGGGGGTCTTCTTCCCTTTAGCTCAGCTCTTATCAAACCTTCATCCAGTCTTACTCCCCACCCAACCTAGTGAAATGGAAATAAGAATTGCAGGGGTCCATTTTATTATCACTAAGAGCTTACAGATATTATCAGACTTTATTCCTCTCCTAGGTCAACAGCTTCCCACCATGGAATTATTTTTATTTTTTGTATTTTCTTAGCATGAAATATTTCAGAAATAGAAAAAGATTTAGAGAATTACATAAGTATCCAAGGGCACCCATCATCCGAATGAGACCTGAGACATTACAAATACAACAGAAGTTCCCTGTGTTACCTTCCCCAATTTCATTTCTCTCCATGCCCCTCCCTCCAGCAACCCCTATTCTTTCTCATTCTCCTTCATTTCTCTACAATTTTACTTCATATGTATATACTTTCAAAACATTTATTTAGTATTTCTTGTCATGTTTTAAAGCTTAACATGAATGTGAATTCAGTTCCTATCCGACAGCTTGTTTTTTACCCTTAAAAACTGTATGTTTTTGAAATGTGTCCATGTTGCTGTGGCAGCCTTTGTGTCCAGTTTAATTTTATGTTTCCGAAGTTCCAAGTTTTTGATCTTGTACAGGGTTGTTGATTGTTAGTGAATGCCCTATTTCTAGCTTGGGTGGATTGCATCTAGTGATTAGCCTTTGAAACTTTATGTAACCAAAAATTTGTTTGGAGGCTTGAGTCATCAACTCTTATCTGTTCCATTGAGTTTTCCATTCAGCCTATTGTCTGGGCAAAATATGTGTTGGAAAAGTTTACTAGTATCTCTTGGCAGTCGTTTGCTGTGGATGGCACAGCCGTGTAGAATGAGCTGGGTAATTTTTTTTTAATCACACCATTTACCTTTAAATTAGATTGAATTAGTATAAAAGGAAGCATGTCGAGATACAGAATCCAAGCCAGATAAGACTCATCTCACCTAAAAGCAGAATGAATGATTACTCATCTATAGAGTGCCGTTTGGGGACAGCCTATCTGCTGTGACTATCTCTCCACAGATTACTCTTTTATGTAATCATTGCCCAATACCATTATATGCATTGCTTTTTAAAGTCTGTAATATTGAGCATCGTCCTTTGATATGAGTAACATTATCAAATTGATTTCTCTCCTGACAGGAAAGATAGAGCACGATAAGGGCACTCAGCACTTGGGCAGGAGAAAGCCATGAATGTTTTTTAAAGGGAGACGAAATGGTCAGAACACGATTTTTTTTTTTTAATTTTTAAATTCTTTATTTTTTTACACAGTTTTTTTAAAGGACAAGAGTACAGTGAGTTGATAATAATTGTTTCCATTTCTAGAGTACCAATTACATGCCCAGCACAGACTAAGTGTTTTACATGCATTCAAATTCCACTTAGTCCTCACAATGACCCTGCAGAATAAATACGTGTTTCATCATTTGATAAATGAAAAAAGTTCAAAGACATTAAGACAGTTCCCTCCAAGTCCCAGAATTGGTAATGGGAGGGCCAGAATTGGACCCGGATGTATGTGTCCACAGAGGCAGGGCTCTTTCCACACTCCAGTAAACCAAGCTTGCTGATGCCACAGTTTAGCAACAACCCAGCCCTGCCTTAGGCAGGAATCACCACTGGTGCCTGGCACAGCACGATGACTGCATGTATGCCGTGTCTCTTGTGGATCGGGAATATATAAGTTGGATGTGTGTCCTCTCAGTGGGAAAAGAAGTAGAATGTTAGTGGTTATGTGGTTTCCAAGGAAGAGCCAGAAAAACTAAAAAGTCACTGTGATTTGGGTTTTTACAGACCCGCCTTTGGCCTGGAAGGATCCCTGCCCTACTTGAGGTCTGTCTCAAGTAGCTGGCTGGCTTCTGAAGGGTGGTCGAGCCATCACCCGCCTCTCTCTGCCTGCATTGGGTTAGGCCAGTATCCACTGCTCCAGCAGAAATAATGGCCAGCCGTTCCTCTTACTCTCCATCCCTCTCTCGGCCTTCTGCCCCAACTCTTGAAACCTGGGAGTAACTTCCAATTCCATTCTCTAAAAAGGTCTGTACGCTGGAGTACATTCTGGTGCCCCACCCTGACATCATATTTTTGAGCCTGTGTCAGCAACTTTTCTACTCACTCTCATTATAGCTCTTTCATATGACCTTGATTCATCTTGCTATCTTTAGCTTTTCTCTCTTAACCATAGCCACAGGTAATGCTGCGACTCAAGCGATCACAGGATCTCTGCGCCATGGGTGCTTTTCGGCCTTTCTGTTTTAAATGTGTCTTTCATTTATCATCCACCCAGGAACCTCTCTGGGTTGATGGCATAATTTTCAGACTTCCTGACATCTGATGCGGCACGTACACACCCTCCTTAATGTTGCCTGATTTCAATCTTCTCAGCCACAATAAATCTGACACATACCTCAAGCCAATGGCATGCTTGTCTTGATATTTTGATCCTTTTTGCTTTACCACAGTGATTGCTTGATTTAAGAAAGTAGCTCTGGCATGTACTATTTTTACTAACATTGATGTGTCAAGTTGGGCTTGAATTTCTGCAACCCCTTACCAACCTGATCATTCCAGACTTAAAAGTATTTTGCCTATCTGATATTTGCTAGTATGACAATTAGGTTTTTTCCTTGTCTTGTATCTCATAGAATAATAAGAAATATGATGAGTTGAAGTTTTCTTTTACTAGTTTTTTATAGTCCAACAAGATAGGAACTAACTGGTTCTACGACAGTAAAAAGTAGACTCTAGAATTTTCATATGACTTTTCATCCTCTCTTCTCCAGGTCTTGTTTGGGTGGCATATCTTTGTGTATCTGAAAAGGTGGTCCTCCGAATGGGGCATATGTTTAGATAGAGTACACTATTCCGATAAAAATTGAAACGGGGGTACTGATTCTTTAGTCTTGGTTTTTTTTTTTTTTTTTTTTTTTGGCTTGTTTGGTTTTTAAATGTCATCTATCCAACTCCCTCATTTTACAGAGGAGAAAACCAAAGCCAAGAAAGGTTGACCTACTCATGGTTTTTCATATAACTCATAGCAGAAATGAGCTCAAACCCAGGGCTCATGAGTTCATACATGCAGAACTTCTAGGAGAAATTTTGAAACCTCACTTCCACATAATATTGGGTCACTAACTGATGAAGCAATAGAAATGCCTCTTTGAGGCCAGAGTTCTATACTCTTATTATTTATCCTCATAGCTATGTGTTTCCTATATTCTCAAGTAAAAGAGTTTAAATATCTAAAATTCATTTAACCTCAAATCCTGTTACCCCCAAAGAGGCCATCACTTATTTCCATGAGATATATTCACTGTCCTACTCAATCAGTGACCATTTGTTCAAGTGATACTGCATGTTTTCTGAGACTTAGCTGTACTATTCCCTGTGCTTGAGCGGAAAGAAGAGACAAAAAAGATTATAATTTGGAAATGCTCATTTGGAAAGAAAAGACACAAAAGATTATCTAGCAGTAATAAAGTGCTAATTGTGTGGTACCAACCATTAGTGCCATGGAACTTTAAGGGAAATGAAAATCACTGCAAGTTGGAGCAGTCAGGGGAGGCTTCCGGAGCGGTTTCTCACTTGCAGGATAGTTAAGCTTTCCACAGGGAAGTTAAGCAGCAAGACAGGAAGATTTGTCAAAGAGGAACCCACAGGTCAGGAGAGGCAACAAGAACAGAAAATACATCCAAGGGGGTAGTGAGTTATAACACAAATAAATAGATCAAGAAGGATAGCAGAGGTATGGACGATCCAAAGAAAAAACCAACAAGGAAGGGTGGGAAAAGGAAACGGGGAAAAAAATGGGGAAGAAAAAAAAGATGAAAATGAATCACCTAATTAATGGGTGGGAATGCTGGCTGATGGTTTCCAGGGCCACTGTTTCCAGGCCAATTATCTGTCAAAAATGCTTTGGTTTGGTGGCCAAAGGAAACCGAGGCGAAAACTCCCTGCGAAAATACTTGAATGCTTTCCCCAAACCTCGACTTTTATTTCTCTGATTTGAAAGAAGGCGTTATACTATTTGCCCAAGAATATGACTTGAAAGTTCTGATTCTAGAATTCTTTGGAATTAACATACGTGTGGTGTGGTCTTTATCTCATCACTTCGGGAAGCACCTGACGTCTTTGGAGCCAAAGCATAACTTAATAAATTACAGTTGCCTGGGTGGTTAGGAGGTAACTCTGCGAAGGAGCTAGGGACTTTGGCCAAGTTGGAAGAAGGAACAAAGAGGAGGGGAAATTGCTGCTCTTCATTTCACTTTTCTCTCCCATATTTGGTTCGTTCACAAGAATTCACCAACTCGCAGAACCTAGAGCAATTACTTGGGGACCATCAAAAATTTTGTTTTCTTTATTCTGTTTGTTTGACTTACATGTGTTATACACTAACTTAATAAAGGCTGAGAAAATGCTTAGTATAATTGTTTTCAAACTGCTTCTTTGAAACAGTAATATCTTCTCTGTTTCACCAGCATGGCTATAAAACGTTGTAGGTAGTAAATGCTAAATTCCTGACATAATTCAGTGTAGTCCCGGCCACTGTGCTCAGTGAAGTGATGAGATAACATGCCCTGCTCTCAGTGGAGGGTGAGTAAACCATTAGTAGTTGACTGAGGACATTCCGTCTTGTGTGCGGCCTCGACGAGGAACACAGCTTCTCTTCAAAAACAGAAGGTACAGCCCGGAGCATGTAAAGAATATGAGAGAATTATGTTCGATTTTGTGACCATGGAGAAATATGGGTTCCCTCTAAAACTAAATAGAAAAAAGGTGGAAAACTGTGATTAGAAAATTACTTGTTAAAGGTCATTGATATGATTATTAAAAATTTTTGAGTGTGTTATACAATTCTCCAGTGTTCCCATCCTGGCATTCTCAAAGGCATTGCTCAACCACCTACTCCTTTTTTTTTAATCCTAGAAAAGTACTGATGATTTAATGTTCTTCTACAAGAATATCCTCCTTTTGGGGGTTTTTATTATTTTTTTTAATTGGTTATAAACAGCAACCAAAAGAACATTCCTGTTTAAAGAAAAAAATAACCACAGGAAAATAGAGTTATTTTTATAATGATAATACTTTATACAGATCTGTGGTCTTTCATCTCAAAACGTTCAAGCACTTTTCAAATGTTGACTCATCACTTAGAAGATTGGGCAGTAATTCTGCTTCCATTTGATTTCAAAGAACTCACTGTGTCCTAAGACATGTGGACTCTCTTTTTTCTTTTTTTTCCTTTCATCCTCCCTTCCTCCCTCCCCTTTTCCTTCCTTCCTTCCTTCCCTCCCTCCCTTCCTCTCTCTCTCTCTTTCTTTTGTTCATTTGTTTGTTAAAAGCCAGAAGAAATGTGGCTTTATCCCAACCCACTAGGCACTCTGTGGATGAAGGAAGGAGCCATAGAAAAGCTCTTCGAAATTCTCAATAACACATGCTACAACTTAAAAACCAGAGATGGAAATCTCTACACGTTTTTGAAGGTCCAGAAAGGCATTCAGGAGATTTCGAGGCCTGAATTACTCCAAGATTCAGAAAGCAGACTGCTTTGCTGAATTGACTTTTAATGAGTATGTTTCTTATTTATTTTTTTAATAGGGCAGTTATGTTATTTCTCATAATCCTGCCAAACATGAATTTATGCCTTTCACCTGTGTAGGGAAAGATGATCAAGGATGGATTCTTGGCTGAAGAATATTGTAAATATTGTAAATATTGTAAATATTTCTCAGGCCAAGGATGGGAAAATAAGCTGCCAATAATTAAAAGGCTTATGAAGTATACATTAAGATTTTGTTGACTAACAGTCTCAAGATTTAGCCTTATTGTCTTTCTGATTTCCTGTGGTAGGTAGATTTCAATGGCCCGTCTAGCTACTTGTGAGTTGTTAAAGTAGAAGACTAGGTTGGGGCTCTTTTTCAACTCAGGGTCCATAGTTTTTCACCCACATGCTTTTTAACTCCTCCACTTCCAGTTCAAGAATAGTATGAAAATATTTTTATGAGTATGGATCATTAGTATGAGAATAATAAAGTAATGGGAATAAGGTAGTTACTTCTAAGTATCAGAAAAATATGTTTCTCTCTCGTCTATGTGTCTAGCATAAGTATACACCTATGAAATAATTTAGGTCAGTGGCAGAAGATATTAGTTAAAAATTTTAAACGTGAATTGAGGGTTGAGATAGAGATCAGATTAATATTGTCTGACATACTAGAGACCATATAGAGAAAGTGAGAGGAGAGACCCCACAGAATGATGGGTATTTGAGACCTCCATCCCAGCCACAGGCTCTGAAAGCTGGGACCTAGGGCAACCTTCTGGCCACCACTTTATTTCTCAGAACTACACCCGAAGATGGAGGCACTCAAGGCTTAGAATTTCATGAGGAGCATCACTAACTCATGGTCATCTGCTTTGGGATGCAAATTGCCACCTGGATCTTCCTTGGGGGCCTCTGTCTTCATCGCACTAAGCAGACCACAAGCCCAGGAAAAAGCCCTTCCCCTCTTGGTCTGGAGAGAGATGGAGAAAGGAAGAAACCAAAGAAACCATAAAATCCCTTTTAATGCTGCTGTTTACTTCTTCCTTTGTCTCAGATTTCCCCCCATATATTAGCAGGTAATATTGCTAAATAAAGATGCTTCAGTGAGGCTTTGAAATCCATACCGAAGATAAGCTGTTTTACCAACACCCCAACTTGACTTCTAGAAAAGCTGAAGATGAGATTCTCTTAGGCAGTTAGGGCTTTCAGACTGGACACATATTTAGGCTAACCTTGAATTATCACAAAATATGAGACATGTGTTAGCAATTCAAAAAGAATCAGACTGAGCACAGACACTGGAGTTGGAACTTCAGGGTGCTGACCTCAGCCCTGCCATTTAACCATGTGATCTTAGGGAAGTCACTTAATCTCCGTGCATCTCAGTTTCCTCATCTGAGAAGTGGGGACAATAGTACCTATCTCACAGGGTTGTCACAATGAAAGAAATTAATGCATGTATAGCTCTACAATCAGGGACTGGCACAAAGTAGATGCTATAATAATATTTGCTGCTGTTACTATTGTCATTGTTGTTTTGTGTAGATAGATAGATAGATAGATAGATAGATAGATAGATAGATAGCTTATACTAGTTATCTACTGACATTCAGATCGTTGAAGGGGAAAGAGCATGGAGTATACACAGGAAGCTTTTATGAGCTGAGCCCTGGTCATGGCGAACATCACTCCTATTCATATTCCGCTGGCTACAACTCAGTCGCATGGCCACAGCTAACTCCCTGGGAAGCTAGAAAATATAGCCTAACATTGAGAGTCCAGTAACAAGAGGAGAGTGGATTTTGGTGAAGAGAATCCTCTGCCACAACCCTAAAACCCGTCAGTAATCCCCTAGCTTTTTTTGCTTTTTCAAGAGATCAAGTGCGTAAATTACGTGTGATACATGTAATAAAACATGTATTTTGCTAACTAAACATTGAAATATGTGGCTTAAATTTTTTACTTGAAAAGTCTTACAAAATCATCAAAATTAAATTAGTTTTGTTTCATATTTAAAGAGTTATGTTAATTGAAAAGGATATCAATGTGTGAAATCAAAGCAGTGCCAGAAGATGTGAAACACATTCTTTTTTCGGTAACAACTGACCCACCATTATAATAAAATCTACATTCACTCCATTGGCTCCATGGCCAGGGTCAATGTCAGTACAATCTGAGGTTAGTGCAGTTGAAACCAGAAAGTATTGGTGAAAATTAAAACCACAAAGCATTGTGGAAAATTGAGAGATCTGGATGGAATACAAAGGTCAGAATGGTAGAAAATTGTCTGATGAAAAAGCTAACCCCAAAGAAAAGCAAAAGTAATGTGCATCTGACAGGTGGTAGGCAATGGAGTTTCTTTGGCAGTTATTAAAGCATACAAATAAAATATAGCCAAGGGCCAGATGTGCTTTGCTGGGTGTATAAACACTTTTGAGAAGATGTCTATAAGCTGCATTTGTAGAAATCCAGTTTTAATGCTTTAAAAAAGATACCTATGGGGCACCTGGTAGCTCAGTCGGTAAGCATCCGACTTCAGCTCAGGTCATGATCTCATGGTTCATGGGTTCAAGCCCCGCATTGGACTCTGTGCTGACAGCTCAGAGCCTGGAGTCTGCTTCGGATTCTGTATCTCCCTCTTTCTCTGCCCTTCCCCTGCTCGTGCGCACGCTCTCTCTCTCTCTCTCTCTCTCTCTCAAAAATGAATAAACATTTAAAAATTTTTTTAAATAATAAAAAAAGATATCTATGTAATCAAGTCCTACAAAAAAGGCTAAAACTTTTATTTCCATGGTCTATTAGCCTAAGTAGTTACTCATTTTTTGAAGTAGGTCATCCTATCAGGTCACGTTATATGTGTATGAAAGCAAACTTGTGATAATTTAAAAAATCTGGAATAGACATGGCCTGACTTCATGCTTTTTTCTTTTCAAATATATCAGTTTTAAAAGAAAAGTAAAAAAGAAGGTGATATCATGCAAAATTTCTTTAAAAAATGGCTTCAGACTGATTTCCTACAGTGGGATTGTTCTTTGCTCCTTAGTATTGCTGTAATTTGTGGGACAGTACAGTCAGTTTTCGACAGGGTTAATACAACACTTTATATTAAGTTTTGTAAGTCCCAATATTTGAAATTATCTTTAAAATGCCTTAAAACATCCATAAAATATACTATATGTAGATATGTTTATATAATCTATCATGTAATAGGAATGTATAATGCAGATTAGTATACGGTGATGAAATACACTTGCACGTATTATCTCATGGTACTATTTAAATTATTAGTGTCTGTTTTTTCTTATGTGTGGGTGTGGTTTAATCCATGTAAATTAAATCCATGAAAGATGGAGTTCCATGGTGTAGAGGAACAAATACTGGACTTGAGTTGGAAGTCCTGACATTTTATGACCTTGGGCAGGTCATTTGCTCTTTCTAAGCCTTACCTCTGTTGCCTGTAACATGAGGCTACTACTTATTTCGTAAGTTGTATTAAAGATCAAATGAAATGGTATGTAAACTCTAATGGGCTATACATATCAAGAGGTCCCTACTAGATTGAGAGTATCAGAAGGGCAAGCACCATGTCAGTCTTACTGCTAGTGAATTTTCATGAGTCTGTGCTGGAAGTTATGTTGGATAACCAAACCAGGGAAGTAGTTCAGTCCTGTGTTTTCTGCCCAGGAACAGACATAATCAGATGGACTTATGCACAGAACAGTGTTAACATATCTGAAGTAATGAGGGCAAATTAGACTCTTTTCTTGAACTTCAGCCTGTACAAAGAGAAGCTAGAGCTATTCATGTTTAAGTGAAATAAGTCCATAGAGAAATCCAGTATAAACACTGGAAGTTTCCCTCATTAGGCTGTGAGCAGTGGGTTTTATTGGGAACGGATTTGTCATGCTGAAAGTTTTCTAATCATAAGGCCATTGTTTTTCTTGACGGACTGTTAAAAATATGTCTGTTCACCAGACTTTCACCTTTTTTCCAATATTACATCTTAAAAAGAGGATTACTTTAATTATAGTAGCATATAATTAATGACAAGGAAAGGAGTAAAAATGAAAGTGGACAAAAAATCTATTATTAACAGCTGAGGTGACAGTGTCAACCAATTAGAATTTTATTCCCTTCTCCATAAAAATGAGACTTTAAGCATTTTTGGCCATGACGCGTATGTAAAGTTAATCCATCATAGAATAAATTGAGACGAAGCACGTGTGTGTGTGTGTGTGTGTGTGTGTGTGTGTTTTATTTTGAAATAATTATGGAGTCACAGAAAATTGCAAAGAAATGTACAGGGATGTCCTATGTATGTATCATTCAGCCTTCTCCAGTGTTAACATCTTGCCTAACTGTAGAAAAAACTAGGAAGTTGACATTGATACATTACACAGTTTATCCAGATTTTAGCAGTTAGACAATTGCCCCTTGAACAATGTGGGAGTTGAGGGCACTGACTCCACACAGTCAAAAATCCACATGTAACTCTTGACTCCCCAAAAACTTTACTAATAGCCTGCTGTTGACTGGAAACCTTACAGATAACATAATTAGGTGATTAACACATATTTTGTCTGTTATATGTATTATATACTGTATTCTTAAAAGTAAGCTAGAAAAAGAGAATATTACTAAGAAAATCATAAAGAAGAGAAAAATATATTTACAATACTGTATTTACTGAAAAGAATCCACATATAAGTGGACCCACACAGTTCAAACCTGTGCTATTCAAGGATTGGCTGTACATACATTTATTTCTCTCTACATTTGTGTGTGTGTTTGTAGCTCTCTGCAATTACATTCTGTATATAGTTTCCACCATGTGTAACCACCATCACAATCAAGGTACTTAAGTACACCATTACCACAAGGCTCCATTCGTGTTTCTTTATAATAATGTGTCATTTCTCTCTGACTTTTTTCAAGATTTTTTTCTTTCTCTTTGCTTTTCAGAAAGTTAATTATGATGTGTTTGTGGGTTTCTTTGGCTTTCTTATTTGGAATTTACTTAGCTTCTTGAAGCTATAGATTTATGTCTTTTGCCAAATTTGGGGAATGTTCAATCATTATTTCTTTGAATATTTATTTTTTAAATATTTTTTCAGTGCCACACTCTTCCCCCTCTGCTTCTGAGGCTTTGATGATATGAATGTTAGAACTTTTGTTATTTTCCCATGGAGCCCCAAAGTTCTATAGTTTTATTTTTTTATCTGTTTTATAGCTGTTCAAATTGAGTAAATTTTATTGATCTACCCTTCAAGTTTACTGATTCCGTCTTCCATTATCTCCAATTACTGTCAAGTCCATCCAGTGAGTTATTGCGTTATTGTGTTTAACATTTTAGTTATTGGGGTTTTTTTTCAACTCTATAATTTCCATTTATTTATAACTCCTCTTCCTTTGCTCAGATTTTCTATTTTTTCCCATTTATTTCAAGAGAATTTTTAATTAATTATTGAAGCATTGTTTTATGACAGCTGCTTTAAAATCCTCGTGAGATAATTCCAGCATCTGATTTTTCTTGGAACTGAGGGGAAATTAATGATCCCAACCTCAAAACATTTTAAAGTCAGTGGTGAACTGAATCAAACTAAAACAGCAACAAAACAAAGCTGCAGTTAAACTACAGGATGTATTGATTTAGCCTGACAAAGAAAGGGGAATAGCTTTTCCTGGAATAAATATTATCTACTTAAGGTTTTACTTTTCTTATACTCTCAGTTGAGTATACAGTAAAAAATAAAATTATGGGAAGGAGGGAAGGAAGGAAGGAAGGAAGGAAGGAAGGAAGGAAGGAAGGAAGGAAGGAAGGGGAATAAGAAATCAGTCATTAGAAGCAGACCACAGAACAGCCAGATGTTGGGTTAGCAGACAAGGACATTAAAATGACTGGATAAATATGTTAAAGGATCTCATAGAAAAGGTAGACAATGTGAATGAATAGATGGGGAATATCAACAACAAAAACAAAGGACACTTTAAGAAAGAACTAAATGGAATCTCCAAAAATTAAAAATATCATAAGTGACATATATAATGGGGTAAAGAATAGACTACACACAGAGGAAAAGGGATGAGTGAACTTAGGAACAAATCAATAGATTTTATCTGAAATAAAATGAAACATTTTTTCATTTTATGAATGGAGCATCTTAGAACTGTAGAACATTATTAAATGGTCTGACACATGTGTAGTTGAAGTTGCAGAATGCAAAGAGAGACAGAATGAAGAAACAAAATATTTGAAGCAATAAGGGCCAAAAATATTATAAAACTTATCCAAGAAATTAACCCACATATCTACTAAGATGTTCAGCAGATCCCAAGCAGGATAACAAACTACAAACAAAACTGCATCTAAGTATATCATGTCAAAATGCTAAATATCAAAGATAAATAGAATATCTAAAATGCAGCCAGATTAAAAAGAATTATTACATTCAGAGGAACAACATTAAAAATGATGACAGACCTCTTCTTAGAAACAATAGAAACTGAACACAGGGCAGTATTGCTGTAAGGATGACAGATGAGTGGAGCAGAATACAGAATCTAGAAACTGACCCATACACATATGGTCACTTTGTTTTTCACAAAAATGCCAAGGGAAATCAGTGGGGAAGTGGGCTGAAAAAACTAGATATCACTATAGAAACAAATGAATCTAAACCCTTCCCTCACCCCAGAAACAAATATTAATTTGAGTTGGATCAAAAACTGCATATGAAAATTAGAGTCCTAACTCTTCTAGAAGAAAATATAAAATATTCCTGTGACATTGGAATACAAACAGATTTCTTAGGACATAAAAGTGCTAACAATAAATGATAAAATTAATAAACTTAACAATTCTAATTATGAATATTTGGAAATGAACAGGTTAGCCATAGACTGGGACACAATTATTCACATTATAAAGGGCTTGTATTCAGAATATTCAGAAGACAACTCGCTTTAAAATATGATAAAAGGCTTGAATAGTCACCACCCACACATACACAAATTAGAAATGGTCAAAAGGACATGAAAAGATATAAAAAAAAATCGTCACTCATCAGGAAAATGCAAATTCAAGCCATTATGAGATAACATTTATACCCACAAGAATGACTAATGGGTGGATAGGATTATGTTAGCAAGTATGTGGAACATCTGAAATCCTTATCCATTGCCTATAGAATTGTAAAATGATACAGCCACTTTAAAAAACTTTTTGGTACTTTCTTACAAAGTTAAAAACACACCTACCATATGACCTAGCAATCCTGCTCTGAAGAACTTATAAAAAGAAATGAAAATGTATTTACAAAAAGACTTGTACAAAAATATTTATAGCAGCCTAATACTTGATAGCCCCAAACTGGAAGCAACCCAAATGCCTCCTAAGAAGAGAATGAGTGAACAAATTATGGTATGTTAGTACAATGAAGTACTACTCATCAAGAGAACATGGATGTCAAAAACATTCTGCGGCACCTGGGTGGCTCAGCTGGTTAAGCGTCCAACTCTTGATTTTGGCTCTTTTCATGATCTCGTGGTTCCATGGCATACCACATCAGGCTCTGTGCTGACAACATACAGCCTGCTTGGGATTCTCTTCCCCTCTTTTTCTGCCCACCCCCTCTTTCTCTCTCTCTCAAAATAAATAAATAAACCTTTTTTTAACCTTTATTTATTTATTTATTTATTTATTTATTTATTTATTTGATAGAGACAGAACATGAGCAGGGGAGGGGCAGAGACAGAGGGAGATGTGGGGCTCGAACCCACAAACTGTAAGATCATGACCTGAGCCAAAGTTGGACACTTAACTGACTGAGCCACTCAGGTGTCCCAAAATAAATAAATAAACTTAAAAAAAAATTCTGGTGAGCAAAATCCAGTTACTAACGAAGGCATATTATATTATTCCACTGATATGAAATTCAAGAACAGAGAAAATTAATCTAGGCACTGGAACTCAGTAGTTATCTTTGGGGAGGGGTGAGATTTACTGGAGCAAGGCATGAAGGAACTTTTGGGGTAATGGCAATATTCTCAATTTTGATTTGGGTGGTTGTTACTTGTGTGTATTCAATTATCAGAAATCATCAAACTGTTTAATATCTGTTCATTCTATTGTATATAAAATTTAATTCAATTTAAAAAAAAAACCCAAAGCTCACTAAATATCTCAGAGAGAACCGAGTTCTAGGCTTCACCTCTACCATTTACTAACAGTTGCTCCTTCAGCAAGGTATTTAACCTCTCTGAGATTTGTGTCCTCATCTAAAAAGTGGGCATTAAAGCAGTATCTACCCTCTAAGGCTGCTTGAGGTTTAAAGTGGTTTAATACATATAGATCATTTAGCATAGTACCTGGCAGATAAAAAATATTCATTAAGTGTTAGTCATTATTTTCTATTGTCCTTTTTTTTTCCCCCAGTTGTAAAAACAGAATGGTTCACTACTTTGCCCAGGGACACCGGTTGTATATTTAACAGGTGGCGAATTAATCCAAACAGGTTCATTCCAGAGTGAAATTTGTATATCAAATTGTTTTAGAAGAACATGGAGAATTACTTGTGATTGATTGTTTCATTGGTTGGTTGATTGGTTAATTAAGCCAACACAGAGACATGATAGGCAGTTAATCAATGTCATCATATTGAACTGTACGGTAGGAAGATTAATCTGGCAGTGTTGCATATGATTGATGGGCTCATACAGAAACTGGTTAGTTATGAAGCAATTAGAGTTGCCCTGAGAAGTGGGTGATGCAAGCCTCAGTAAGGTGGTAACAAAGGGAATAGAAATGAAAGCATGGATTCTAGATGGTGGAGAGGTAGATTCTTGATGACATGACGATTGAATATGGGAGTTGAGGGATAGGACAGAACCAAAGAGGACTCTGAGAAGGATGGTAGGGGCATTAAAACAAGTAGGAACATCAGGGAAAGGAATTGGTTATGGGTTGGGGGATAGGGGAGTCAAAATATGAGCTTCTGTGAAATGAATGTGCGCAACCAGCACAACACCCAGATACATTGTGTATCTGTCAGCACAATGCCTGATAATTGGATGTCTGTGGCTGCTCTGGAGAGGTGGGCCCAGAGGGAGCACATTTTAGAGACACATGTTAGTGACAGTTGACATTCTGTGAGTGAGTGGAGCAAGAAGGAGGAGTGAAAGCTGAGGAGGGCCTCGGTGGAAGAGCAGAGTAGAAACAAACTATGGAACAGGGTGGTTTTTGACGTCTGTGTAGAACAATGGTGCTATTGTTGCTTGACCAACTGGATGCATGTTTTATGCTGTTTCCTTCATGTGATTGCCTCTCTTTCTCCTTCATAGAATCAAACATATGACAAAAATGATTGCATTTCTTAAGCTTTGAAAGGGCTTTAGTGTGCCCTTTTAGAAAACTGAGCTCCAGAGATGTAAAATTAAATAGCTGAAGTCACAAGAACGTGATATGGTAGAATGTCAACCAAAGTACTAGTTTCTCTGAACTTTTATCTTGTTGATACAGCAGGTGTTTACTGAACATTCTTCTGGGTACACTGTTGGATAGAAAAGAATGTAAGATTCTCAAGGAGCTTTTTGTTTTACCAGGAAGACAAGAGAGATAATAAACAGCTGGGTAACAGTACAAAGCCCTTTAAATCACATGCCAAAATGATTCTAGTCAATGAAAGTCACAAGACTAGAGACTCAGTAAACTCAGATGGCCTGATTTCATGTATGAGTGAAGACTTGAGCCTTAAAAGATGAGTATAAAATGAGCAGAAGAGAAGACATTTAAGAAACAAGAAGAGTATACAACTAGGTTTTTAACAACCTACATACCAAATCCCGTTTTAACCTTTTTATTGACACATTTTACCATGGATTGCTATGAAGCAAATGGCTTAGTAGTCAGTCAGTCTTGTATTGGTGTGAAGAGAAACTGTCTAGAGCCAGTTAACCCCAGAAAAATAAGCTCACTGAATACAGGCAGCATTCATTCATTAATTCAATAATTCAACACTTACGGAACAACTGTGTACCGAGCATAGTACCGGGTGTTAGAGATACAAACATGAATCACATAGGTCTCCTGTTCTAAAGAAACCAGTCATACAGAAACAAGTCTATACTGTTCTTAGACAGAAAAATGTGAAGTGTATAATTGTTTGCTTTATTTTATTTATTTATTTTAAGTAGGATACATGCCCAGTGTGGAGTTTGAACTCACAACCCTGAGATCAAGACCTGAGGTGAGATCAAGAGTTGGACACTTAACCAACTGAGCCACCCAGGTGCACTTATAATTGTCTGCTTTAAAAAGTGTTCCTAGTTCATGGAACATTTATAGAAACTAATTATATTGGGACTTACTAAAAGTGTTGATCAGTTCTCCAAAAGAAATAAGACTATCTCTGATCCCAATGCAATAAAATAATAAATTAGGAAACCAGAAAAGAGGACCAATATCTCTCTCCCCTAAAATCTTCTTTCTTCACCTTTGCATCAAAGAAGAAATTAAAACCTAAACTGCAGAGAATATCTAGAAATCACATGAAACACCATCTAGCCCAATTTAAGGGATGCCACTAAAATTGTTCTTGGTGAAAAATTTGTAGCCCAAATCACCCCTTAAGAGTTTAGAAAACAGTGATAAAGTCAACCTAAAGAACACAGAAGAGGCAAGGGTCAAAGCAGACACGAATTAGAAAGCATGAAAAAGAAAACCAAAATTAATGAATGCATCCAAACGTTGCTTTTTTGTCAACACCAATAAAGCAAAGATAACATTGGCTAGCTTACTTAAGAGGAGAAAGGGAGGAACTAACACAGAAGATTAGAAATGAAAAATGGCAAACAACAACAGATGGCAAGGAAATTTTTTTAAAAATCATATAGTACTCTCTGAACTTTTCAGCAAATAATTTTGACAATCTGGGTGAAATAAATGATTTTCTAAGAACAAATGAATCACCAAAAATTGGCATGAGAATAACTATCACTAGACAATATCCATGGAAGAAATAGAGAAAGTTACCTGAGATTTCCCTGGGAAAAACACCAGATCCACTTGGGTTTCATACATGAATTTGCTCAGATTTTCAATAAACTGGTAAGTCCTAGTCATAAAAATATTTCCATAGAAAAGAAGTCTTTTAAATTATATATATGAAGCCAGCAAAATACTAGAACCATAATCTGACAATTTAAAATAATCATATACTATGAACTGTTCTTATTTGTGAATATGGATGTAAAAATCATACACAGACTATTAACAAGTGTAATGGAGTAATACGTAATATTTCAAAAGCATGATAAACCAAAACCAGGTGAACTTTATACCAAAAGTATAAGAATGGTTACATCTGAAGAAACATATTAACTTAACTTACTGTATTTATAGGTCAAAGACATCAAAGTTCAGTAGTTGCAAAAAAAAAAAAAGGCAGTTAACAAAATTCAACAATATTCCTAATAAATACTCTTAGAGAAAATAGGGCAAGGTGGGTTTTGTAAACATTATTTAAACTATGTGTACGTATGTGTGTATTTGTGATCAGATGCTAGCATTATGCTTAATAGTAAAACAGAAGAATGTGCTGTTTATTTTTTTTTAATTTTTTTTTTAACGTTTATTTATTTTTGAGACAGAGAGAGACAGAGCATGAACGGGGGAGGGTCAGAGAGAGGGAGACACAGAATCTGAAACAGGCTGCAGGCTCTGAGCTGTCAGCACAGAGCCCGACGCGGGGCTCGAACTCACGGACCGTGAGATCATGACCTGAGCCGAAGTCGGCCGCCCAACCGACTGAGCCACCCAGGCGCCCCAAGAATGTGCTGTTTAAAATGAGGATTAAAACAAGGAAAGGTACCCACCATCACCATCATTATGTAACATAATTTGTATTCTAGGGCAGTGGTCAATAAATTATACCACCTGTGTACCAACTGCCTGTTGTGAATAAAATTTTATTGGTAAACAGTACTGCCCATTCATTAACATTTTGTTTCTGGCTGCCTTCACACTACAATTCTAGAATTGAACAGATGTGACAGAGGGTACATGTGATAAAGCCCACAATATTCACTATCTAGCTCTTCATAGAAAAAATTTTCTCATCTCTGTTCTAGATAATACAAATAGATAAGACCAAGTGATATATAAATATTGCAAGGGGGAAGCAAAACTATCATTATTTGCAAAAGATACATAAAAAACCCAAAACTATCATCTGAACAGAAAATAAATATAATAGGAAAATTCAACAGGACGGATGGTTACAAAATAAGTTTCTTGAAAATCATTGCTTTACAAACAATAAAAAGTTACAATGGAAGAAAAGCTTTAGAAAATCACAGAAAAAAATATTTTTGGAATATGGAAACATGTGAAGGAAAACCTAAACTTTCTTGAGGATCAGAACAAAAGAAAAAGGATAGAAAGACTTATAAAAATATTTCTCATTGTCACTTATTTTACATTAGCCTTTTATAAAAAAACAAAAACAAAAAAACCCAGCCCAAGTCATCTGTAAATTCAATTTGATACCAATTAAAGTATCAGTAGGTTTTGGGTTGAACTGATGGGGGAAGAGGGACTTTTAAATGATATTAAATATTATGATACAGATGGGTGCATATGGAAATATGTACATATACATGGATTAGTATGCACACTTCCATATCATGGTTCTGTCAGCTCATAGGACCTAGAAGCCAAGAAAACCCCAGCAGGAAAAATCATAGTCAGCATAGATTTGGGCTTTAGTAATAACATTTTCCTGGAGCGCCTGGGTGGCTCAGTCGGTTAAGCGTCTGACTTCAGCTCAGGTCATGATCTTGTGGCTTGTGGGTTCAAGCCCTGCGTTGGGTTCTGTGCTGACAGCTCAGAGCCTGGAGCTTGCTTCAGATTCTGTGTCTCCCTCTCTTGCTGTAACTCCCCTGCTCATGCTCTGTCTCTCTCTCTCTCAAAAATAAATAAACATTAAAAAAATAAAAATATATATATTTTCCAGTAAAAGGAGCCATATTCCTCAGGGAGAAATGGCTGATTCTAGGGCTAGGACCGGGAATATATAAGATAAACCTATAGAAACCTATAGAATGCCACAAACTAAGGAAGTACTGAAAACATCAAAGCCCCTAATGGTGATGTGGTTATGCCAGTGGGACGCAGGAGCCAACTGAAAGAAGTCTCACTGTCCAAACCTGGAATAATTTGAGCAATAAACAAATAATGCAGTATTAGATTATAACCCAAAGTACAAAATAAATACCTTTAAGTCTGCACTGATATAAATAAATGATTGAACAAATAAACGAGGGAGGAAAGACAAATCTTCTGTGCAGAATTCCAAATACCTTATACTTTAAGTAGGTGGATCATAATGCCCCACATCTTAAGTGTGGACTGTGCATGGTGACTTCCTTCCAAAATATCACACGGCAAGAGGCAAGAAGGAAGTTTACAGTGGAGAGACCTGACAGATTGTCCTACCACTTCAACCCTGTGATCAAGGCCAATGTCAACAGTGATAACTCATGCTGATATCGCATCCTTTGATATGGTGTGATGAGAACAGCACTTTATAGCTATGGTCTTCCTCTGCAAAACCTGTAACCTCTCTCTAACTATGAGGAAGACATCACACAAACCCAAGGTGAAGGACATTCTTTAAAATACCTGACCACTCAGAATTGTCAAGTTCTTGAAAACCAAGCAGTCTGAGAAACTGTCACAATAAAGGAGGCCAAGGAGAGATGACAGCTAAATGTAATGTGCCCTTGAATAGGATCCTACAAAAAAAGAAAAAAGGGGGGACATTCAATAAAAGCTAAGTTTGTTCAGTCTGTGTGAATTATGGACTTTAATGATAATGTATTAAGATTGGTTCATGGTACTAGTATACAATTGGACCAATACCTTTACAACTGCGTATACATTTTGACAAATGTACTAATGTAAGACGTTAACAATAGGGCAAACTGGATGGGGGTTCTACTGTCTCCCCAACTTTTCCATAAATCAAACAACTCTAAAATAAAAAGTGTAAATAAAAAAAGTATACAAATTGAATGTAAGAAATAATAAGGTATGTAGCTCAGCCTCAATAAATTTCCGATGAAAATAATATTTTTAAAAAGAAAAGGAAGAAAAACACTAAAAGTCATCTGAAAAAATAAACGTGAGAATGAATGGGGAAACATTTTTTAAAGATTAATAAAGGGTTCTAGTTCTATCAAACATGAAAACATATTACCAAGATACATTAGTCAGAACAGTCTGTTACTGAGATGGAACTAAACACTTGAAATGTGATAGAATAGCACTAGGAACTAGATTCAAATACATTGAGAACTATTTTTATGTGAGAAAGGTAGCGTTTCAAATCAGCAAGGAAAAGATGGATTGATCAGTAAATGTTAGTGAAATAACTTATAAGCAATTTGGAAGTTTAGCTGCACACCATATTTTCTTTCACAAAAATCCAGACCAAACATCAAATGGAAGCAAATAAATGAACAAACCACATCAATATACAAACATGACTATTTATGCTCTTAAAATGTGGGAATCCTTTTATAGTCAAATGATAAAACCCAGAAACCATAAAGAAATGGTGATAAATATGTTTACATCAAAATTTTAAACTTCTTTATTGAAAGAAATGCCATAAACAAGACTGGAAGAAATAAAACAAAAGAGGGGGGAGATATATAACGCATGACAAATAAAGGGCTGGATTCCTTATTTTTTAAAGTATTCTAACAAGTACTTTAAAAATCTCTCTCCCCAAAATGAAAATCTAATGTAACCCAAAAGAAAACTGGGCACATGACTTGGCATTGACTTTTTTTTTTTTTTTTTTGTGGGAGGAGAAATTGCTGTAATTACTTTTAAGGCAATTTGGCAATATTTACCAAACTTTCAAAACCATATTCTCTTTGACTCAGCACCTCCACTGCTAGGAATTTCACCAAAGAATGGGTGGGTGGGGGCGCCTGGGTGGCGCAGTCGGTTGGGCGTCCGACTTCAGCCAGGTCACGATCTCGCGGTCTGCGAGTTCGAGCCCCGCATCAGGCTCTGGGCTGATGGCTCAGAGCCTGGAGCCTGTTTCCGATTCTGTGTCTCCCTCTCTCTCTGCCCCTCCCCCGTTCATGCTCTGTCTCTCTCTGTCCCAAAAATAAATAAAAATGTTGAAAAAAAAATTAAAAAAAAAAAAAAGAATGGGTGGGTGAATGGGCGAGAATGTTCAGTTTAGTATTGCTGGTGAAAACAAAACTCTATAAGCCATCCAAGTGTCCATTAGTAGGGCCAGGATAACTGCATGCTGCCACACCATTCAGAGGATTTTTCTGTAGCCTTCCAAGGAATAAGGTAGAAGAACTACAGTGGGAGAAGCTCCAAAACACGGTATCATCTTAAGCAAGATGCAGGAGGCATTATGATTTGTCCTATACACCTGAACATATTTTCTGGAAAGATTCACAATAAGTTTTTAACACTTCGTCTTGGAGAAGAAAGACTCAAAGGGGAGGACTGATGAGAATTTTCCTCATCGTTTGTTAATTTTTTACACTGAGATCTTTTTACGATGCACATGTTATTCATTATTAAAATTACAAAAACAAAAAATAGAAACAAATTACAGACAACCGTTTTCGGTAAGTATCACAGAGTGTTAAAACTTACATTGCTTGAGTCCCAAATTACTATCTAACTAGAATTAACAGAGTTAAAATAAATTTAACGAAAAGCAGAGACTTGGCACTTGAATCTGTGTTGTTTTTTTTTTCTTTTTTTTCTTTCTACCTCCAGCAAATATATGGATTCATTTGAATCTGAATATAGTTTCATTTGAAATACTGAACATAGTTTATTCCCATGGACTTACAGGAGTCACAGGGGTCTGGGGAACCCAGGATGGGAACTGCTATTATAATATGAAGAGCACTGGACAGGGAGTCAGGACAATGAATGCCACCACTAACTACTAATTGCGACCAGCTTGCTCACTGTGGGACTTTAGCGAGCACCTTATCCTTTCTGAGGCTCTTTCTTCCTTTGTAAAATGAAACCACTGGGTAAAAGGTGGTGGCAAAAGTCCCTTCCAGTTATCAAATTCTGTGGTGTATGTACATTCCACTCTGTAAACTTTTAATGCCCCCAAAGCGATTGTGGTGACTACATTAGCTAGCTAACGTAAACATTATTCTTCAAAGTGCCCCTTTCTTGGGTTTGAGCCCTACGTCTGGCTCTGCAATGACAGTGCAGAGCCTGCTTGGGATTCTCTGTCTCACCCTCTCTCTCTGCCCCTCCCCGACTCCCGTTTTCTCTCTCAAAATAAATAAACTTTCGAAACAAACAAAAAGACACGCACAAAAAAGCAAAGTGCACCTTTAATGGACAAAAACAATAGTATCCCTAGACCCTTGCTGGTATCTTACGGAGGGCTGGTGGTTCTTCACACCTCATGAAGGGGAGTACAGAGGTCCCTTTTCTTACATTTCTGGGCCTTTCAGGACTTCCCTGTGCTTTCCTCCCTCTCCAGAGAATCTCTTGTGTTGTTATCTTCTTCCCCATTTCTCACCGCACTTGCCCCAGATTGCACTAGGAAAGTATTTTATGGTACTTGGATAGAAGATAATCATGGGACACAAGCTATCACTTCCGTCATAGTATTCAGTACTGATAATTCTTTGAAACATTTTTCTCTGCATATCTGTATCTTCATCAACTTTCAGGTTTCTCCCTAAGAGAAGAGAATGGGGAGTGTTGATCATCCAAATGTCATCTATATTTGGCTTCCGAGTGTTTTCTACTTAGCTTCCAGTTCTGGATATATCTGAGATTCTGGGAACTGACTTTAAACAAAATCACGAAGCTTCGCTGTGAGGATACATCTGACTCACAAGTTAAGTGGGATGCTTCCCAGGTGCCCCGTTTCTTAGACCTTGCTCAAGTCTTTCCTACAATAACTCCATACTTGGATTAGCTCACTTTTTCTCAGATCTTGGCAAAACTGACCTTTCTGTATTCCTTAATGCCAGGAGGTGGGTACCATTTAGGCTTCTATTTCTAATCCATGCAAAGTTGAGTAACTAGTACAAAATATCACTTCACTAAGTGGTTAGATGGGAGATACCATCAAAACAATTAAGTAGAATGTGGTACTCACGGTCAACAAGCAGGAAGTCAAATGTTATAATCTTCCCTGACTCGTGTGGAGTTGGCTTGTATTTATGGCAAATTCTACCTTTTAATGGGCAATGACAAAAAATAGAGTATTTGGATTTGCTCAGATTAAAAAAGAATTGATTGCTTCCTCCTCTGGGCCCTCATACCTCTCAATACATTCTTTCATTCTTCCGATTCATTAGCAATTTTAATAACCTAACCTAGTATAGTGTAGTGTAGTAAATGTTAGTTTTGTTTTTCATTTTTAACTGAGATATGATTGGCATATAACATTAGTTTCAAGTGTACAACCTGATGATTCAGTATTTGTATATATTGTGAAATGATCACTGTAATAAGTCTATTTAACATCCATCACCATATATAGTTTTTTTCTTGTGATGTAAGTTTTTTCTTGTGATGAGAACTTTTAAGATGTACTCTTATAGTAGCTTTCAAATATACAATACTATTAATTATAGTCCCATGCTGTACATTATATCCCCAGGACTTATTTATTTTATAACTAAAAGTTTGTAGCTATTGACCACCTTCACCCTTTTGGTGATCCCCCACCCCTTGCTTCTAACAACTACCAATCTGTTCTCTGTATCTGTGAGTTCAGTTTTTTCTTTTAGATTCCACATGTAAGTAAGATCATAAAGTATTTGTCTTTCTCTAACTTATTTCGCTTAGCCTACTATTCCCAAGGTCCATCCCCATTGTCACTAATGGCAGGATTAATTTTTATGGCTGAATAATATTCCATTTGTGTATGTACACCACATTTGCTTTATCCATTCATCCTTCATGAATGTTAGGTTATCTTAGGTAGTTTCTGTCTTGGCTATTGTAAATAGTGCTGCAATGAACATGGGGGTACAGATATATTTTTGAGTTATTGTTTTCATTTCCTTTGGATAAATACCCAGAAGTGTTATTACTGGGTCATATGGTATCTTTTTTTTTTTTTTTTTGATCATATGGTATTTCTTTTTTTAAGTTTTTGAATAACTTCCATAGTACCTGCACCAATTTATATGTCTTTCAACAGAGCATAAGGGTTCTCTTTTCTCCACATTCTTGCCAACACTTGTTATTTCTTGTCTTTTTTTTATAATAGCCATCCTATACAGGTGTGGATTGATATCTCATTGTGATTTTGATTTGCATTTTCCTGATTTTTTTTTTAATTTTTTTTCAACGTTTATTTATTTTTGGGACAGAGAGAGACAGAGCATGAACAGGGGAGGGGCAGAGAGAGAGGGAGACACAGAATCGGAAACAGGCTCCAGGCTCTGCGCCATCAGCCCAGAGCCCGACGCGGGGCTCGAACTCACGGACCGCGAGATCGTGACCTGGCTGAAGTCGGACGCTTAACCGACTGTGCCACCCAGGCGCCCCTTCATTTTCCTGATTATTAATAATGTTTATTAGCACATTTTCACATACCTGTTGGCCATCTGTTGGTTAAGTGTCTGACTTTGGCTCAGGTGACGATCTCACGGCTTGTGAGTTTGAGCCCCACGCTGGGCTCTGTGCTGATAGCTCAGAGCCTGGAGCCTGCTTTAGATTCTGTGTCTCCCTCTCTTTCTGCCCCTCCCCTACTCATTCTCTGTCTCTGTCTCTGTCTCTCTCAAAAATAAATACACATTAAAAAATTAAAAATATAAAAGAAGAAAGAAGAAAGCTCTATTTTCTTAAGATTTCTTTGGCTATTTGGAGTCTTTTATGGTTTCATACGAATTTTAGGATTATTTGTCCTATTTCTGTGAAAAATGCCATTGGAATTTTAGTAGGGATTGCATTGTATGTAGATCACCTTGGGTAATATGGACATTTTAACAGTATTAGGTTTTATCATCCATGATAATGGAATGTCTTTCCATTTATTTGTGTCTTCAGTTTCTTTCATTAATATCTTACAGTTTTCAGTGTGTAGTTATTTCACCTCTTTGAATAATTTATTCATAGGCCCAAAGCAGTCTTGAAAAAGAAAAACAAAACTCCAGACTTCAAAACAATTCCAGACTTCAAGTTATATTACAAGGCATTAAAAAGTATGATACAGGCATAAAAATAGACACATAGATCAATGGAATAGAACAACAACAACAAAAACAGAAATACACCCACAATTATATGGTCAATTAAACTTTTAGCAAAGGAGGAATGAATATACAGTGGGAAAAAGACAGTCTTTTCAACAAATGGTGTTGGAAAACCTGGACAGCTACATGCCAAAAAGTGTAACTGGACCACTTTCTGTCACCATACACAAAAATAAACTCAAAATGGATTAAAGACCTAAATGTGAGACCGGGAATCATAAAAATCCTTGAAGAGAGCACAGGCAGTAATGTCTCTGACATCAGCTATAATAACATTTTTCTAGATATGTCTCCTGAGGCAAGGGAAATAAAAACAAAAATAAACCATTCAGACTACATCAAAATAAATAGCTTTTGCACAGCAAAGGAAACAATCAACAAAACTGACATACGACCTGGGGTGCCTGGGTAGCTGACAGTGTGGAGCCTGCTTGAGATTCTCTCTCCCCTCCTTTCTGTCCTTCCCTTGCATGTGCGCTCACTCTCTCTCTCTCTCTCTCTCTCTCTCCCCTTCTCTCTCTCAGAATAAATATTTATTTAAAAAAATAAAATACAACCTACTAAGGGGAGAAGATATTTGCAAATGATATATCCCAATAAAGGGTTAGTATCCATAATACATAAAGAACATATACAGCTCACCACCCCAAAACCAAATAATCCAGTTAAAAAATGGGCAGAAGACATGAACAGGCATTTCTCCAAAAAAGACATTCAGATGGCTGACAGACACATGAAAAGATGATCAACACCACTCATCATCAGGGAAATACAAATCAAACCACAATGAGATATCACCTTACACCTGTCACAATGGCTAAAATCAAAAACACAAAAAACAAGTGTTGGTGAGGATGTGGAGAAAAAGGAATCATCATGCACTATTGATGGGAATGCAAATTGGTGCAGTCATTGTGGAAAATGGAATGGAAATTCCTCAAAAAATTAAAAATAGAACTGCCCTATGATCCAGGAATTGCGCTACTGGGCATTTACCGAAAGAATACAAATACACTAATTCAAAGGGATATATGCACCCCTCCGTTTATTGCAGCATTATTTACAATAGCCAAACTGTGAAAGCAGCCCAAATGTCCATCAATAGATGAATGGATAATTGCCATTTGCAACAACAGGGATGGAACTAAAGAGTATAACGCTAAGCAAAATAAGTCAGCCAGAGAAAGACAAATATCATGTGATCTCAGTCATGTAGAATTTAAGAAGCAAAACAAATGAGCAAAGGAAAAAGAGAAAGAGAGACAAACCAAGAAACAGATTCTTAAGTATAGAGAATAAATTGGTGGTTACCAGAGGGGAAGTTGGGGGGAGGGAATGGGGGAAATAGAGGATAGGAATTAAAGAGTACCCTTATCATGATGAAAAAAATAAAATGATTTAAAAAAATTTATTCCTAGCTGTTTTATTTTTTTCCAATATAGTTGTAAATGGGATTGTTTTCTTAATTTCTCTTTCTGATAGTTTGTTATTGGTATATAGAAATGCAATTTATTTTTGTATATTAATTTTGTATCCTGCAACTGTACTGAGTTTATTTATTAGCTCTACTAGTTTTTTGGTGGAATCTTTTAGATTTTCTTTATATAATATGTCATCCGCAGTGACAGTTTTACTTCTTCCTGTCCAATTTGCATTTCTTTTTCTTACTTAATTGCTTTGTTTAGGACTTGTAATATTATTAGAAGAAGTCTAGGACTCCTAATATTGACCAAAGTTGTATTTTTGTGTTTTTCCTGATCTCAGAGGTAAAGCTTTCAGCTTTTCACTGTAGACTGTGATT
The DNA here is from genome assembly GCF_014898765.1 of Herpailurus yagouaroundi. NCBI lineage: Eukaryota > Metazoa > Chordata > Mammalia > Carnivora > Felidae > Herpailurus > Herpailurus yagouaroundi. The sequence continues at coordinate 2,650,910 of NW_024412432.1, read as the reverse complement.
TTAGTTGTGGGCTTGTCATATATGGCCTTTATTATGTTGAGGATATAGTGAGTGTTTTAAATGGAAGGACAGGCCCTATACATATCATCCTTAAACCCCTTCCACTTGGCTCAGTGTTCCATATGTGGCCGGTATTCCTCTGATTGTTAAATGTGAGTTTTATCTTTTGAATGTGGGATTAACCCTGAGTCCTTAGGACTAACCCCCACCCCCTCCAGTGTCTCACACCCATATTGCTATCCATAAGAGAATGAAAAAAAATCTGACTTCTTCAATTGATTTCACTTAAAACACATGTACTTTTCACTTAGGAAAGTGCTTCTAAAATTTTAATATGTGTATAAATCCACTGGGGATCATGTTTAAAATGCAGATCCTGATTTGGCAGTGCTGAGATAGGTCCAAGATTCTTCATTTCTAGTAAGCTCCCAGGAGATGTTGATGGTCCTCGTTCCAGACCACATTTTGAGTGTCAAAGTGTTGCAGTTGAACTTGTGTGTGCTGTTAACTGTTTAATCAGGAAAGAAAGTCATGTTTCAATTTCCAGTGAGTATGTCATTTATTGTTTCTTACACACACATAAATGAAAAGGGGTGAAAAGGGTGAATAGGGTTACATGTGAATGATGCTCAGAAAGTGAGAAAAAAAATAATGAAGCTGGCTAGATTTTGCTTTGTGTGTTGTTGCTTCAGCTCCTGAGGAAGGTGAGCAGGTCAGCTGCCAAAACACAGGTTAGTGCGTGGGCAAAACACAGCAGCTGCTCAGTGTTTTCCCCAACAGCATGCCCCCTTTTAGGAGTGGAAGCATAGACAGGTATTGTATCCAAAAGAAATGACAAGGAATGGGACTTTAAACAGGCAGGTGGCAATTGCCCAATTGGGAATTTACCCAACACGTTAGTGGTGTGATTTGTGTAACTTATCTTCTACAAAGATATGTTTGTCTACCTCTTTCATCACAATTTAGGCACATTTTCTGGCCCTGAGCTTCCTACGATTTTCTTAATGTGTATGTATGCGCACGTGTACACACACTCCATTTAGGGAAGAAAATTGGAAGCTCATTTTTATCTTTCTGTGATAACTTTTCGTATTTCTGTTTCTTGAAGTAGTTCTGCTTGTTTGCTTCTGTTTTAAAGATTGTAAAAGGGCAGCAGGCCCCCGTGCTGGGGGAGAATGGTAGCAAATGGATCTGTGGTCATACACAGCAGGTGTCATCCTTACCCTGTCTTTATGGTAATTGAATTGGTTGAAGATACATGGAAATCCAAACTAGATACACTTTTTAAAATATCAGTAAAACACTTGAGATTGCCATGTGATTGCCATTTGCTGCGATTTGACTGCACACCATAACTACACAATTTAGCCTTCTTCTTGTCCAAAATGGTGCTCTTTGCTATATCTTCAGTTGAGTGCCCACAAGCCCAACTAAATTAATCTCTCTGAAAGTAAAGGGGGTAAAATGAAATGATTTGAGGGAAGTCTGGCCAAGACATTCATGTATCAATATTGTACATGACTTTGGAAATCCTTACAGCTTCCCTGCCAAGGTGGGTGTGATGTCCATTTTAGAGATAAGAAACTGCAGCCCAGAGAGGTAAAGAACTTGGCCTGAAGTCACGCGCTTATCATGCACTTGAACCAGGATTTGTACTCAAGTTCTGTCTGGCCTCGAAGCCTGCCAGACCCACTAGCTCTTTGACTACTTCACTGAGAGTCCTCTAGGGCACTGGGCATCATCTGAAGCTGTTTTTAAAAAAAATCATAGGAAACGTCAATGGCTCTCTCTCTCTCTCTCTCTCTCACTAAGTATAGAGCCCCGCCTCTCAGCATCACCCATCCCCTTTTCTCTTCTGGCTTTTCTTTTTAAAATCTGCCATAATGCGGAATATGACAACCTCAGTTGAAATATCCATTTTATCAGGGCATCTGGGTGCCTCAGTTGGTTGTGTCTGACTCTTGCTATCAGCTCAGGTCATGACCTCATGGTTTGTGGGTTCAAGCCCCACATCGCTGAACAGTGTGGAGCCTGTTTGGGACTCTCTCTCTCCTTGCCCCTCACTTGCTTATACTCTTTCTCTCACTCTCAAAATAAATAAATAAACTAAAAAAAAAAAAGGAACAAATTAAAAAGTACATGTCCTTTTATCATGATCAACAATAAAAATCAGGAAGATCCTTCCATTGTACATTTCAGACCTTTAAGAATTTCATTTTGCTCCAAGTGGTCTTGTTGAACTGAGTTCTAAGTCTTCCCTATGACTTCCATTTTATTTTTCAAATTTCTTTTTTTATCCACGAGGAATCCATGTATTTGGGTCATGTACACCACCACTCTTTACTACAAATAGGTGTCTTCATGGAAATTCTGATAGTTTGGAAGCAGTTGAATGGACTAAAATCATAGCCAGTATTTCAGCTGCTATTAGCATTCTAGCTAAGGAGAGTTTATTGTTCCAGTTTTAGTCATTATAATACAGTCCTGTTTAATATTGCATGATCCGTGGGTTGCCATAAACTTGGTACAAATTGGAGTGCTGATATAACATGAAATGAAGCGCCTTGTCTGAATGTTGCTTTTGTTTTGCATTTAACAAATTAGTATGTTGACATTTGTCACTGATGGATTTCATTATTTGCTGAAAGGGTTTTAGGGGGTTTGACAGCATGAATGGTTTGTCCTACAGACTTTTGAGAATTGATAAAAGCATCTTTGTTCTTTGTACAAAAGCACAACAGATATCTTATTGATGGGTACACAAAAAGGGATGGCTTGTGTAGCTGCAACATAAAATAAACCAAGAAAATAATTTTTGAGTTGCTACTTATGCTTTTATGTGCTGTTTTCCCTCTCATCCTTTTTTCCCCCCCTGATTAAAGAATGCATTTCATTCACCACAGGAACAAGCTCCAGAGCGATCAGTGATCTTTTAGTAAATTTAAAATATTGGTTTCTTTATGCTCCACTTACATATTGTTTAAGAAAAGTGGTTTTAAAATGTTATAAAAGCAGTTATTATGTAGGGATTGCATTAAATAACTGTCCTAACCCCTCCAATAATAGAGGTAAGAGGAAGGAGCCAGCCTGTGTGGATCAAGAAACTAAGAGTTGCATATAGAAAAGAAAAAAGATAAAAATTTGACTTAAAAGTCTAGTTTAATCAAAACAGTAAAAACACATGTTCTTCTGTCATCTCTTTTCTATAGTTACATGTACAGGGATAACCTTGTTGTTCAAATGCACCTTCTGTCTATGCATCATCGAGCCCTTATTGGAAAGTTGCTCACCTTACACTTTTGCCCCAACCATTTTAAAACTTACCATAAAATGTATTCTGGGAAACACACACACACACACACACACACACACACACACACACACTTCCAGTAAACGCCATGATAGAAAGCTACACATAATGAAATCTATCAGTGATCAGATAATAATGTCCATCACTAACAACTGCCACCACTCAAACTAAAGCAGTCAGACACTGTGCAGAACCATCCATCACCACTGTCATTTCCACAGGGAGTGGAGATCAGGGCCTCTGAGGGGAGGGCTACAGATGCCCTTGAGCAAGCAGAACATAAAGCAGGTGGGGGGGTGCAGATCTGATTTTGCACCACAAAAAACACAAACCAAGGGAGGGAAAGTAAGTACCACTTACTGAATGTCTCCCCTGCTAGACTGTGATCTCTCTGACCACCCCAGCCTCTGCCCCTTTTGTTCATGAATGTATCCCAGGCACCCAGCACAGAGCCTGACACTTAGCAGGCTCTCAGTAAACATCTGCTGAGTGAATGGATGGATCAGCACCAGTGTCCACCCTATGTGTCCTGTTTGTGCAACCCAGTATTGGACCAAGAATTTCTGTTCCCTGAGTGAATTCACTTTGTAGACCATGGAACCAACGCTGGTCCTACTGCACACGTGTCCAGAGTCCAGTTAGAAAGAGGAGCTGGGCTTGAGTTCCAGCTCCTACCCATGAGCTTGCTGTTTCAGGTCAGTCTTTTCCTCTCTCTGAGCCTTCATTTCCTCCCCCAAAGGGAAAAAATCCACAATCCTCACTAAGCTGTTAAGGTTCAGTTAAAAAGAGAAAGAACAGATGGATGTGAAGGGCCTTTTAAAATTATAAGGATATTACAATTTATTAATTGAAGAATGTCTCTTTTGGGAAGTCACTGATGGGAGAGTTAATTTACTAAAGAAAATACAAACACATTTGTGAGCGACATAATGATATTTTTAAATCGGGCTTATTGATTTCCCAACACACAGAGTAAAGCTGAACTTGCAGCCTCGTGTGGAATGTGTGGACAATGCTGCTTGGTGACTTTTGCATGCTGCTTCCCAGTTGTCCCTTAGCTGTCATCTCAGGGTCCTTTCTGCAAAGGAGAAAGCTGAAGATCTGAGAGATCTGGTGGTTGGCCCCGGTTCCCACGCAGTATGGTTTCCCAGAGTTCCAGGGTGCAGGGGCCACTGCAAAGTGTGCTCAACCCCACACATCACGTTGTTATGGGCAAAGGTGTGCCCCTTACACACACACATCCCAGCCTCCAGAGCTTCTTCGCAAGCAAGATCTTGGGCCTCAGAGTATCAGTGGGACAGCACATTTCCCCCTTCAGTCATCCATGAACTTCTATTGAAACGATCCCTCTGCAAACTGGAGTGCAAGGTATTTTCTCCTTTGAGCCACTCACAAAGGTGTAGGTAGGCAGCTGGCTTTGTGACAGTCTGGAGAAGGAGCTGCCCTGGACATCCAGAAGCCAAGACTCAGTCCCCAACCTGCTCTGAGCCTCAGTTTCCTTCCTTGCTGTTTGGAAGTGGTAGTTGCCCCAAATGACCATTAAGTGCCTTTCCAGCACTAAGACTCTTTGAACTCCAGGTTTCTTCCTTTCCAACTTATGGAAATTATTTTCCCCACTTTTCCTGAGAGGGGAAGTATAGACCCCAGGCTGTCTCTGACAACTGCCAAAGCGGCTGGTTTTTAATGGAAAGTCAGCTTCCTTCTCAGGTTGCTTAACATAGCAGAAGCTTCTCGAGAACAGAGAAGCCCAATGTTTCCCTCTAGCTTTTTGACGTCATTTGCCTGTGGGTGGGTTCCCGTCCGCCGCCACCTCTCCAACCACACCAAATTTTATTGCACAGATTTAAAAAACACACCTCGGTGTGGCAGGCCACCTCAAGAAGCAGTTTAGCTCAGGAACCCCTGCCGCTAAGCTGTGGCCGAGAGAGCTAGTTTCAGTCCAGCCGTGGACTGTGCCAGCATCCCGTCTGGAGGAGTAAATTAGCCATCCTCTCCCTCTGGGCCCCCGGCCAATAAAAGCGGACTGTTCTGTTCACTTTACACTATCTCATGGGGGATTTGAAGAATCAATTCTGAACACGGACTTGAAAGCACTTAGCGGTCTAAGAGACAGCATAAGAAGGAGGGACTAACGTTTGTGGCAAGTTTTCTGTGTGCCGGTACTGAGGTAGGCACTTGACTCTTATTCTTTATTTAACTCAGCTAAATAATCATCATATACAAAACTGTCAAAACAGTTGCTTTTTAGGCCACTATGAACCTAAAACTTTTCAGGAAGACAGTGGAAAGAGGGAGAAAAGGAGAAACCAGACCTACCATAAGCCCCCGAGAAGCTGAATGTGTTTGCCGTACGTTAACACCATCCACACAGAATTAAAAAATCTAGTTATGTTCATTCGCAACTCCCACATATGAGGCATTGGAAATACATCCACTAACACAAATATTTTGCCCTCTTTGTGCTTTCAAATGTCAGAGGGCTCAGCTGAGTGATTGCATCTCTAGCCACTGATAAATCACCAGGAGACATTCATCTTATTCCAATATTTTCCTTTTTAAGTTGAAAATAATTTTGCCAACCCTCCTAGTATATGTTTAGGTGATTAGTCTTAAATGTGCACTAGGTGGTAAATTCAGGAGAACTGAACTTGGTCGCCAAAATAAGCAACGTTGCCCATGACATTATGGAATAAAAACACACACTCGACTTGGTCTCTCCTGCTTTGAGGCTTCAATCGCCTGGTAACGTGAGCAGTGTTCACGGCTCATGTGTGGAAATCACGCCACACAAAAACTGTGAGTCAGGTCTGTTCTGAGAAGAACTGAGGTAATGGCTATTAATATTTTATTTCATACGTTACAGTGTTTGCTTTTGCAAACACTGTAGTTAAGGTTACCTGCCTTGACGCTCCATCATAACCCAGTTTTTCTTTACGCCAGGCTTTCTTTCCATAGATGTGTTCAACCCAAAGGTCAGTTTGCAGAGCCTTAAAAAAATGAATTAAAGAACAAGAGAGAAAATTTGAAAACAGTTAAGTAAACCGTTAGTTACACACTGAAGGTATGACACCTTTTATACCAAGAAAATAGCATGAAGTGTTCTCTTTTTCTTGTTTGTTGTTCTTTTCCTCCTATGTGAAACTGGTGAGTGGAAAAAAAAAAAAAAAAAAACAGACAAAAACAATGTGGTTGAAGCTTTCCTTCAGGGTAGCCCTCTGTCAGTAGGAGAAAAAGCCAAATCTTACCAGAGGGCGCATCCCAGTAATCAGTGGCTGTTAGGTGGGTAACATCCATCTCAGAAGCATTTTGTGACCATGGCTAGAGAAGATGGCGTCCACCAACGTCTGGCCTCAGTCGCCACGAGCTTTGAGTGAGACACCAGTCTCAGGCAAGGGGGCTCCGCTGGTTCTGCTGTGACTGGGATTTTGTGAAACACTTTAGAATAAAATGTCTGGCAGAATTGGGTCTGACATGAATTAGCTGTGGCACAGGCAGCTCTCACCATGTGGAATGAATGAGCTCGCTCTCTGGGTCTTTGTGTTCTCATATGTAGACTGGGGAGGGGCAGGTCTCTAAGATCGCTTTTGGATGGACTGTCCAGGGATTCCAGAACCAGTCTCATACCTTCCCCAGCTTCAGTGTTAGCTCATCTCCCTGCCCCAGCCCATCTCCCACCTGTGAGCCAGATTCTACCCAGGCCTTTGAATCCCGTGTTCCTGCCCCGGATCTGCTCCTCTTACTCACCCCCATGACCCCCATGGGCTGAGTTTTTCTCCTTGACAGTGCTCCCTGTGCTCACCTTTCCTCCCCACCTCCAGTCCTCCATCAAAATGAACCTGTTCTCTTTCCCAGAGCCCTTCCTGGCAGCTGGCTAAACAAATATCGCGTGCATGTTCATCCTGTGCACAGTGGCTATGAAACAGTGTGCTGTCTATCTCCCCCTGGGCACTGGGACCATGTAATACCTGAATCCATGGGGGCTGACTCTATTACGGAAGGGTCAGGTGTCTTTGTGAGGCTGGGTCACTAAAATCACACCACTCGGTTGCGATTCCAGCTTCTCTGCCTTGGCACCCCAGCCTCATTGCCTCTGGCTTCCGGACATGGGTCTTAGGTGGCCGGCCGTAAGGCACCCAGCGCATCAGCTGCGGATACACTCGGCTTCCCTCAGGGCGTGGGAGTGATCGCTGCTCCAGTCTCCCTGTTCTGGCCCACTCCTGCTTTTGCTTTTGACTTCAGGATCTGCTCCTGACTTGAGATGCCTAGCTTCACACTGAGTTGGCCTTGGCCAGAGAGGGCTCTGATCTGGGGCACTGACCTAGGCAGGGTCCACCTCTTTCTGACGACAACGCAGTGTCATTTGCCCAGGATCTGTCATCTGCACTGGGATTCCGCAGTGGGATGCAACAGTGTTTCTAATTCCCTGCTGCTTGAGAAGTATGGGAATTTTCCCAGATCTCGTGGCAGCTCCTGACATTGCTGCAGAGCAGGATCTTGGGTGGGGGAGGGACAGTCTATAGGATGAGCCATATGAGATCGCTCATCTTTGGACGTTGAGAATGGTCAAATATCAGCAGTTTCATGTGGTTTGTCCCAAAAGTTGTAAAGATGGAGGAGAGTCAGGGCCTTGTCCTGTTTTTATTTGCCTAATCAGCATGCTGGGTTTTGCTTGGAGTGTTACGTTACAGAAATGTCAGTATTCTACATCGAAGGATGTTAGTGTAGGTTCTACTACTACTGCTACTCCTTATGCTATTATTATGATGACTACTACTGGAGGTCACTTGAGAAACAATTGATAGCAGTAGAGGGAATGCTAACCCACCCCCTAAGAGTCACTGCGGGCATGGCCTCAGCCCCTGGTCTTTTGCCTTTGGAACTAGTTATTTAAAACGAACTTTCTCCTAGTCCCGTTCTTGTCTTGTTTGGCCAGTGTGGTTAGTTGTGGCGATAGGGGACGTTGGGTGATCAATGGCCTCCGACAGTGTGGCTGCCACAGTTTCATTTTCAAAATGTCATGGCAATAAAAAAGTCACTTGCTAATAAAAGGTGGGATTCATTGCGAGTGGCGTTCACATCCATGCTGTCACTGCCTCACCCAGATTTCTCAGAGCGGCTGCTGGCTGAGTGTCATAGCTGTATGATGTCATTTCAATCATAACGTAATTTTCCAGCTGGCCAGGATGGAAAAGGGGGTTATTATTGTGGCATGTTTTCCAGTGTGTCTGAAAGAAAATGAAGCAGACATGGATATATGGCAGTATCAGTTCTGTTTTTACAGGTGTGTCTGAAGGATACAAGGTACCTTTTACTTGCAATAGAAATGTGACTCTCTGGCAAAAGAAATTAAAAAAAAAAAAAAAAAACGTTTTCTCAAGAGATTTAAAGTATATACATAATTAGTGTTGGAAACTGGCCTGGACTACATTCAGCTCAAAGAACTAGGGGAAGGCTTCCCAGTCTCTGGTCTCGTTCCTGTCCCTACTGATGGGACTCTGGCTTAATCTTTGCCTTGATTTTTCCGAGAAGAAAATGGAGACAGCTCCCCCCAAGATATTTGTCTGCTTGTTTTTAACCTTTCACTGAAGGACAACACATTGCAGAAAAGTGCACAGCTTAAGTGTACAGCTCATCGAGCGTTCACAAACTGAGTATAGCTTTGTAACTGGCACCCTGATCAAGAAGCAGAATGCGACCAATGCCCCGGAAGAACCCATGCCCCCCCTCCTTCCAGTCACCTCCCTCCTGACACACACAAGGCCCAATGTCCTGACTTCTAAAAGCAGTGAGACCCATGTCAGACTTCTGACCTGAAGAATGGTAAAATGGAGATTTGTGTTGTTTTAAGCCTCTAAATTTGTAGTGATTTGTTATAGCAGCAACAGGAAACTGATACAGTGTTGCAGCTGGTAAATGGGAGAACCATGAGTTAAACCCATGGCTCTGTCCCCAAAGCTTGAGTTCTTAAAAACCACCATAATATATAGATAGCATTACCTTTAGCTTGAATGGGTTTCAGTCTTCTGTGGAGGATAAGAAGGTAAAATAAGAGTCCAGATGTCAGCCAGCATCAGGGTAAGTTGGGAAATAGGTAGAATATGGCCTTGAAGTACATACTCTTGCCCATCCTGCAGTCCCTGCGTTCAAACTGCCTCCTGTCTAGAAAAATATGAGATACATTACTAACACTTAAGGGTGAATTCTTTTAGCACAGTAGCTCTTCTGGAAGTATTTGCATTCTAAGAGACCCAAGGAGTGGCTCTTTAACATCTATGAGAAGGACGGCTGAACTCGGGTGCTGTGGCTGGCCCTACACCTAAATGCAAACCCCTTCTTCCTGCCCACCTCTGCCATGGAATCAGAAAAAGCCAAAGAGACTCTTCCCCATGCTGCTTTACAGCCTTGGGTAACCAGTGAGAGGAAATCTGCTCTGGGCTTTCTGGAGCAAGTTTTGCTTTCTTGATGAAAGCAATAGATATTGCTGGCACAGCACCCCTTTTCTCCTGCCTTTTTGTTTTATGTTGAACATGAATGTGATGCCTGGAGCTGCGGTAGCCAACTTGAGACCATGAGATGGCAGGTGTGAGGACGAAAGTGAAAATAGGAAGGACGGCTGGCAGAATGGGATGATAGAAAGATCTAGAGCTCTGACTGGCATTGCTGAGTCACTGAACCAACCCCAGCAACCACCCTCTTCCGGACGTCTTGTTATAGGAAAGAAGAGAACCCCTCTTCGTGTGTACCAGTGTGAGTTGTCTTTTCTGTTAAATGAAAAGCTTAGTTAAAAACCAGAAGACTGAAGAGTGAAACCTTTTATTTGTTTATTTTTCGTTTCTGGTGCACTTTATTACCTTTTAAAGGGAAATGCTGTTAAGTTCAAAACCTCTGAGAATGACCCTCTGCCCCATACTTTCTAGGACCACCCTGGAAAATATGAGGCATATTGTCTGTTTATATCCTCAAGCATGCTGTTAGTCTATTTGTGGAGTCAAATAAAGATTAGGGAATATGGCTATTGTTCTTAAAAGCAGTTATTTATGAACCTCCAACAGTCAGGTGATCCCTTGTCCTTAATGGCACTTACTGATGCAGATGAGTACTTTCAAAAACTCAGAGAGACATTTACTTCAGTGAGCAATTACTAAGAAGATCCCTGACCTGATAAAGACAACTTGAGCAGGCTAATCCTTTCAGCAAAGGTGGTGATATATATTGTGGCAGCTGAATGCTCTTTTACAGCCTAAAGAGAACAATCAGCGAATTCATTCATTTAATTCATGAATTTCCCTTCTATTTACACTTTAAACAAACATGCCAGTTGTTTGCTTAGCTAACAAGCTCTGCCTTCATTATAAGCCATTAGTGACTAGTAATAATTGAAACTGTGTTTGGATTTCAAAAATACAATCAACCTGATTAATTCCACTCTTAGTAATATGGAATTTGTAGTGAATGGCTTGAGCGAGGCAGGAGTTTGTGTCTTTGTCCTCTCCACGAAGCAAGAGTCTGCTAAACTGTTTTATAGACACCAACAAGTTTGACAGTAGAATGTTTCATGAAAAACTAAGAGATTAAATCCACATGCTTATAAGGAGTGAGGCAGCAGATGAAAATGAGTGCATGGCAGAGGATTCCCTAGAACACTTCGTCTTCTCTGCCTACTTTTAATAGAGACGCAGGTAGAAGAAATATTTCACTTTGCCCTTAATCCTGCTGTAAGAAAGGGGGAGAAAAAACACACAAGTGGACTCAGCCAGTGGTGGGGAGACAGAAAGGAGTGGTGGGGAGCTGGGGTCTGAGGGCCCAGGCTCCCACTCAGAGGGTCACCTGCTATTCAGCTGCAGTTGCTACATGGGAACATGGGTCTAGTGTGGCCAAATCTTTCAAATTTTCAGTATAATTAGAAAATCTGGATCTCAAGGTGAAATATTCCCACTTAGAATATTCCCACTTAGCAATACAGCCACAATCAGTGGCTCTCCGAGTGTGATCCCTGGACGAGCAACATCAGCACCACCTGGGAACTCATAGAAATGTAGAATCTCAGACCCCAACCAGGCCTGTGAGTCAGACTCTGGAGGTGGGGGCCCGATGATCTATTCTAACGAGCCCTCCAGGTAGGGTTGCCAGGTTTAGCAGATAATGCACGGGGCATGACATACCCTAAAAAATTATTCATTGTTTATCTGAAATCCACATTTAACTGGGTGTCTTGTATTTATCTAGCAACCCTACCTCTGGATGATTCTGAAACACACTGATGTTGATCAAGCAAAACACATACATAAGCCAGGCTGCCTGTGTTTGAGTCAGATTTGACATCTGCTATGGGATCTTGGACCAGCGATGTAACTTCTTTGTGGCTTGGTTTATTTGTGTGTAAAATGGGGGATAGTAATATCTCCCTCATGGGATTGTTAGAATTGAACGGGTTAGTGAATGTAAAGTATTTAGAACCATGCCTGGGTGAGAGTAAGCAAGGTCTTCAGAGTTTACCATCATCATTATTTTGTTTTTCCTCTCATTTTTCTCCACTACCGCCACCACCATTGGACCAACCAGCAGGGAGTACTTGAACTCAGCTTCCTTTAATTCTGTCTTCCTGGATCTACCTTTGATTTAGTTAGAGCTCTGAGTCTGTTACCTCATACCCTAAGGTATCTCTGGTGCTTGTTCCTACAAAGAGTACCCTAGTGCTTTGGAAGCTAGCTGACAGTGTGGCTGTCTGGCAGGAGGACCCTGTGCCTTCTGCACAGATCTGCTTCCAGGAGTCATTCTATCAGTTTGCAGCACCCTGCTGTGTTCAGGCCTACCGCTGTCCAGACCCACCTTTTTGCCCCCTGTATGCTTTCATCAGCCCCCTGCACAGCACTTAAACATATTCCTAAGTACATCTTGAGGTTTCAGATTCCCAGAGTGCCTCTCAGTGGTGGAAGCAACTGATGACCCCCCCTCCACCCCAGTTAAATTTCTAAGTACTCTTGGGGAAATTCCCGCAATTTCTTTCTCTAGACAAGGAACATGGGAGGACGTGGTTTGTGGATCCAAAGAGTGCTCACACCATATTTCAAGGGAAACCCATAACCATGTGGTTCTTACTGAGGGTGGTGCAAACTGCCTGAACATATTCCTTCATCGAAGCAGCTTTCCAGGCTTCCACCTGGCCACGAATGACAGACCTGTACACTCAGCAAAAACCGACTGGATGAGATATTATGGTGCTGAGTTGCGCCATTTTGTTGCTAATATGAGAATGAAGCAAAATGCATTGTTTTATTAAATAAAATTTCCCCTGTATCACAGGGAAAGCTAATTTTATTAGCTCTTTTTATGGGAACAAACATCATCACCCTGGTTGGGGAGGACGGGAGCAGGGGGTGAAGGAGTGGAATCACATTTTGTCATCCGTGTGCTTTAGTGGAGGCTGCCAACATGTTTTAATTGGTAATTACTTACTAGGAGAGTTCTCCAGATCCTGCAGAACACAGCTCTTGGTTCATAAGTAATTTAGTGATTTCAAAAGACATGCTCAGCTACAATAAATATTGTTCATGTAGTTTTGGTATGGGTAGGTCCCCGGTGTCCAAAACATCAGTGTTCAGTAACTTCAAAAAAACCTGTTTCTTGGGGCGCCTGGGTGGCTTAGTTGCTTAAGTGTTCAACTCTTGGTTTTGGCTCTGGCCGTGATCTCACAATCGCACGGTCTGAGCCCACGTGGGGCTCTGCACTGATAGCAGGGGGTCTGCTTGGGATCTTCTCTGTCCTTCTCTCTCTGCCCCACCCAAGCTCATGTGCTCTCTCCCTGTCTCTCTCAAAATAAATAAATAAACTTAAAAAAAAAAAAAACAAAAAACCTCTTTCTTTGTTTTCGTCGGTGAAAATCCAAAGACTCCTTAGGTAGACATTGCACATTAGGATTCAGAAGGAAAGGAGTCCAAATCTGGTTGGATAATTCAAATACTAGTTCTACCTATGATTCTTAAGCTTCACTTGTGGCTTTATTTAGCTTTTTAGATCAGCATAACCACGAGATACCAACCGCCACCGCCTTCCTCAGGCAGGGTAGCCCCAGTTAGATGTAGCCAACTCCTGATAGCTCATTGCTAGCACTGTCTCCACTTTTCGTTCAGGGCTGAGGTCTAGACAGCATTCCCAATGGACTGATTGCCCAGCGGTGCAGGAGTACGGTGTCTATTGCTCTGCTTTTGACAGCTAAGCACTCTGCCAAAGACAATCTCTGTTTTCTCAAGTCGGAAGTGGTCTTTGTGTTTGCTAGAACGAGAGGTGGTCTCTGCGTTTTGTTGCTGCCATGCTATGATTTTTCTCATTAGCAAGAGGCCAAGGCCAGCACTAAACAAAGTTGTGAAGGGGGCAAAAATGTTTTGGTGTCCCCAGCGCCAACCCTTTTTCCCTCCTTGTGCCTCACTTGGAACCCCATCTCTCCTCCCAGCTGTCATCTGTGCTCAGCTATTGAGCCTTTCTCTGTCTTCCATGAGCCCCATACTGAACCCTGGTAGGATGCACACCTCAGTGTGCAATGAAACCATGAGCTTCTTCACCTAAGGTTACTGCTTTAAACCAGAGAGGAGAAAGATTGTAGCCCCTGTCCATAGGTTTATTTGCTTTGACCTGGGGTTTGAAAAAATTGCTGCCTGTTTCCCCCTATTGTTTTCTACTTCCATCTTGTAGTTACCTGTTTCCCTATATTATTATCACCCTCTAATCTACTTCCTTCGTCTTGTTATTTGCTTCCCATCTTGTTGTCTATTTCCTCCTTCCTTTTGTAATCTGCTTTTCTCATTTGATCTGTTTCCCCCTCTCCTTGACTCCTTCCCCCTCTCCTTGTCTATTTCTCTGTCTCCTTGTGTGCTCCTCCCATCTTTTTGTCTACTCCCCTTATCTTTTTATCCATTTCCCCCATCTCTGCATCCCTCATTGTATTATGTTCTTGGCTCCTGTAAACCTTTGAGCTTGCGACCTGCTTTAAACCATCTCTTCTTGAAAAAAATTTCAGAGGATTGTTTCAGGCAGTGAAGCTACTCTGTGTGATGCTATAATGGTGGTCACATGTCATACATTTGTCCAAACCCATAGAAAATGCCCCACACCAACAGTGAAACTAATGTAAACTGTAGACTGTGAAAATGATGCATCAAGGTAGATTCATCAATTACAATAACAAATGCACCATTTTGGTGGGGGATGTTGATAGTAGGGGAGGTTATACATTTGTGGGCAGAGGGGTATATAGAACTCTCTGTTCCCTGCTGCTCTGTTTTGCAGAACCTAAGTTTTGAACCTAAGACAGCTCTAAAAAATAAAGTCTATTTAGGAAAAGGAACATCAGGAGTTAGCAAAAATGGGTGGGAGATAGAAGGCAGGGAGAGTCTGGCGTGTTCCTGGCCTCCTAGGGACGGGCCTGAGCACCTTTGCACCTGCTTGTCTAAGCATCCCCTTGTGGTGGTCCATGAGGGACTCCTGGCATAGGACAGGGTAGAAAGAATGAGGTGCTACATTCAGGAATTTAGGCCCTTTGAAGGCATCAGAAGTGGAGTGGTAATGTTTTCCTCGCTTTGCCCCCTGTCCCTTCCATCCTCACCTGCTTTCCCACAAGGAAGAGGCTGAAGGTCTACCGATCAAAAGTCTGGTAACCCTGGCCGGTTCTGGCTGTGACATACATTTAGGGAACAGAGGTCCCAGGGCATGGCTGGTGGCTTCCCTTGGGTGGACTCTGAAGATGGGGCTCAATCAAGGACATTATTGCACCACTGGGCTTGAGCTAGCACAGAGGGATGGGAGCCCAGAAGTTGCAGATCTAAACCAAATGACCCTGGGCAGAGTTGGGCAGAGTAAGGCTTCAGGGTCAAGACTGTATGAATAGAAATATTCCATTACTTGCTTGCTATGTGACCTTCAGCTAGTCACTTTACCTTTTTCTACCTCACTTTTAGAATCTGTAAAATGGGGATAATAATAAAATCTATCTCCTGAGGTCATGAGATAGATCAGATGAGATGATATGTATATATCATATAGTGCCCAGCACATAGCAAGCACTCAAGCAATATGAATCTTTAGAAGGAAGATTTGCTTTTGGTAGAAGCCTCTGGAATGTGGCCTGGGGATTCTCTTAGTCACTCTCTGCTGTAGTTATGTTGGTAGTTTCAGCCAAAATCCATTTAGGTAGGGGTGCCTGGGTGGCTCAGTTGGTTGAGCGTCTGACTCTTGGTTTTGGCTCATTTCATGATCTCACAGTTCATAAGTTCGAGCCCCATATCAGGCTCTGCGCTGACAGCAGAGTCTGCTTAGGATTCTTTCTCTCTCCCTCTCCCTCTCTCTCTCAAAATAAATAAATAAAACCTTAAAAACCTGAATTCATTTAGGAAAATGAGTAGATGTTTTGCCACCTGTTTGCTATTCAGAATTTTTAAAGGAAAACTTATGCTAATGTTAGCCTTTTCTCCCAAACCTAGATCTCAGTGTTGATCAGATGTAGTAGGTTTTCTTCAAGGTTTTAGAGCTGGTTTCTACCTCAAGCTCCTGAAAGTGCCATATCCCTGAAAGAACATTCCCTCATCTCCTACAGCTCCAGTGTAAAGACTACCTTGTGTGACCACAGTGGGATGCCAGATGGGGCAAATGAAGCATAACTAGTTCCTACTGAGCAGTCTCGGAGCCAGATGGGAGCAGGGGCTCTCCAGGTCACCTGGGCCACCCCTTTGCCTTTGGGACCACAGATGCCTCCCCTACATCAGACTGCATGCCAGAGATAGGGACTACAGGATTTCATTGCAGAGAAGAGGGGCTCCAGATTGAGCATTTTTGTTTGTAAACACATGGGTTGAAGTGCTTGACATGTATCATGCTAACCTTAAGGATGAAAGAGAAAACACATTCTGAATCTTAGGGAGTGGTAACTAAGATTTGGTCTCCCTTGCAGATTGCCCCAGGCTACTACGAATTTACTTTTAGCTGTCCAAATTAAATTAGCAAGTAATTAAGTCATGCAAGCAAAAGCTGCTTTCACATGATTATGAGACCCTTAAAACTATCCAGGTTGACTTTGCAGGGAAAAGAGCCTCTTTCCTGGTTTCTTCCTTCCTCCCCATAATGGGACATTGGAGTCCACGTATTGTTGAGATTGTGAAAAACTGAACCGCTAAGAAGTTCAAGCTCGAAGAGTGTAAATCTGTTTCCTGGATGCCCCTCCCAAGGATCTGTAGAAAAAGTGAATCTGCTCCTCCTCCCCCCACCCCCCAACCCCGGGGGAATTGGGATCAGCTCCAGTATGATGGGAGGGGTGGCCTTAACCAAAAGCCATTTCCTGTCCCGGTCCCACCCGCAGCCTGCTCTGACCCGCTGGGCGGCAACGGGGAGCTGGAGCCCCTAAGTGCTGTACCTCTCCCTGGGCAGCAAGATGGGCCACGCTGGTCACGTCTCCCTGGACAAAGCTGAAATAAATCACACACCAGCCCCTGCTTAAGATCTGATGAAATTCTCCATTTCCGTTCCAAATTGAATTCCTCCCGAAGGATTGGAGCAGCTCTTGAGAGTAATGAAGGCACTCCTTCCTCCTCTGCTAGAAGCATGTTTTACATTAACAGACACAGCCTTCTAATCTGGATGGAGAGGTAGCTTTTAGGAACAGTCCTGGGAAGCTGTTTTCAGGCCAGAAATGATATTTTTAATCTCGAGGGGCAAGGCAGCAGACATCCACCACCACGTGGCCTCTGTGGGGAGCAGCCCCGCTGGTGGTCTCCTGGGAAAGAATGGGAACACGTGTTCTGCTGTCGCTCTGTGCCTCCCCCCTCCTCTGCCCCCTGTCCTCCTCCGACCACTTGTAGCAAGGAAGAATTTATGATACAACCCAGGAGGCTTCTGCTTTTTGAGAGTTGGAAGTATTACTTTTCTGCCCATCTCTTATTTGGGAAAAGTGATAAACTCTGTGAATTTAAAAAGAAAACAGTTTTTAGGATGAAGATATCATTGAAGTGATTATCTTCATCCTTTGCAGTGATGAATCGACAATTTGGCATATTGTAGAGGCAGCTGACACAGGCCCTTTTAGGGGGAAACAAGACAACCTGTTTTCAAATGGGCCTTGTCAGAGAGAAGACGGATGACCCACTGGCTGATTAGGACCATGAATAAGGTTCTGAGAATGCGGGAATGTGTGAGGAGCCCAGGGGTGAAACTTATAAATCAAGGTTAAGGTAGAAGTAGAAAATTCTAAACATCCATCCTGTTTTGAAGGTGGGCAGGAAGTAGATTATCTGCCGGTAAAGGAGTATTTAATATTACTCCTTAAAGTGAGTTTAAGAGCATTATACTTTTCCTCACTCACTGTTGAAAAAAAAACAACAGGGTAAAAATCGTACGTAACATGAGCAATTCTGACATTTAGGGTCGAGAGGAGGAAATTCTCCTTAAAAGTAAATTCTATTGGTCCTTTTGTGTCAGAATTTTGTTAATAACCCTTGAGAAAGATTATCAAAACCTTACTCCATTTTTAATCCATGTTTTTAATTTAGTTTTAAGAAAGAAGCCATTTTCTTCATAGGGAAATACCACCCCAGAGTCGCCCACAGGTAAAAAGCCAAGCTCCAGAGTGCAGACTCCACTGCAGGAGGATTTGGGGTCTGGTTCTCAACTGGAAAATTGCTTTTCAGGGAGAAGGTCATGTTTTCCACTGATAATAGGGTCACTGATATCAAATGAAACACCCTTCCTTCCGACCCAGGAGGATGTTTAAGCTTTGATCTTTCTCCGAAGACAGTAGGAAATCCATATATTCCTGGCTAGGAAGAAGGGCCTGGGGATGGGAAGTGGGAACGTAGGATTCCAGCCACGCCGGTCCCGTCCTGAGCCCGGCCAAGACGCACGGAGGCCAGGCCGGGTGGAGTCTCCAGAGCACTGGCAGGTGGGGAGGGAGGTCTGGCGGAGACAACAAAGGCCGTTGGAGGGAAAAGATTAAAGGGCAGGAAAGCGCACAGCCACCCCTCACCCCCCACGCAGCTGCTTTTGTGCATTCCTTCAGGCTCTCTAGACTTTGATATTTGCATAAATGGGCCTTGGCTGGACTTCCACGTTGGGACAGAACAGCGAGCCATCACCGAGGACGGGGCAGGCGTTTTCTTTGTGGACAGTCTGGCCGTGACTTCACAGTCATCAGCTTGTGTAACCTTCGTGGGCTGAGTGGACGGGTCAGTCGTCCAGTCTCTGTAACTACGTGCGCACCGTCTGTGTCTCTGGCCAGCAGAGCCTTCCGATGCAGACTCCTCTTTGAGCCTGTTTACAAGGCCTGCAGTTACTTCTGTTTTGTTTTAGCCAAAAGGGCCAAGCGCTGCCAGCAGTATGTCTGGAATGTTATTTACTTGGTACATTTCTGTGGCTTTCCTTTGTAGCGCTGCGCATGCCAGAGCGAGCGGTCATTTACTCGAAAATGCCAGGTTTCACAGTTTGTCTTCTCTATGGGGTGACTTTCTCAGTAAGAAGGTTAGCTCCTGTGCCTGTCAGTTCCTTCCTCCCTTGCTTCCATCGGCCCTCCTGTCCTCCCTTCTTCCCTGCCTTCCTTTTTTGTTTTCTGACTTTGCCCTCTGAACTACTGCTGGTGGCTGCTGCATTGCCCCCCTCCCCCACCCGCCGCATCCTAAATGCCCCGACCACACGTTTTAATTCCTGGGGTTTCTGGTGGACTCTGCTGAGGGCCTGGCAGACACTTCATTTGTGTGCTTGCCCTGTTATTATTTCACATGAAAGCTGTCTATTTTGGCACACGTGGCTCCTACGATTTCAGTGGAGCTCTCCGAGCTGAATGGGCGATGTTGTGCAAGGGAAATACAGGTGGGGTTTTCTCTACTGGTGGCCGTGGGGGCGGAGGACAAATCTGCGAGCAGTCCCGGCTTGTGCAGAGCCGGCGTGGTAGCAAACAAATGGCTTTTGAAGGAGGGAACCCGTGTGTACAGTTTCTTAATTTGGGAGGTTTCCCAACTGTTCTTGTTCAAATGAAGGAGGAGGGATTTTTTTTTTTTAAGGCAAATTCTTCATTAATAAAAGTGTAAACAACTCCTGGATAAATGAAAAATGTGGACGGTGGAAGCAGAGGAGGTTTTCTATCTGCCTCTTCTTTTTTTCAGCCTCCCTTCCTCCCATTTGTCTATGCAATCTAATCATGGTATTTGGGGTTTTAAAACAAGGTATGGAAAATGAGATTAGATAAATCTCCCCAGCTGGGGCCAGCCCTGGGGCCATTTGCACACCTGGGTGTGTTGGCTCCCCCCACCCTCTGCCTAATTTTGTTATGTCATGTGAATGTATAAGCAGCTATAGATAGGAGATGATACCTTTGAAAATCTTTGCCTTACAGAGACTGGGCCTTCATCTGAGTCTCTCAGAAACCTCACCCATCCACGGCACCTGTTAGTGTGTTAACTCCATAACCAGCCCCAGTCCGAAATGGAAAATTTTTGGTTCCATTCTTCTCGGCCTTTCCTGTCCTTCTGCATGACTTCTCAATTTGCGTGTAAGCTGCTCGGATTTTTGGCTGAAGGGGCTTCTTTGATCACTCTCTTGACAGCATGGGCTTCACAGTCTCACACCTGCTCTTCTTTTACAGTCCAGATTTCAGAGTAAATGCTTCCATTGCCTTGTAATTTCTTCGGCATAAAACTTTGGTGCAGGTTACTCATTACAGGTAATAGCCGTTGGGTGACGGAGACGACTGCTTGGCACAAACGGCCACCTGAACCGCTGCCAGAAACGTAAACTGCCACTTTATTTGTTTCTGAAAGCATCTAAGCTGCAAGCCTATCCGTCATGATCTGGCATGCACATGATAATAACAGGCTCGCCAGGCTGAGAAAGCCGCCCCATGGGGCAACCACGAAGGCAGGCTCTAACAAGACTCCGTGTGTTTTCTCCCCCATTATCCACAGCCCACACATCATCTTCCTCTCTCAGAGCGTCTTGACGGGAAACAGCCATCTCTGTGGGACCCGTCTCTGCCATGAAATCGCTCACGCCTGGTTTGGGCTAGCCATCGGGGCCCGGGACTGGACGGAGGAGTGGCTGAGCGAAGGGTTCGCCACTCACTTGGAAGATGTGTTCTGGGCCAAAGCACAGCAGGTAGGTTTACAGTGACCCTAAGCATTTCCCCACCCAGAGTCAGATTCTCTTCACAGGCATCTGTTCATTCAACAGATATGTAGAGGGCTTATTGTGCACCAGGACTGCGCTGCTTGCTGGGGAGAGAGCTGTGTAAACAGAGAAAAGTCCCTGAGCCCTGGGGGTTCTCAATGCAGGGATAGGAGAGAGAATGGGGAAACAGACAAGCACATCTGTAACACGTCAGGTGGTGAGGACTGGAAGGCAGATGAAGCCGGAGAGCGTGGTGGGAAGCTGAGTTTTAGAAGGCACTAGAGGGCTCTCTGATAGTGGACATTTGAGCAAAGACTAGGAGCTCAGGTCAGGCTGTGGCATACCCAGGCACTCCCTTGTGGTTATGGTTGTGGTGATGTTGACTGTGTATGGTTTTGGTTCTTTACTAATAAGATAAAAATTTAAATCGGGAGTTGTCATCTCAGATGTCTGCTGGCAACTAATGAAGACTGAAACGCGGCTGGTGTAATAGGTTAGGGAGGGGTGAGGACTCAGGCCAACTGGGAGCTGCGCATCAGTGAGGGCCAATTGTCATCGTGTGGACGGGAGGGCTCGGGGGAGCCTGGACTCGTAGTTGTTTATTTATTTTTTTTTTTAATTTTTTTTTTCAACGTTTATTTATTTTTGGGACAGAGAGAGACAGAGCATGAACTGGTGAGGGGCAGAGAGAGAGGGAGACACAGAATCGGAAACAGGCTCCAGGCTCTGAGCCATCAGCCCAGAGCCCGACGCGGGGCTCCAACTCACGGACCGTGAGATCGTGACCTGGTTGAAGTCAGACGCTTAACCGACTGCGCCACCCAGGCGCCCCTCGTAGTTGTTTAAAGGAAGTTCTCAATCTGGATTTTTATGTGAAATTTAGTAATTTAAAGAATACTATGCCAAGCAAACATACCCAGAGGTATGGGCAACACTTTCCCAGTTTACAACCTCTGCTTTAAATAATTGGATGCCAGTGCTAATGAGGATATGGCAGCTAAACTGGTTCCTGCTTATGTTTTAGCTCCGAATATTTGATCACTTCTCTTCCCTGCCATCCCCACCCCTTACACGCTTACTGGACTAGTTAACATTTTCTGAAATCTTCAAGTTTGTGCATACCTGTGTGGTTTTGTTCGAGTTCCTTCTGCCTGTTGAAATCCTGTTTATTTTTCACTAACCAGCTCAAGATCACCTACTCTGAATAGCCCAGACTGATCAGTCCACTCCCAATTCAATACTTACTCTTCTAGAAGCTTTGAACTCCCCCCAGTATTTGGTACCTGCCTCTTTTCCCTCACTTTTTTCTTTTTCCCTCAAACCTCACAACTAGACTGTGACCTCTTCCCGAATGGAGCTACATCTTACTCGCCCTCCCACCCTCTCTGCCCCTTGGCCTGCAGCATGCACCCTGTGTCCCCTGCCACACAGTGAAGAGCAGCCACGTGGCAGGTTTGGGAAAGGTGGCTGGGTTTGGAGTCAGACCAGGTGTGGAATCCCACCTCTGCTGTTCACCAGCTCTGTAAGTGTGCGTAATTTATGTAGCCTCCCTGAGCCTCAGTTTCCTCATTTGGAAAATGGGTATAAGAATAAACATTTGCACTGTGAATGGGAAAATTATGAATGACACATGGAGCTTGTGCAAGAAATACCAGTTCTCCTTTTCTGCTCTCTTTCTCTTTGTATTTTCCACCATCTGACGCACAGTAGACATTTAGCAAGGGTTAAATAGGCTAATATCAATGAGCCTCTATCAACATCCCTTTTCTCAGGTGCTTCTGTCCTGAGACAATCAGATTTGTGCTATTCGTGATAAGTGTGAAATTTATTTCAGGCATGTAATGATGATCTCTCTGTTCATCATCTCCATCCCCACGAAGCACTCCTCCTTTGGCTTTGCCCCTGCCCATAGTTCCAGGGGATCACGCCTGAGTCTCATTGCATAGGTCCTGCCTCTTACGGCCCTGAATATGTCCATCTCCACTAGCAGAGACATGAAGCCAGTCTGGCCTCATCTCACAGCTGCATACCTTCTGTGTGTCCATCTGTGTTAGACCTGTAGAGATAATAAGATGGGTATGACACAACCCTGCTCTGAAAGAGGTCATAGTTGAACTGTGAAGATAAGAAAAGCACACAGTAGACAATAAGTTAGAAGAGAGAGGTAAACACCGAATATTGTATGGCTTCAAAGGTGGGAGAGGTCAGGTCTGAGCTGATCCAGAAAGTCTTCTTGGAGGAGGTGACTTCTGACATGGGCCTCAAAGGGAAAGCTGGAGTTGAGGTTTCTTTATCCCTCCTTTCCCCTTAACCTGGCACAGGAGACAACCCACCTCATCATCCTTTACTCTCTGGGCAATAACTCTTCTATATGTGAAAACACTTTGGTCTGAAATAAAGTGGCCATTCCGGATTTTAGCACAAAGTTTGGAAACATTTCCAGAGCACGTGGATCACTGTAGCTCCTTCCTTGAAGGGAGGTCTGAGTGTGTGCAGCAGACCTCCCAAGCATGAGAGGAGGGCTCTTTGGGGCAGGGAAGGGTGCATCGGCTCACAGGACTCTCCTGGCCAGCAGTGGATGTCACCAGGGAAGAGGTCATGAGGCACACTGGCCACTTGGCTGCCCAGATGACTGTGCTGTGCAGCACTGAACATTAGCAAGCAGGGCAAAGTGGGGAGGGGGAAGTCACTGAATGAGGAGATAGAAAGTGGCATTCCATAGGGAGAAGTGAATTGAGTTAGCTGCAAGATTGTATCATATAACTTGTCATCAACCCTGATAAAAATCTAAACTCCTTCACAGGTGTCTTAGCTCAGGCTGCCATAACACAATGCCACAGACTGGGAGGCTTAAACAACACTTGTTTTCTCATAGTTCTGGAGGCTAAAAATCCAAGGTCAATGTGCTGATAGGCTTGAGTTTTGGGGAGACCTTTCTCTCCTAGCTTGGTGATGGTCACCTCTCACTATGTCCTTCCATGGCCTCTCCTCTGCACATATGGAGAGAGAGCTCTGGCATGTCTTCCTCTACTTGTAAGGACCCCATTCCTGTTGGACCAGGGCCCATCCTAATAACCTCATTAACCTTAATTACCTACTTAAAGGTCCCATCTCCAAACCGAGTCACATTGGGGGTTAGGGCTTCAACATACGAATTTTCCATAGCAACAGAGCACACAGAACCTATTGATCATCTGGCCTCTGCTGGCTACTTGGCACCTCTGTCCCTCCCCAATAATAGCGTGCTCCCAGCCTGACCATATCCTTCACCATTCTGTAAACACATCACACTCTTTCTAGGCCCCATGAACCTTGCACATGCTTTCCCTCTGCCTGAAATTCCTCCTCCCCTGGCTGACTCCTCCTGTCCCTGGGGATCAGCACAGGCCCCAGCACCTCCTCAGGAAAGCCTTCTGACTCACCTGGCTGGCCAGAGGGCATCTAGATTCTTCCTTAACCTCTACCATGACTGCACTCTAATGGCTGGTGTTCTTATCAGTCTTCCTGGAGTACAGGCTGTGTCCGTAATGTACCCAGGGCCTGGCAGAGACTCAGTAAATATCTGTTGAATGAACCATTAAGGCTCTTTAGTTTCCAGAAATGCCTGTTGATACTGACATTTCCCTCCCTGGTGGATGTTCTGCTGCCCTCCCTTACAGAGACTTTAGCCGCAGGGCCTCATGAGCCCAGTGACAGCCGCCCGATTCTCACTAGCAGGGCAGGGAGTGATGGTGCTCCCCTCCCCCAGACTCAGTCCAGGCAGTACACTCTTTCTGGTTATATGCAGACAGAATCATCTGGGCTGCATTAGCAGGCTCCACTGTAAACAGCCCTTAACAAAACTGAGGGCTGGGAGAAGTAGGAGGTAAATGGAGGGGACCTGCCCCACCCTGTGCAGAAAGACAAAGCAGGAAAGGTCTGGATGGAATCAGAGTGGAAATGGCCCCCTAGGGAAGCCTGCTCTCTTGGGGCCAGGGTTGTGTGAAGGGTGGGTCTAGGACCAGGGGGCGCCTTTCAAACAGCCAGGCCCAGCTCTGTCACCAGCAGAAGAGTGAGCAGCTGGCTCTTTGAGGACCTGTCAGACCCCCTCTGCCCTCTGACTTTTCTGGTGGGGCACAAGGCCCAGTGGAGAGACCATCACCCTGAAACTGAGCAAGCTGCTGCTTTGGGCGGCTGTGACCCACACAAGGACAACAATGACCGTGTTTTGTGCACATGTGTTTGTGTGTCTGTGGCCCAAGCAGCTGGACCCCCACGAGGCCCAGGAGCAGCAGGAGCTGAAGGCTTGTCTACGCTGGTGTCGTCTCCAGGATGAGGTGCGGAACTCCCCGGAGGAGATGCAGGTGTTGAGGTAAAGCGCCAGGTGATCTCTTTACCTTCTCATCCTCTGCCTGCCACCGCCTTCCTTCTCTCCTTCCAGCCACCTCCTGGCCATCTGTGAAATCTGCTGCGTTTCCTTTTTAAATCAAATTGGGTTAGGTCACCACCACCCTCCCCATCCCAGGGATGTGATTGTTGTGTTTTGCGTCTTTCAGGGCTTTGCCTTCTGACATTTTCCTGGTGTCTCTGGCCAGGAAAAAACTAACACAAGGCCGTTTCCAGGACCAAATTCTTCATTTGACGTTCTAAGAGTCACTTTATGTGGTGGCTGAGGACTCAGACAAGGTTGGGGTCTGATGACCTGACAAAATAATAAGTAAATAAATAAATAAATAAATAATAAAAGCCAAAAAAAAAAAAACCTTTAGGAAAAACTTGATTCCTAAGTGTTTAGTAATAACAGATGTTTGTGTCAATGGGGCCTTTTGTTTCCCGTCTTCCCAGCAGGAGGCCGCTCCGGTGCCTGGGGAAGATTCTACTCCTAGCTCCTGAGTTTTGTTTTCAGAGTGTGACTTGTAGCACTTACTTGTAGGATTACTTCTTGCGCTTTTTCCGTTTTTGCCCCTCTCTGCTTTGCTCATTTCCTTCACTTCTCTAAATAGTTGTTATTCTGAAACCCGAAGACTAGGCCCTAGGAACGCCACGATTGCTATGACAACAGAAGCTTTCATCCTGCTAGAGCCAAGCATGTGGAATCCTCAGTCTGACAGGTGGGAAGGCAGCCATCCAGCAATAGCCCCTCATTTTTGATGACGACCCTGAAGGCCAGTCCGCCTCCCCAGCAGGGCCGGCCTGAAATGGTTCAGTTGTTGTTGTTTTTAAATGAACACCCCCACTCCACAGTGAGTGTCCACTGAGGCTAAGTCTGAGGGAAATGCATGGGGCCCAGCCCGACCCCAGGGAGGCTGGCTGGTGCTTTTGAGCAGCACTGCAGCCTGGGCGTGGCCACTCTTCCCACAGACAAGTCCCCCCAGCTCGCACGCAAACCTCTGCGGTCCGCTGACTCATCCATTGTTTAGGAGAGCCAGAGCCAGAGCCAAAGCCAGAGCCAGGAGCCCCGTGTCCCCTACCCAACACCACTGTTTGTACACCTCTGCACTCAGCCAGTGGGACGGCTATACCTCCCGTGGGACTGATATGGACAGCGTCCCTGATCTCATGGAGCTTCGACTTAGCGGGACTCTGTCATATTCACAGCTAGTTATGCTGAGAAGTGGCACGAAGGGAAGGTGTCTCTGAGGACCACGAAGGCTTGAAGTAGGAAAGGGCCTGACATGCTAGTGCCGGAGGGATGGTGGGGCCAGATGGGCAGAGAGAGGCAGGCAGGAGTCAGGTCAGCAAGCCTTACTCCAAGTGCCTGCAGCAGGGAAGGGTCATGATCTGTCTTGTGTTTTCAGTGCTGCTCTGGCAGTTGGGGGGGGGGGGGGGGTACAGGGAGCAGAGGGATGGCAAGGAGAAGGGTTAGAACCCGAAGTTATCCATGCAGGAGATCCTGGGGGTGGGGGGCAGATGCAAGGAATAGACCCATTTGAGACAGGTTTGGGTGGTGGAGCTGCCAGATCTTTGGTCATTGAATGTGGAGAAGAGGGAGATGGGAGTGTCCAGAATGATTCCAGGCTTTTGACTTGAGCAGCTGGGTAGACGGTGAGGCCATTTGGTGAGAGAGCCGAGATACCGGAAGGAAAAATAAAAATCCCAGTTTTGTAGGTGTTAAGTTTGGGATGCCAAATAGATACTCAATATTGATAACTCAGTGGGGTCTACAAGTCAGCAGCTCACTGGAGAGATTGGAACATTCAGACTATAAATACTTAAAACTGAGCACATTGAAATCACCAGGGAGAGAGGACGGCAAGGGAAGAGGTTGGAGGAAGGTGGGGAGCCAGCAGAGGAACTCTGGAAATCAGTGTGGAAGGGGGGTGGGGCATCGTAATGAACGTGAGTTGATGAAATGTGCTCCCAATTTATACACAGGCCAACCGCACACAGAGAAGTCATCACACACATGAGGAGAGCCTTATCTCTGCACTCCATGGGGCTGTGATCAACCCAGCCTCTGAGGGCCAAGAGCTTTTCCTGTGTGTATAGAGCCAGGAGAAGAAATACACTATATTTAGACCCTTGTGCTGGAAAGCTTATTATGGCATTTGTTTTTGTCTTAGTATTCAGAAATCGTGTTTGCCTAAATTTAGGCAAACCATGAAATGGCTGCATTTGAAAGATTTGTTGCACATCAGTATAGAAACCAGGGCTATCAGATGCGCTTACGGTGGAGATGAGATGTTTCTGAACCTGCCCCAAGTTACATAGTCTAGGTTTAGTTTACTCCCATCCTGTGGAATTCTCCCTTAAATGGGAATGGAGAGCCTAGAAATAACCGAAAGTGAAAAAGAAAAAAAGAATCAGAGTTATGAGAATTTGTTCTCAGGTTTTATTTTGGTTTAATATGCAAAGAAATCGCTTAAGACAAGACCATAATCAAAGACGCTATCTTTCTCCTCCCTCTCTTTCAAGATACCCCATGGTCTTGAAATGATGGACCAACAACAATTTAGAAGTTTGGTTTGTGTCTTGCTATGTTCCTCATTCCTCGGTGTTGACAGACAAAATGGAAACTTTTCTTACTCATCTTTGCAGTAGCTTTCAACATGGTTGACCACTCCCTCCTTCTAAAACCACTTTCTGCACTTGGCTTCTGTGTGTCACACTCTCCCTG
Source organism: Herpailurus yagouaroundi (assembly GCF_014898765.1). Classification (NCBI taxonomy): domain Eukaryota; kingdom Metazoa; phylum Chordata; class Mammalia; order Carnivora; family Felidae; genus Herpailurus; species Herpailurus yagouaroundi. The sequence continues at coordinate 2,623,368 of NW_024412432.1, read as the reverse complement.
ATTTCCTTCTACTCCGATGCCAGCCCTTCCCCACCCCTCCTGCTGGCTATTCAACATCTTCACTTAGATGACTCATAGCTCAGAAAGAGAGATTAAGGTGTCCAACATCATACTGCTGATAAAGAGCAGAGCAGAGATTGAAACCTAGGGATGGAAACGACCCTCTTTTCCCTAGTCTCTCTCTGCTTTCAAGGAACTCGGTATAGCATTTAGTTGCATTTAAAAAAAAAGACAAAAAACAAAAAACAAACCCTGAAGGTATCTTGAACCATGGAAGGATACGAAGGTTAGGGTTAAAAAAATTATCATTAGGGGCGCCTAGGTGGCTGAATTGGTTAAGCATCTGACTGTTGATTTCGGCTCAGGTCATGATCTCACTGTTGGTGAGTTTGAGCCCCGTGTTGGACTCTGCACTGACAGCGTGGAGCCTGCTTGCGATTCTCTCCCTCCCTCCCTCTCTCTCTGCCCTTCCCCTGCGTTCTCTCTCTCTTTTTCAAAATAAATTAAAAAAACTTAAAAGAAAAAAGTATCCTTGGGCCAAGCATCTTTGTCTTTTACACATGAGTGCATGTGTCTGATTATTTCAGTAGCTATAAGAAAAAAAAAACCCTCAACATTGTGTTGATTATAGATATTGGAGTATTAACAAAGTGAGAAGAGAAAAACTAAAATTGTATTTGGCTCTGACGTGCTAATGTTATAACTGTTTCCCAATTGTGTCTTCCATACACCCGGTGTTGAACATGGCTCTCATCGGATATGTCCTGGATTGACTTGGTTGTAAGATTTCATTTGGTTACAACAGTTCCTGTGTTTTCCTTCTCAGCGTTCCTTGGCTGGGGAGCCTGTAATGTGGCGGCAGGCTCTTGCGGCATGACGATTTGCTCATAGTTTCAAAATGCTAGGGGTCACATTACTCACTCCATGTCTTTTCTCATTTGTTAATTATTAAAGATGCTTTTCCCATAGATGAGAGCCCGGCGACTCTCCCCAGACTCCCCCCCCCCCGCCCCCCCCCCCCCCGCCTCACCTGTCCACTGACCCTGGACAGAACTGTACGAGGCAAAGCTGATCTTACTGCTGTCCTACTCTGCCTGGCCGCCACCACTCTGCTCTCCTGTTGTTTCCACCCCCGCCCCACCCTTGACTGTGCAGCAGTCGTGACTCTTGCCAGGGAAGATGCAGAGGGCCTTCTGTAAGACTCCCATGCCTTTGGTCCCTGGGGCGCTGCTGGATTCTGGCATTCTCTCTCTAAAGAGCTTTACCCTGTGAGTGTTAGTACACTCTGACAGGTCTGCGGGACGGAAGAGCTACAGTGGCAGGGTCAGGAGAAATCTCTGTTGGTTTTTATTGTTTGTGATTTATTATCACTTCCCCTCTTTTCTGGATTCATTGTTAAAGTCAAGCTCATGCTGAGAAAAACGTGAAAATATATCATGTTGAGAAGGCGCTGACAGGCCCAGAGTCTGATGTGGCTCTTTCTCTTAGCTGCTGCCTCCACAGACGATATAATTCTAGAGAAACACCAATATCTTTTCCTACTTTCCTCATAAATGTCTCATTCCCTGGTCGAAAAGACATCCCATAATAATGGGGGGAACCCCACGTATGCAGCTCCACAGCCAAGACAAAGTGTGCGTGCCGTGCCGTTGGTTCTGTGGGTTTGCGTGACACCTGAACACTGGATGTTCCATTTAAAACAGTAAGACTTTGGGGGCACCTGGGTGGCTCAGTGGGTTAAGCGTCCAACTTTGGCTCAGGTCATGATCAAATGGTTCTCGCGGCTCTCACAGTGAGTTCGACCCCTGCCATCGGGCTCTGTGCTGACAGGTCAGAGCCTGGAGCCTGCTTCAGATTCTGTCTCCCTCTCTCTCTGCTCCTCCCTGCTTGCTCTCTGTCTTCTCTCTCTCTCTCTCTCTCTCTCACTCAAAAATAAGTAAACGTTAAAAAAAATAATAGAACAGTAAGACTTTTGAAATCAGTCTATGTGTACACCTCTGGTATGCATGAAGCTTTTGCCTTTAAAGTTTTTATCAAAATTTTTATTTCTGATCCTTGAAGAACACAGCAGTCTTTTCCCACCCACATGTGGGAACTCAGCCACTCGTAGCCACACAAAGCTGCCTCATGGGAAAGCTCCCGTCCTTCCAGAGTCCCTTGTTGCCGTCACGCACCCACCTCCAGCCCAGAGGCTCAGCCTCCGCCGCTCCTCCATCCTGGGGCCAAGACTCCCAGCGTGCCCACCTCAGTCTCCACCAGCCCCACAGCCTGGGAACAAATCTGTTCACTCTTTCCTGGGCAGCTCCCTTCCCCATGGTCTTCAGTGTTTATTCCAGACCTTTCCTGCTCTCTCTTCTCTTGCCTCCTGTTCCCCAGGGAAAACTGAAGCCATCAGCCATGTTCTCCCTTCAATTCTATAAATGCATCAACATCCATTTCTCCCTGACCTCTCAGATGCCTGAAGGCAACCTGTCAGTCTTTTTTTTTTTTTTTTCAACGTTTATTTATTTTTGGGACAGAGAGAGACAGAGCATGAACGGGGGAGGGGCAGAGAGAGGGAGACACAGAATCGGAAACAGGCTCCAGGCTCTGAGTCATCAGCCCAGAGCCCGACGTGGGGCTCGAACTCACGGACCGCGAGATCGTGACCTGGCTGAAGTCGGACGCTTAACCGACTGCGCCACCCAGGCGCCCCAACCTGTCAGTCTTAATACAGTTACAGACAAATTTCTAGTTCCAGAGGTAGAAGTGGAAATGCATGTGCATCGACGCAAGTCTAGAACTTGCATATACCTAGGTGAGCTTTAAACCTTCTGCCCATAAGGAAGAAGGGAAGTGGGGGGGGATCCATATATGAAGGGAGAATGAAGTTGCCATCACTTTGGGCCATGGGCTGGGGTCATGAGTCTAGGGAAACTTTTTTCCTAAGGCCATTTTGCCCTTAAGATCACCAGATTCTGTAAATGTATTCCGGTCTTTATATTATTGGAACTCCTCTGCTTTGTTTGATACTATTGATAACTCTTGCCTTCTGGGGATCTCAGTCGCCTGGCTTACCTCTTCTGGCTCTTCTTCAGAGTTCTTGTTTCCTCGGAGGCTCCACTCTTAGAGTAGTCTCATCCCTCTGGAGTAGTCTCATCTACACCCCCTGCCTTAGGTGGGATTCCCCACAAGCAGACCCTGAGACAAGATTCATGGGGAAGAGATTTATTAGGAAGTATTCCCAGGAGGGGAAGTAGAAGTGAGGAGAAGGAAAGGAGGCCAAGCCAGGATCAAGTCAAGTCACATAGGATTGCTGTGGAGGCAGTGCGGGTCAGTCTCAGAGTTGTCCCCACCAGGGTGTGGCTCAGCGTGTGTACATCCCTTTGCCTATCCTCATTGCTTGGACATTTGTACATCCCGAGGTACTTCTGTCTCTTGTGTTTACAGGTAGAAGAACCTCAGGCAACCAGAGAGCCACATCTGACAGAGTCATGGAGAGCAGGACAAGAGCTAATGTGCACACAGATAATAAAAAGGCCCCACAGAATGTGAGTGGGGCATGGGCACTGCTGACTATACCTCCTCTCTGTGCTGGAGGCTCACACATCCCCAGGCCAGCCCCATTCTCTCTTAAAGATCACATGTGACTGCTTAGCTGCCCACTTGACATCCTCTTTTCCTGCTGGCCCTACAGCCGTCTCACACTGGTAACCCTGTCCCATGGGCCCCATCTGCTCACCTCCTATGGTGGTGAGCCCATCAGTGGTGGCTCAGGTTCTCACGTTCATCCCAGGTTGAAAATGGGGGTCTTCCAATTCTCCCTCCTCTCTCCTCCTTGCCCTGGGAGGGTTTAAGTCATCACTATGAACTTCTCTCACAAGTGTTCTCAGTTGGGCCCTTCTCCACTCCTAATACTGCTGTCTCCCTGGTTAGAACTTAACTCACTGGCACCAATCCAACAGCTCCCGAATTGTCTCTAGTCATCAAGTCCACCTTCCTCACTGCCACCGTGGAGCTTTCCCTGAAACACCTTCTAATTCCGCCACCTCCTTACTTAAAACTCTCCAAAAGCTTCCCTTCACCTCCTGGAAAAACTTCCAAGTTCCTTAATACAGCAGGCACAGCCCTGCACGCCACCACTCCTACCTGTTTTTTACAGTCCCTTCTCTTGCCATTTTTTGCTTCACCCCAGCCCCCTCACTGAGGTCATATAGAACCCTACAGTATTAGTTTGCCAGAGCTGCCATAACAAAATATCACAGACTGGTATGTGGAAATTTATTTCTTATGCTTCTGGAGGCTAGAAGTCCAAGATCAAAGTGTTAGCAGGTGTGGCTTCTTCTGCAACCTCTCCTCTCTGAGCCCACACATGGTCTTTCCTTTGTGTGCCTGCATTCCTGGTGTCTCTCTGTGTGTCCTAATCTCCTCTCCTTGTAAAGGGTACCAACCAAATGCCTCATTTTAACTTAACTAGCCCTTTAAAGGCCCTGTGTCTAAATCTAGTTGCATTCTGAAGTAGGGCGGGTTAGGGCTTCAACATAAAAATTTTGGAGAAATGTAATGCAGCCCATAACATCTACTGTCTGCCTGTTCTTTCTTAACCTCCTTGCCTTGTTTTCATGTGGTCTCTATTAGAATGTCCTCCCCTTATTGCATGACCCCAAATCATCATGATTCAACACAGGTATCACCACATTCCAAAAGTCTCAGGCTCTCTCCTGACAATATAAGCATGTGACCCTCATCTGTACCCCCTAAATGCTCTGGTTGTATCTCCATCCCTCATCTTACTACATTATTTGATAATTAAATTCAGAATGAGCCATGTTATATTGCCAATTATCGACCCTTTTTAACCTACAAACACATTAGTTTCATATGGTCCAACCTAATGCAACTTTCTTCTGAGTCATGAGCCTTGTGAATCCAGGGACTTCTTCACCTCTGTATACCACAGGGTTTGGCACTAAATGGATACTCAATAAATGTTGAAGAAATGAATGTCCTAGACAACAATGATCTCTGTCCCTGAGGTTCTTTCTATATTATTTGCAGCATTGAAATATTGGTCAGAAGACAGTAGATAGAAAAACCCTAGGCTGTATCCTCAGAGTTCTAAGGACTGGGAGATTACTGTTGGCAGGTTTAGCTAGAAAGGGTGGCTGGGAAGATGTGAGGTTTGAACTGGGATGGAAAGAAAGGCTAACATTGAGACTGGGAAAGAGCTGGAAGGAAGGGAACTCAAGGAGCAAAGCATGGCAGGCATAAACAGTGAATTAATTGTGGAAATGGACATTAAAGTGAGAATGAGCTTCCTGGAAAGGATAGCCATCAGGAACCCCATGAGACTGAAGGGGGCCAGGGAAGGACAGGCTAAGTAATGGAGTTCCTTAGATGCCAGATTCAAAAGTTTGCACGTGACCATCCAGGCATTGGGGAGCTATTTTCAGTTCCAAGAATGACATAATGAAAATGAGAGTTCTGGGAAGATTACCCAGCCTGTGAGATCACACATGATCAGAGAGACAGAGACTAGAAGCCATTTCAGGAACCCACACCTGAATTTAGAAGAGCTTAGGATCCTCTTCCTGGTTGGCCTAGGGCTCTAAGTGGCTCATTTGGGGCTATTCAAAACTGGTTGGAGAGTCCATACAACTTCAGAGAAGGCTTCTAATAATAGGATGTAAAGCTTTCTCTGATTGCAGATAAGGATTGGATTGACCCACTAAAGGAAGTGGTTGAATATGTGGGCTTTGTGAAGTTTGTTATGACTTTAACAGAGTGAAAGGCAATAGTCCCAGCTCCTTATTGGCCAAAGCCTGGTCTGTCCTGCCTCATTTTAGAGAAACAACAGCTGCGAATGAAGGTCTGGACCCTCTCCAGAGCTTGTCAGTCTTCAGGTCTCAACCCCGGAGAGTAGTCTAGGGTTTAGGAAGCCAGAGTGCCTGGATTTGTGTCCTGTTCTGACTCTTCCACTTGCTGAGTGACCTTGATAGAGGTACACAGCATAATAAGCTTTGGTCTCCTCACTCTAACATGGGGATGATAACACAATGGTTTCTACTTTATAGATGAGTAAGAGGGATAATGTGATGAATATGTACAAATCACTTAGAACACATATATTGGGTTGAGTCACAGAGAATTGCCGTTTTGGTAGATCTAAAATGGCTCAGTAGTGTCAGTTTCCAATGATTCAACCTACAGTAAACACTCAACACATGTTAGGTACTGTCATCTAGACCCTCTGACACTTGGTCAATATTTACCCAACGAGCGACGGAGGGCACAAGGACACAGCCCTCGCAGCCAGCCCCACTCTCTCTCCTGGTTTGTTCTGGTTTCTGTCTCTTCTCTCACTGCTGCTGTCCTCCTCTGGCGAACACAAAGGCACTCTTCTCCTGTCTCTTTAGCAACTGGAGCCTGGAAACACTACTTTTCCTCTTGATTAACTTGGAATTGGCAAGAATGTTCAAAAAGTTAATTTATAAACTTAAATTTTTTTCATTATTTATTTTTGAGAGAAAGAGACAGAGCGGGGGAGGGGCAGAATCTGAGAATCTGAAGCAGGCTCCAGGCTCTGAGCTGTCAGTGCAGAGCCCAACATGGGGCCTGAACTCGCAAACCACGAGATCACGACCTGAGCTGAAGTCGGATGCTTAACCGACTGAGCCACCCAGGCACCCCGAAAAGTTAATTGTATTAAGAAGTTAAGAGGATTTTTTTTTTAATTTTTTTTAATGTTTATTTATTTTTGAGAGAGTCAGAGACAGAATGCGAGTGGGTTGGGGCAGAGAGAGAGGGAGGCACAGAATCTGAAGCAGGCTCCAGGCTCCGAGCTGTCAGCACAGAGCCTGACGCGGGGCTCCAACTCACGAACTGTGAGCTCATGATCTGAGCCAAAGTCGGACACTCAACTGACTGAGCCACCCAGGTGCCCCAAGAAGTTAAGAGGATGTTTAAAGAGGGGGTGGGGGAGCAAGAATGCCTGGTTACCAATGAAAAAGATGGGATTAAAAACAAAAACAAACCCCCCCAAAAAGTTTGAACATTAAACAAAGATGCTTAAACTAATAGCTTGTGGCAAGAATTACCTCGGCAATGCTTCTAAGACAAATGGAATCTTCATACCTTCCTGGAACCTACTTTTGGTCTCATCTGTACATCAGGGCCACACTGGTGTCCCCTCTGGTGCTGCTCGCTCGGTACAGTTCCCCTGGCATTCTGTGCAGAATCTGACCACAGCCCTGAGGAGAAAACAATTCTGGCCTCTATGGCTTCAAGCGTTCTTACCTGAGTTCTGACCGCTGGCACTGGCCTGTGCACTTCCTGGGATCTCTACATACATACGTTGGAACTCCTACCCTCCACTCCATCCCTCAAGCCCGGGACCCCCTTCACCCCATTTTTTCTGTCTTGTTCTCTTTTTTTGAGCTGCACACACTAGCAAGCTAGCTGTAGAGATGGTTTCTACCCTTTCGTGACAGGATGGTGCTGTACCTGTGCCAGCATTTTCTGAAAAACCTTAAGGCTCTCAGCTAGCCAGAAACAGACTCTGCCCTTTCCTGTCTCAAAGGCCAGCTCCCTCCCCCTGAGCTGCCCACTCAGTTCCTGTTTCCTGTTGGAGGGACACCCTCAGTTCACACTTCTTTTACCCGGCAAAGATGATAGACATGTCCTGAATATTTGAACTCAAATAGCACTCCCTGTTCATTTTTCTGAACCATTCCCTGGTTACTCATCACTCAGGTATTTCTAAGGGAGGGATAGAATTCTCCTTGATAGGCCCCTAATTACATATTTACTGTACATCGTGTTTCATTTTTACAATTACATTTAGTAGGGTTTTTTAAATATAGAAAAACTTAAGAAATAAAGTAGTTCATAATCACTGCTTAGTTAACCATGGTGTGGGGGTGGGTTTGTTTTGTTTTGTTTTTGTAATAAAAGTACTAAGAGGAAAACCCAGACAGTTTAGAAAGGTGTTAATTCCATCCCCACCATTGCAGTCTTCATTCACCCTAAGATAATCTCTGCTAGCATTTTCTTGTGAATCCTTCCAAAAATAAATTTTGTAAGTATACACGCATACTTCTGTATTGCTCCCCCGTGTGCGACTGATTCATTATAACACTATTTGCCTGTGAAATATTTTCCTAAAACATAATACTAGTCCTGTATAATAATAATTCATGTATATAAACCAATCTATAATAATTCACTCTTATTTTGCCTCTGAGGATATCTCACACACTCAGCCAATCCTAGCATGATGTACACTACATTCATGGCTAGTGAGTGTTAGTTGCCCGCTCAGAAAAACTCTCATCCTCCCTGTACACTTCCCCCCAACACCATCATTTAGTTTGTTTTTTGGCCAATAGTTTTGACCAAGAATGGCTGGCAAACAATACAGGTATTTGACTGGACTGCTGCAAGGACACATAAAAAGAATCTTCTACGTGTTAAGTTTTATAAGGGCTTCTTCCTCTTTCAAGTCAGTGGTGGAGGAGATAAAGAATAAAAAAGAGGGATTATATTTGTGTTCAAGATTGCACTGGAGGTTCTAGCCAAGGCAGTTAGGTAAAAAAGTGAAATAGAAGGCATCCAGATTGGAAGGGAAGAAATAAAACTATCTCTTTTTGCAGGCAAAATTATTTTATATATAGGAAATCCTAAGGAATTTTCTCTCCAAAAAACTGGCAGAACTAATAAACAAATTCAATAAGGTTGTGGGATACAAGATCAATGTACACAAGTCCATTGTGTTTCTATACACTAGCTATAAATGATCTGAAAATGAAATTAAGAAAACATTCATTTGCAATAACATCAAAAATAATGAAACAGTAATAAATTTAACAAAAGAAGTGCAATACAGTGGAAACTACAAAACATTGTTGAAGGAAACTGAAGAATGAAGTAAATGGAAAAACATCTTGTCTTCATGAATTGGAAGACTTAAGATTGTTAAAATGGCAATGCTCAGTGTCAAAATTCCAGCTGCCTTTTTTTTTTTTTTTTTTTTTTTTTTTTTTTTTCAGAAATGGACAAGCTGATCCTAAAGTTCATACGGAAATTCAAGGGACCCAGAATAACAAAAATGATCTTGATAAAGATTGAGGACTCATACTTCTCAATTTCAGTACTTACCACAAAGCTACAGTAATCAACACAGTGTGATACTGGCATAAGGACAGACATATAGACCAATGGAATAAAATTGAGAGTCTGGAAACAAACTGTTCTTTCTGTTTATGATCAGCTGGTTTTTGACAAGGGTGCCAAGACCATTCAATGGGAGAAAGAATAGTCTTTTCAACAGATGCCATGGGGTAACTGGATAGCCACATGCACAAAATGAAGTTAGACCCTCTGCTTCATACCACATACAAAAATTAACTCAACATGGATCAAACCCCTAAATGTAAGAGCTAAAAACATAGGTATAGATCTTCATGGCCTTGGATTAAGCAACTGTTTCTTAAACTAAAGAACAAGTGACCAAAGGGGAAAAAAATCAATAAATTGGACTTCATAAAAATTAAAAACTTTTGTGTTTCAAAGGACTCCATCAAGAAACTCAAAAGACAACCCACAGAATGGGAGAAAATATTTGTGAATCATATATGAGGGACTAGTATTCAGGATATATAAAGAACTCCTATAACTCTTATAACTCAAAAGACAACTCAAAAATGGGCAAAAGGGGGCACCTGGGTGGCTCAGTCAGTTGAGCATCTGACTCTTGATTTTGCCTCAGGTCATGATCCCAGGGTCATGGGATCAAGCCCTGTGTCAGGCTCCATGCTGAGTGTGGAGTCTGCTTGGGATTCTCCCTCTCTTTCCTTCTGCCCCTCTCCCCCATTCATGTGCTCGCTCGCTCTCTCTCTCTCAAGTGATTTTTTTAATGGGCAAAGGATTTAAATAGACATTTCTCCAAAGACGATATACAAATGGCTAATAAGCACATAAAAAAATGTGACATTATTAGCCATCAGGGAAGTGCAAATCAAAACTTCAGTGAGGTGTCACTTCATACCTACTAGGACAGCTATCCTGAAAAGTCAGATAGGAACAAGTGCCACAGAGGATTTGGAGAAATTAGAACCCTTGTACACTGTTGGTGGGATTGTGAATTGGTGCAGCTCCTTTAGAAAGCAGTCTAGTAGATCCTCAGAATGTAGCACATAGGGTTCTCATACAACCCTGCAACTCTACTCCTAAGTATTTACCCAAGAAAAGTGAAAACATAAGTCCAGCCAAAAATGTATACACAAATGTTCATAGAAACATTGTCCTTAATAGCAAAAGTAGGAACAACCCTAATGTCCATCAGCAGATGAATGGATAAATAAAGTGTGTTCTATTCGTGCAATGGAATATCATTCAACCATAGAAAGGAATGAAGTACTGTTATGTGCTACAAAAATAGATGACTCTTGAAAACATTATGTTAAGTGAAAGAAGCCAGTCACAAAAGGCCATGTGCTGTATGATTTCATTTATTGGAAATAGTTGGAATAGGCAAATGGATAGAGACAAGAAGTAAATTAATGGTTGTCAGGGACTGGAGTGAAGGGAAAAATGGAAAACCACTGCTAGTGGGTGTGGGATCTTTTTTGGGGGTGATGAAAATATTCTGCAATTAGGTACTGGTGATGGTTACAAAACCTTATGAATATACTAAAACCAGTGAGTTATACTTGTTTTTAGTTTTTTTTTTTTTAATGTTTAATTTTGAGAGAGAACACAAGTGGGGGACGGGCAGAGAGAGGGGGCAGAGGATCTGAAGCGGACTCTGTGCTGACAGCAGCAAGCCCGATGTGGGGCTCGAACTCACAAACCATGAGATCATGACCTGAGCCCAAGTTGGCCACTTAACTGTACTGAGCCACCCAGATGCCCCTGAACTTTTTTTAAATGGTGAATTTTATGATATGTGAATTATATCTCAATTTTTTTTTAAAGAGAGGGATTGATGGCAATCATTGCATATTTTATAACATTTCATAACATCATTTCAGCCTTAGCAGGGTTGACCAGCAGTGTCTGAAGGAGAGATGGAAGATGAAGTTATGGCAGAAGGCAACTGATTTCCTCAGGGCATTGGATGAGCCCCAAGGAGCCATATCTAGCACTGGATGCCTGGAAGATATCTCCATGGGGTTTGTGGTATAACAACCCCACCTAGAGATGAGTCATTTCCAAGAAAGCATCCCTCAAGTACAAGTATATACACATGAGTGAGTGTGTGTGTCAATTTGTTTCCACCACATACCGTCCCTTCCATTGTTCTCTTAATAACCTGAGGTGCCTGGGTGGCTCAGTTGGTTGAGCATCCAACTTGATTTCAGCTTAGGTCATGATCCCAGGGTCATGGGATCAAGCCCTGCTTAGGGCTCCATGCTGAGTGTGGAGCCCGCTTAAGATTCCCTCTCTCTCTCTCTCTCTCTCTCTCTCTCTCTCTCTCTCTCTGTGTGTGTGTGTGTGTGTGTGTGTGTGTGTGTGTGTGTCATCCTCTCTCCTTCCCTCTGCCCCTCTCCCCTGCTCACACACTCTCTCAAATTAATAACCACAATAAAAACTAAAAAAAAAATAATAATATAGTCCTGACTCTAGTTCTATTATCAACACACGTAGGTTTTGTTTTTTTTTTTAACTACTGCAGAATATTCCAGGATATGAGTGTCCCACAACCAACTAACCACTTGTCAACCACTGGACATTTTGGTGATTTCTAGCTTTCTGCTTTTCCAAACAATACTGTGGTGAATGGTCTTACTGTTAAGGCACAGCATGTTAAATATAAGACCTAAATAGTACTCAGTTACCCGCAAGGCTGAGAAGAGAGCTCTTCTCCCAACTACTCATCTTGTTTTACATCCTGGTGCATACTGGGCTTCAAACCCAGGCAAGCCCTCCACCCCCCTGTGGCTACCAGTCCTCAGCTCTGTGCCATTCTCCACCAAGGAGGGAAAGTCCTTCTCCAGCTCCCACAGACCATCTGCTCCTCTTTGAGTCATAAGATGAGACGAATCTTCCCACCATCTCAGCACACAGCAGCACACATGCTGTTGGTGTTCAAAAAGTGCTTCCAGCCCCCCTTACAAAATGAAGCCAGTGTTTGTCTCATTTGTCTCTTTCTGGGATAGTGTCATGGGTTTTTTTTTTTTTTTTGATGCAGTACAAAAAAGTTTTCCCTTATTACCTTTTCTCCTGAAATCACCTCCTGTAATTTCCAAGTTCTCTGTATTCCTATGTTCTGAATGTGTATAGCTGATGGACAGCTTGCCTTTCGTCATGATCACCCTAGCCCTGAATAGAGTATGCGGCTCCTTTTAACCTGGATTCTGAGGATTCCAGTTCAGGTTTACTGCATATGCTCCTCTCTTGCCTTCGCCCTCTCTCCTAGACTAAAACTCTGTAAAAAATATAATGAAAGCCTCTTATGCTTGGATCATATACTCTTACGCTACATCTATCCCCAAATATATGTGGTTGAATAAAATTAAGTTTCCTCTAATTCATTTACGTGTGTGTGTGTGTGTGTGTGTGTGTGTGTGTGTGTGTGTGTGAAGTTTATTTATTTATTTTGATAAAGAGAGAGAGCAGGGGAGGGGCACAAAGGGAGGGAGAGAGAGAATCCGAAACAGATTCCACACTATCAGCACAGAGCCCAACACGGGGCTTGAACTCAAGAAATGTGAGATCACGACCTGAGCCCAAGTCAGATGCTTAACTGACTGAACCACCAAGCTCCTTGTGTGCTTGTTTTAATCAGAATTTTTAATCAGAATCATCCTTGATGCTGATTTGGCATGACCAAGGCTACATAGCAAACCTGTTGACTCCACTATAGTGGATGAATAATGTTTTACATCTAAATACTGCAGCTTAAATAATTCTGGGTTATTTTATCTCCTAAAATCCTAGAACATTAGGGTCAGAAAGGACCTTGAAAGTGATTCTGCCTAACCTTCTGTATCCCTGACAGACAGCTACCCAGCTTCTACCAAAGGACTTCCAGGATCCAATTCTCTGGCAAGCAGCAATTTCCCTGTGGGTATGCCCATCTTAAAATGGCCTTCCTCAGACTGGGCTGGAACTGCCTCCTTGTAAGTTCTGCCAGGTCATTTTATTTACCTCCAGAGTTGCACAGGATTTGCCTTGTTCTCACCCAAACAAATTCACATGTGTTAAGACCATTGTCTTTCCTTTCCTGGTCACTAGGTCCCAAGATTTGGAAATCTGTCATACCTAATGCAAGGTTGGGAGAACCCTTGCCTTCCTGGGCTTGGTCCTTTGTTGTTGTCTTCATTGACAGTGACTTTCTCCAGATACGACACCTGAACTGAACACAGTGCTGTTTGCAGTTACACCTTTGAAGAATTCAGTGGGACTATTCCTGCTTCTCTTGTCTGGCTAGGCCAGAAAAGAATGGACAAGTACTGATCAAGTTGGATGCACTCACATATATACCATATTTCATTTTTAAACCAGTATCCTACACCTTCTAATGGTGGTCCTACCATTCCAATCCCCACACATTTTTCTCTCCTCAGTAACGTTCATTGAGTGCTTCCGATGTGCCAAACACTTTTCTAAGCACTCTATGTACATGATCTCATTTTGTCCTCAAAATGGCCCTATGAGATGGGTTCTGGTACCATCTTTCTTCCCATGTGAGAGATGAGGAAACCAATGCATAGGGGTGTTAAGCAGTTGGCCACTTTTCTACAGCCAGTAGGTGGCAAGCCGGGATGCAAGTAGAGGACAGTCTGGCTCCAGAGCTCAGCTCTTGACCACTGCTCTGGATGCTGTCTGATGCCCTCCCCAGCAGTACTTCCAACTACCTTCTCGTTGCTCCTGTTGAGCCCACCTACCAGCGTGGTTATTATTTTGGAAGTCACATCAATCGCTGTTGAGTTTATGGGGAAAGACTTATTCTTTCAAACCTCTTTGTTCTTATTAACTATTGTCTTATTAATTTTGGATCTTCATGTCAGCATGTGCTTGCTGTTCTTGCCTGTGGATGCTGTCAATCAACCAGCTAGACTCCCAGCTTGGACTAAAATGCAAATCTGTTACACCAGTACATCGTCATTCCTGGGGCTCAGCCTAAGTAGTACTCCCTCCTGGTTCTAGCCAGTAATTAATCAACAGCCTTGAGTTCTGTTTTTTAACCTAAAAGGCATGAAACAACCACTATGCACTCACCACTGCTACATCCATTCTGCCAGCTGACTTCTGTCAGGATGCCTGATGCCCGCAGTGAATTTCTGGAAGTGGCCCTCCAGATTCTATGTTCACTCCTCTAGTTCCTCATTTTCTGTTCTAAGAGCTCACAAGCTCTGTGTGAGTCACAGTCACGAATTTCGTCTTTCCTCCTCTTAACCCCTCTTCCTTAGCAAATGAGAATAACATTTGTCTGTCCCCACCAGTCCCTTTCCTGTTGTCTCCGTTGGTGATGTCCCCAGAGGTCTATGATTGCCAATGGAAGCTTTCAGAGTTGTGACATGTCCCTTACTGGGGCCTGGCATCAGAACTCTTCAAGGAGGAGGGAGCCCCCATCACCTGTCCCAGGCATCAGTTCCCACAGAACAATGCTGTTCTGCCATGTGCAATTTGAAAATCATTCTCCTTGGCAGGAAAGTTGAAGCAAAGTGGGAGTTCAAGTACTTCTGTTGGTTCCGTTGCATCTTCACACCTGGTCTTTTTTATGCTCCAAACAATCCCTCTAAAGCCCCTTTTGTTGTCCTAAACATTCTCCATTAGCATCAGCTCCTTCTGACTTTTTGCCTTCCTGACAAGGATTTTAGTTTCTGGGCTCTTATATTTAGCTTTGGTTTTTTTCTCTCTCCAGCATCCCCCACTTTCATCTTTCGAATATGGCCTCTGAAAATTCACCTCATCGGAAACCTCCTAGGCAGCCATCTTGGTGTCTTTGCTCTCTGTTGTCTTCCTTATGTCCTTTGAAGACATGTCCAAATTACCTCTGGCTATGTTGTGGTGATATACGGCTCAGACCATTGTATTAATCTCTATTTTATTTTTTTTTCCCCCTCTGGGATTTTGTTTCCTAGGGAGTTCTGATTTATGGGCCCTCAAAACCTGAGGACTATTTTGGTTTTGTACTGATGCTCATTTCTTCCTGCTTTTCGAAATTTCATCCTTCATTTTCCTACCCTGCTTTTCAGAGCTGGTGGACTTTGTATTTTCTACAGTTCCGCTAACTACAGATCTTTCCTTGGTCACCTTCAGCAACTGACCTCTCTTTCTATAGGTTCTGACCACTGGCTCCTTTCACCATCAGGGGTTACAACATACGTCTGCACTTTTCTCTGGCTCCTTGGAGGGAAGCTTCCTTCTGTCTTAAATCATCTTAGCAATTGCCTTTTTCAACACCAGAGTAATATCCTGCTGTGTCTGCTACAGGATAATGGTCCCTGATGGGGAGGAGAACCTTCAGGCTGGATAACTGTTAAATCCATTGTGAAAAGCACACAGATAATCAAACTTGCCAAACGGTAGCTCTGACACAATACAACTTCATTAGTTAAAGGTGTGCACAACTTTCTGTCCACTTCTCTCTGGTAGCACAGTCCAAAGTCAGGTTGGTGGCAAGGATGCACATTTTATAGATGGGAAAGTTGCTGCACAAACAAATGGAGAATATAAGATTCCTGTACTTTGAATTATTTCCGCCTTCATTTTTTACCCAGGATTTTAGAAATCTTCTCACAGAGTGGTGTAGACTATAGGCTTGTGTGTCAGAAATATGCCCAGACCTAGCTCACAAGAACTTTAGGCAACACCTGAAATTTGTTGTTTTTTATTCATTTTCTGCTGATTCTTCAAGGAGCAGATTTAAAGACTGTCCCCTGCAGGGTTTACACTCAAAATTGGGTTTCTCAAAGGGAAGGTGTAAGTCCTTATTAATGTGCCGTATCTTCTTTAAAATACTTTTTATTTTGCAATAATTTTAGACTCACACGAAGTTATTAAAACAAGAGGTTCTGTGTACCCTTCGCCCAGCTTCCCCTAATGATAACATGTAGGACCACAGAGTGAGGTCTTTTGTTAATGCCTTTGCCTGTCATAGGTGGGGTCAGCGGGTGTTCCCTGAACTCCAGTCAGAATGCATTATGCCGATGACAGCATTCATGCTGTGCTTACAAAATGCCAACAGGAATTCTGGCTAAGTGCTACTAGATGCTACAACAGCCTGATGAGGTGTCATGGTCACGATCGCTGTCCCCTTTTTTACAGATGAAAGAACAGGCTTCATGGGGTTGCTTGACTTGCGTGGTTCTTAAGCGGCAGAGTTAAAATTCACACCCAAACTCTTACCCAGTGTTTACACTGCTTCCTCTGTAGGTCCCACATGCGCATGTGGGGCTCAGATAAGTATAAGGAGGCCAGTTTCTGGACAAAGGTAGTGTTTAACTTCCTCCATTGTGGGGGCATGAGTGAGGCCCAACTCCTGGCCTTTCACACCTGGCAGGTCAGCTGTGATGGATAGACAGATAAGCATGTTGAAAAGCTAACGGCCTGTGGTCTCATTTTTTTCTCTCTCATTTCTGGGATGCTTAGTTTCTGGCTCAGGCACAACAGTGGAGAATTTATAGATGAAGATATCTCGTGGCTCTCACTTCTACTGCCAAGGGGTAGGAGATGGAGAAGGCTGGCAGACGGCCCGTCTGGGCGGTGGCAGAACAGGAGGTGTTCAGACCCAAGCTGACACGCCTGAGCACCTTTCGGAGGCATTTTCCCAAATCCCACCTTTGGTGATACTCCTACAGAATCGGTCCTTTCTTTGGGAGGTTTGAGTCTAAGTGAAATCACTGTGTTATCAAATATCACTGCTATCTGACAGTTCTTTCAATGTCCATATTGCTTCTGAGCGCAGCGGAAAAGGAAGGAGGCAAGGAAGGGAAAGGTCATGCTAATCTCGGTTGTTGCATTTGGTGCCAGGTCCAACAGAGACCAAGGACATTTAAGCCCAAACGACCTTGGTAACTTGATCTCCCACATTCCATGTATTCCAGCCAAGGAAATAAACACTGGTGTGTCATGTTAGAGAGATGCTTAACACTTTTATGTTCACAAAGTGCCTTCATGTTATCTGAGCGTCTTCACGCTCTGGATAGGTGAGGAAACTGAGCTTCAGGGAGGGTAAGCTTCACGTGCGTCTATTTTTTCTTAACTTTCTAACTGAAATGTAACATGCATGAAGCACAAAGATACTTCTAGATGGCTCAGTATATTTTTACCTATGTATCCTTGTGAAAGTACCACTGAGATCAATATATAGAATGTTCCCAGCATCTCAGAGACCCTCCTCTTTTTCCCTGCTCTGTCAATACTTGCTCCCAAGGGTAACCATTGTTCTGATCTCCATTCTCACAGGTCTGTTTTGCCTGTTCTTTGACTACAATTATTTAAATGCCATCATACATTGGCATGTGCTCTTTTTAGGTGTGCCTCCTGTCACTCACCCAGGAGAGTCATCTGTTTTTGCATGGAATGGTAGTTCCTTTGTTTCCTGCTTTCTCTCTGTGCTTTGTCTCTCTGCACAGACCTGGGGGTAAATGGTATCATGAGAACTGAAGTAGGACAGCAGAGCAAGTCACCTTCTTCCCGCTCATGGAGTATCTTTTCCTTGTAAAAACCACTCCCTTTGATTTCTCACAAAGCTTGCCTGCACACTGCTCTCTCTGCCACAACGTCTACTTTAAAAGTAACCTCTTGGGGACCTGTACGTTTGCCTTGGATGCTGTGAGCATAAAAGAATTTTCTTGAACACCTCTTCATTTGGAGAAGGTGGAAGAACAAAGTAAGAGAGGGACGCTTTCTGGAAATACATTTTTAGGCAAAGGAAAAAAGAAGCACCAACTAAAGGCATCATCAGGGGCGCCTGGGTGGCTCAGTCGGTTGAGCGTCCGACTTTGGCTCAGGTCATGATCTCACGGTCTGTGGGTTCGAGCCCCGCGTCGGGCTGTGTTCTGACAGCTCAGAGCCTGGAACCTGCTTCAGATTCTGTGTCTCCCTCTCTCTCTGCCCCTCCCCTGCTCACTCTCTCTCTCTCTCTCTCTCTCTCTCTCAAAAATAAATAAACTTTAAAAATAAAATAAAGTAAAATAAAATAAAATAAAATAAAATAAAATAAAATAAAATGAAGGTGTCGTCAGGAACTTGAGCTAGAAGGCAACCTTCAGAGCAGACATTTACATTGGTCTTCTGTGTCCCTCCCCTTCTGATAGTCTCAGTTTAAAGTTTAAGGCCTAAGACACTCACAGCCAAGTCTGCCTCTCTTGGGGCTGGGAAAGCTGGTTTGAATTCAAGCCGACTCTGAGAAGCCTTCCTCCTGCCAAGGCTGTGGGTGGTGGGCTTTCCCTATCAAAGCCAGTGCGGCTTTCTTTATAAAAACGCTCAATCCCAGGACAAACTTGAGAGCAGGAATAAAGCCGATGCGTTTCAATGGAGTCTTAAATGAAGATGAAAGAGACTAGTTATAGCCGCAAGTATGGTCATGTATGTAAGTCAGGGATCAAGCACAAAAATGGAAACTATGCAGTTAGCTCCATCGGCCAGTTGTTGTCTCTCCTTTAGGAATCTGCTGGTCCCGTGCCTTGTGTCTGCCGGGATAATGTACTGGAATATTCAGCAGAGACTTAATCAGAGGTTCTGGCTTGGTAGCTTGAACACACTGCAAAGGTACTGACTGGCAAGCTGGGCCATCCTCAGATACTTCCATTTGGGTACAGCGTCCTTACACCCTTGTGTCTGTGAGCATATGGATTGCATGGGTGAGCCACTGAAATCCATTGCCTCTAATATCAGATGATCAACCTTGAATTTAGCAGTATTTGTTGCTTTCAAATATTTTATTAAGTTGATTAATTTTTGTAAAATTTTTTTTTTTTTTGTAAATTGTTGTAAATTTTGTATCCCTGGCCCTTGCTAGGGGCTTTGCATGTATTTTCTCAATTATTCTCCATAGGACCTGGGGAGTTAGGTAGGATTAGTCCTGGTTTGCAGATGAGTAAATTGAAGACAAGAGAATTTAAGTAATCTGCCAGTAATTAACAAGTAGTAAGAAGTGGGGTTGATATTCGACACCAGGTCTCTCAGATTAAAGGCCATGGACCTTGAAACACCACACTACTTTTGAAAAATAAGTGCCCCCCTGTCTGATATGTCAGCCCTCTGGTCAGCCCTTCCCTCCCCTCACCCCAAATCATGCTCTTCAGTGTGTCCAATAAGTGACTGGTTTTAGAACAGCTGAAGGCTGCAAATACCTTGCCACTTATTTTGAGTTTAGCTAGTTGTTGAAGCTTCTTTGTTATGCACTTATATTTTTATTTTTTATTTATTTATTTTTTTTTATTTTTGAGACAGAGAGAGACAGAGCATGAACGGGGGAGGGGCAGAGAGAGAGGGAGACACAGAATCGGAAGCAGGCTCCAGGCTCTGAGCCATCAGCCCAGAGCCCGACGCGGGGCTCGAACTCACGGACCGCGAGATCGTGACCTGGCTGAAGTCGGACGCTCAACCGACTGCGCCACCCAGGCGCCCCAATGCACTTATATTTTTAAAGGGATTTTTAAAACATACTTGACACTATAGAGCAAAATGAAAAGCACCCTGATAGATAATAAGCAGACATTGGTTTCAATGCTGATATCACCACAAGTCGAAACAAGCTGGGAGACTGGGGATGCAGACTTAATTTCGGTGTGCCTCAGTTTCCCTCATTTGTGAAGCAAGAAGGTTAACAGGTAGGATGTTAATGTCTTCCAGTTCTAAAAACGTGGGCTTCTACAACTTCTGTTTTTGTTTTTGAGATTGTAAAATGGCCTCAGAGTACAAACATTTCTTAAGCCTTGAACTACTTAAATGCAAATTAAGAGAAGTGGATAACATTGGGGCTTTCAGAATTTTTTGAAAATGATATTAATTCTTTATCCTTCCAAGTAAAGCTGCATTTTCCATTGCATTTCCCAGTTCATCACTCCCACTGAAAGAAAAGCCCATCGGTTCTTAAATAATTCATATTGGAGCTCAGATTCCTTGAGGGTCTGGCAAGCTTTAATCTTGGATAAGATGATGTAAAATATTGCCAATAGCCAACCTCAGGTTGCCAACCCAAATATAAATCCCTCCTTGTTTAGTACATGAATTTATAATATAAACTGTTTTAAATTATACCTGGTACAATTGAACAGAACTCAGACACTGTTGAGCAACTTTGAAAATAAGAAATAAGATGATGTTACGGTTTAATTAGTTCAGAATGTGCATACTTAAAATTTTTCTGCATCATTTTAGACCCAATAAAGAGAAGACTGGCCATGTGAGTGACTCAGGATCATCTGTCGTCAAACATGGGCTCAATCCTGAGAAGGTCTTCATGCAGGTTCATTATTTAAAGGTACGTGTAGCTAGTGGCAGAGGCCAGTTGTTACGGGGCAGCACTTTTTAGGTTATACATGTAAACAGGGAAGACTAATCACATGGCTGGTGCCAAACAAAAACATTATCCACGTTGTAATGTCACTTGACTGGGGAGATATCTTGATTGTCGCATAATTAAAACATGTCATACCCCCCAAATGAGACATGAATCAAATTCCCTACCCTGCGCTTCCCTTCTCTCTGCTTCCTGTCACTTTTGAAAAACAGAATCTTGAAATTGCTGTTAGGTTCCAAGTAGAAGACAGGAGTAATAAGGAAGTATTTTACATTGCAAAGGCTTTTCCTCATAGCTGAGGGTGGCAGGAGCTGGGCCCCTCTTCACTTTTGGTCCATGATGGACATCAGGCTTCATGTAAACAAAGGAAAAACAAGATGGTGATACCATTAACCGAAGAGTTGCAAGCAAAGTAGGCCTTCCTTAATTTCCAGGACCCGCCTTACTGGTAAGGGTATGGAAGGCAGCCCAGGACAGGTCAGAAAGAACACTTTACATGTGCATAAAGCACTGGTGGGTGAGTTAGAGTTGGCTGTGTTTTCTCACAAACCCATGACAGGCATCTTTTTTTTTTTTTTCCCCCTCCTTTCTTCTAGGGCTATTTCCTTCTCCGGTTCCTTGCCCAAAGACTTGGAGATGACACCTATTTTGCATTTTTAAGAAAATTTGTGCACACCTTTCATGGGCAGCTGATTCTTTCTCAGGTAATTTATGAGTCATCATGAGTCCATGATATATAATTGGAGGGAGTGTGGTATGTAGGGACTAGGTTATGTGAGTATTAAAAAGTAGGGGAAAGATTTACGATTTAATGCAGTAAGAAAAATAGGAAGTTAACGAAGTGGACACAGGGCAGTGTTGTTTCAGGGAGGCTGACCTCCCTATAGCTTTGGGACAGGCTGTAACCCAAAGCTGTTCCTGTGCACAGTGGTGTGGATAGTTGCACCTTAAGTGACCCTAAAAACAGAAACAGCGCAGTCCCTCTCTTCTCTCTACCTGGAATGATCTTTGCAAGCAAAGGTGCACCCACCGTGTTATTCTTTCCCCTTTGCCCTTATCATAACCTTTGTTGTCATTCCCATTATTTATAATTATATTTTCATTTGTGGGTCCATTTGCTTTTTTCTGTCTCCTCCACTCTGCGTATAAGTTCAACAAGGCCAGACCATGCTCTTTACGTTACCAGTACCTAATATACAGTTGGTACAGTACATGTGCCATATATATTTGATAAACAAATAGATTAATAACAAGATACACTGACATAGTCAGATAGCCTGGCCACAAAACTATCAGAGAAAGACACTGTCAGCTTATACTGGCATGAGGCCGGGCTGCACATAGCAAGGAAGTTAACAAAGAGAGAGAGGCTCTGAAAACAGCACTCATAACTGATAGAGAATAGAAGATGCAGCCTCAGCACAGATTAGTCTGATGGGTATTTTTGCTATTTGACAGTGGTGCTCATACACAGTCTTGAAGTCACATTGCCCACAGTGTTAGATGTAACAGATGTGCATGCACAGTCTAAACACTTGTGGAGGGAATAGCATGACGTGACAAGACTGGATGGCTGTTCCTTGCTTCTACGTTCTTTTTCTTCTTTTGGTTGCGGGGGAAAGGAAGGTGTTCCTAAGCATATATTTGGAAAGACATCTCGAAAAGGGGCTCAGAAGTCTTATATGCTTGGTTGACTGATTAGCCCAAACTCCTACTGCTTAAAACCACTTCTCACCAAGATTCTGCATTGTTAAATGAGTGCCTCACATTTACCGTGACTTCGGAGGTTCCGATTTCAACTTCTCGTGAAATACTTAGTGCCCCCCTCCACCAAATTGCTCGGTTTTTCTGTTGTTTATCTTCTGTGAACAACAGCTTTATTGTTTTCACGTAACAGCTTTATTGAGATATAATTCACATACCATAAATTTCACCCTTTTAAAGTGTACGAGTTGGTGGTTTTAGTATATTCACAAGATCATGCAACCATCACCACGCTGAAATTTCAGAACATTTTCATCACCCCCAAAAGAAGCCTCCAATCCATTAGCAGCCACCGCCCCGTTTCCATCTCCCCCCAGCGCTAGGCAACCACTAACCTACTTTCTGTCTCCATGGATTTGCCTGTTCTGGGCCTTCCGTGAAAATGGAGTCATAGCATATGTGGCCTTTTGCGCTGGATTCTTTCATGTAGTACAGTGTGTTCAAGGTTCATGTTGCAGCACGTAGCAGTACTTCATCTTTCTTTTTTAATTTTAGTTTTTACCCTTTAAACTTGGGTAAAATGTACATAACAACATTTACCATTGGAACCATTTTGAAATGTGTAGTTGGGTGCATTAAGTACATCTGCATTGTTGTGCAGCTGTCACCGCCATCCATCTCTAGAATGTTTTGATCTTCCCAGATTGAAACTTGTATCCATTAAACAGTAACTCCACATTCTTTTCTTCCCCCAGCCCCTGGCCACCATCATTCTACTTTCCATCTCTATGAGTTTGACTACTCATGAGTTTGAATCGTACGATACTTATTCTTTTATGTCTGACTTATTTCACTCAGCATAATGTCTTCAAGGTCTATCCATGTTGGAGCACATGTCAGAATTTCCCTCCTTTTTATGACTCAATATTCCACTGTATGTATCTAACCACATTTTGTTCTTCCATCCATCTGTTGATGGATGCTTGGGCTATTTACACCTTCTGGTTCTTGTCAATAATGCTGCTTTGAACATTAGTATACAAATATCTGTTTGACTCCCTGCCTTCTTATCTTTTAATTGTATTTGAGGAATTGCCATACTGTTTTCCACAGCAGCTGTATCATTTTACATTCTTACCGGCAGTACACAAGGGTTCCTATTTCTTCACATCCTTACCAACACTTGTTTTGTTTTGTTTTGTTTTGTTTTGTTTTGTTTTGTTTTGTTTTGTTTTGTTT